>NC_134529.1:24357806-24668759 GCF_027942865.1 Odontesthes bonariensis | reverse complement strand
TCCTCTTTAAATGTCCTTGTATGAGAAAGAAAAACAGGAATAGCCTTACTTTCGCGAGTTAAGGCCAAATTGGTATTTTTGCTATAAAATGAATTCCTTCAGTCAAAACAAGTTCAAACTCCTTTGTCCTTCATATATATCCATTCTACGCAGGTTCCATGCATAAAGCTCTTTAATGACCTTGTTTGAGAAAGAAAAACAGGAATAGCCTTACTTTTGCGAGTTAAGACGAAATTCGGATTTTTGCTTAAAAACAACAATTCCTTCAGTCAAAACATGTTCAAACTCCTTTGTCCTTCATATGAATCAATTCTAAGTAGGTTCCATGCATAAACCTCTTTAAATGTCCTTGTATGAGAAAGAAAACAGGAATAGCCTTACTTTTGCGAGTTAAGACGAAATTCGGATTTTTGCTTAAAAACAACAATTCCTTCAGTCAAAACATGTTCAAACTCCTTTGTCCTTCATATGAATCAATTCTAAGTGGGTTCCATGCATAAACCTCTTTAAATGTCCTTGTATGAGAAAGAAAAACAGGAATAGCCTTATTTTTGCGAGTTAAGGCCAAATTGGTATTTTTGCTATAAAATGAATTCCTTCAGTCAAAACAAGTTCAAACTCCTTTGTCCTTCATATATATCCATTCTAAGAAGGTTCCATGAAAAAACCTCTTTAAATGACCTTGTTTGAGAAAGAAAAACAGGAATAACCTTACTTTTGCGAGTTAAGACGAAATTCGGATTTTTGCTTAAAAACAACAATTCCTTCAGTCAAAACATGTTTAAACTCCTTTGTCCTTCATATGAATCAATTCTAAGTAGGTTCCATGCATAAACCTCTTTAAATGTCCTTGTATGAGAAAGAAAAACAGGAATAGCCTTATTTTTGCGAGTTAAGGCCAAATTGGTATTTTGGCATTAAAATGAATTCCTTCAGTCAAAACAAGTTCAAACTCCTTTGTCCTTCATATATATCCATTCTAAAAAGGTTCCATGAAAAAACCTCTTTAAATGACCTTGTTTGAGAAAGAAAAACAGGAATAACCTCACATTTGCGAGTTAAGAAGAAATTCGGATTTTTGCTTAAAAACACCAATTCCTTCAGTCGAAACAAGTTGAAACTCATTTGTCCTTCATATATTTCCCTTCTAAGTAGATTCCATGCATAAACCTCTTTAAATGACCTTGCATGAGAAAGAAAAACAGGAATAGCCTTACTTTTGCGAGTTAAGGCCAAATTGGTATTTTTGCTATAAAATGAATTCCTTCAGTCAAAACAAGTTCAAATTCCTTTGTCCTTCATATATATCCATTCTAAGTAGGTTCCATGCATAAACCTCTTTAAATGTCCTTGTATGAGAAAGAAAAACAGGAATAGCCTTACTTTTGCGAGTTAAGACGAAATTCGGATTTTTGCTTAAAAACAACAATTCCTTCAGTCAAAACATGTTCAAACTCATTTGTCCTTCATATATATCATTTCTAAGTAGATTCCATGCATAAACCTCTTTAAATGTCCTTGTATGAGAAAGAAAAACAGGAATAGCCTTACTTTTGCGAGTTAAGACGAAATTCGGATTTTTGCTTAAAAACAACAATTCCTTCAGTCAAAACATGTTCAAACTCCTTTGTCCTTCATATGAATCAATTCTAAGTAGGTTCCATGCATAAACCTCTTTAAATGTCCTTGTATGAGAAAGAAAAACAGGAATAGCCTTATTTTTGCGAGTTAAGGCCAAATTGGTAATTTTGCTATAAAATGAATTCCTTCAGTCAAAACAAGTTCAAACTCCTTTGTCCTTCATATATATCCATTCTACGGAGGTTCCATGCATAAAGCTCTTTAAATTACCTTGTTTGAGAAAGAAAAACAGGAATAGCCTTACTTTCGCGAGTTAAGGCCAAATTGGTATTTTTGCTATAAAATGAATTCCTTCAGTCAAAACAAGTTCAAATTCCTTTGTCCTTCATATATATCCATTCTAAGTTGGTTCCATGCATAAACCTCTTTAAATGTCCTTGTATGAGAAAGAAAAACAGGAATAGCCTTATTTTTGCGAGTTAAGGCCAAATTGGTATTTTTGCTATAAAATGAATTCCTTCAGTCAAAACAAGTTCAAACTCCTTTGTCCTTCATATATATCCATTCTAAGAAGGTTCCATGAAAAAACCTCTTTAAATGACCTTGTTTGAGAAAGAAAAACAGGAATAACCTTACTTTTGCGAGTTAAGAAGAAATTCGGATTTTTGCTTAAAAACACCAATTCCTTCAGTCGAAACAAGTTGAAACTCATTTGTCCTTCATATATTTCCCTTCTAAGTAGATTCCATGCATAAACCTCTTTAAATGACCTTGTATGAGAAAGAAAAACAGGAATAGCCTTACTTTTGCGAGTTAAGACGAAATTCGGATTTTTGCTTAAAAACAACAATTCCTTCAGTCAAAACATGTTCAAACTCCTTTGTCCTTCATATGAATCAATTCTAAGTAGGTTCCATGCATAAACCTCTTTAAATGTCCTTGTATGAGAAAGAAAAACAGGAATAGCCTTATTTTTGCGAGTTAAGGCCAAATTGGTATTTTTGCTATAAAATGAATTCCTTCAGTCAAAACAAGTTCAAACTCCTTTGTCCTTCATATATATATCCATTCTAAGCAGGTTCCATGCATAAACCTCTTTAAATGACCTTGTATGACAAAGAAAAACGGGAATAGCCTTACTTTTGCGAGATAAGGCCAAATTTGTATTTTTGCTATAAAATGAATTCCTTCAGTCAAAAAGAGTTCAAATTCCTTTGTCCTTAATATATATCCATTCTAAGTAGGTTCCATGCATAAACCTCTTTAAATGTCCTTGCATGAGAAAGAAAAACAGGAATAGCCTTATTTTTGCGAGTTAAGGCCAAATTGGTATTTTTGCTATAAAATGAATTCCTTCTGTCAAAACAAGTTCAAATTCCTTTGTCCTTCATATATATCCATTCTAAGTAGGTTCCATGCATAAACCTCTTTAAATGTCCTTGTATGAGAAAGAAAAACAGGAATAGCCTTATTTTTGCGAGTTAAGGCCAAATTGGTATTTTTGCTATAAAATGAATTCCTTCAGTCAAAACAAGTTCAAACTCCTTTGTCCTTCATATATATCCATTCTAAGAAGGTTCCATGAAAAAACCTCTTTAAATGACCTTGTTTGAGAAAGAAAAACAGGAATAACCTTACTTTTGCGAGTTAAGACGAAATTCGGATTTTTGCTTAAAAACAACATTTCCTTCAGTCAAAACATGTTCAAACTCATTTGTCCTTCATATATATCATTTCTAAGTAGATTCCATGCATAAACCTCTTTAAATGTCCTTGTATGAGAAAGAAAAACAGGAATAGCCTTATTTTTGCGAGTTAAGACGAAATTCGGATTTTTGCTTAAAAACAACAATTCCTTCAGTCAAAACATTTTCAAACTCCGTTGTCCTTCATATGAATCAATTCTAAGTAGGTTCCATGCATAAACCTCTTTAAATGTCCTTGTATGAGAAAGAAAAACAGGAATAGCCTTATTTTTGCGAGTTAAGGCCAAATTGGTATTTTTGCTATAAAATGAATTCCTTCAGTCAAAACAAGTTCAAACTCCTTTGTCCTTCATATATATCCATTCTAAGAAGGTTCCATGAAAAAACCTCTTTAAATGACCTTGTTTGAGAAAGAAAAACAGGAATAACCTTACTTTTGCGAGTTAAGAAGAAATTCGGATTTTTGCTTAAAAACACCAATTCCTTCAGTCGAAACAAGTTGAAACTCATTTGTCCTTCATATATTTCCCTTCTAAGTAGATTCCATGCATAAACCTCTTTAAATGACCTTGTATGAGAAAGAAAAACAGGAATAGCCTTACTTTTGCGAGTTAAGACGAAATTCGGATTTTTGCTTAAAAACAACAATTCCTTCAGTCAAAACATGTTCAAACTCCTTTGTCCTTCATATGAATCAATTCTAAGTAGGTTCCATGCATAAACCTCTTTAAATGTCCTTGTATGAGAAAGAAAAACAGGAATAGCCTTATTTTTGCGAGTTAAGGCCAAATTGGTAATTTTGCTATAAAATGAATTCCTTCAGTCAAAACAAGTTCAAACTCCTTTGTCCTTCATATATATCCATTCTACGGAGGTTCCATGCATAAAGCTCTTTAAATTACCTTGTTTGAGAAAGAAAAACAGGAATAGCCTTACTTTCGCGAGTTAAGGCCAAATTGGTATTTTTGCTATAAAATGAATTCCTTCAGTCAAAACAAGTTCAAACTCCTTTGTCCTTCATATATATCCATTCTACGCAGGTTCCATGCATAAAGCTCTTTAAATGACCTTGTTTGAGAAAGAAAAACAGGAATAGCCTTACTTTTGCGAGTTAAGACGAAATTCGGATTTTTGCTTAAAAACAACAATTCCTTCAGTCAAAACATGTTCAAACTCCTTTGTCCTTCATATGAATCAATTCTAAGTAGGTTCCATGCATAAACCTCTTTAAATGTCCTTGTATGAGAAAGAAAAACAGGAATAGCCTTACTTTTGCGAGTTAAGACGAAATTCGGATTTTTGCTTAAAAACAACAATTCCTTCAGTCAAAACATGTTCAAACTCCTTTGTCCTTCATATGAATCAATTCTAAGTGGGTTCCATGCATAAACCTCTTTAAATGTCCTTGTATGAGAAAGAAAAACAGGAATAGCCTTATTTTTGCGAGTTAAGGCCAAATTGGTATTTTTGCTATAAAATGAATTCCTTCAGTCAAAACAAGTTCAAACTCCTTTGTCCTTCATATATATCCATTCTAAGAAGGTTCCATGAAAAAACCTCTTTAAATGACCTTGTTTGAGAAAGAAAAACAGGAATAACCTTACTTTTGCGAGTTAAGACGAAATTCGGATTTTTGCTTAAAAACAACAATTCCTTCAGTCAAAACATGTTTAAACTCCTTTGTCCTTCATATGAATCAATTCTAAGTAGGTTCCATGCATAAACCTCTTTAAATGTCCTTGTATGAGAAAGAAAAACAGGAATAGCCTTATTTTTGCGAGTTAAGGCCAAATTGGTATTTTGGCATTAAAATGAATTCCTTCAGTCAAAACAAGTTCAAACTCCTTTGTCCTTCATATATATCCATTCTAAAAAGGTTCCATGAAAAAACCTCTTTAAATGACCTTGTTTGAGAAAGAAAAACAGGAATAACCTCACATTTGCGAGTTAAGAAGAAATTCGGATTTTTGCTTAAAAACACCAATTCCTTCAGTCGAAACAAGTTGAAACTCATTTGTCCTTCATATATTTCCCTTCTAAGTAGATTCCATGCATAAACCTCTTTAAATGACCTTGCATGAGAAAGAAAAACAGGAATAGCCTTACTTTTGCGAGTTAAGGCCAAATTGGTATTTTTGCTATAAAATGAATTCCTTCAGTCAAAACAAGTTCAAACTCCTTTGTCCTTCATATATATCCATTCTATGCTGGTTCCATGCATAAAGCTCTTTAAATGACCTTGTTTGAGAAAGAAAAACAGGAATAGCCTTACTTTTGCGAGTTAATGCCAAATTGGTATTTTTGCTATAAAATGAATTCCTTCAGTCAAAACAAGTTCAAATTCCTTTGTCCTTCATATATATCCATTCTAAGTAGGTTCCATGCATAAACCTCTTTAAATGTCCTTGTATGAGAAAGAAAAACAGGAATAGCCTTACTTTTGCGAGTTAAGACGAAATTCGGATTTTTGCTTAAAAACAACAATTCCTTCAGTCAAAACATGTTCAAACTCATTTGTCCTTCATATATATCATTTCTAAGTAGATTCCATGCATAAACCTCTTTAAATGTCCTTGTATGAGAAAGAAAAACAGGAATAGCCTTACTTTTGCGAGTTAAGACGAAATTCGGATTTTTGCTTAAAAACAACAATTCCTTCAGTCAAAACATGTTCAAACTCCTTTGTCCTTCATATGAATCAATTCTAAGTAGGTTCCATGCATAAACCTCTTTAAATGTCCTTGTATGAGAAAGAAAAACAGGAATAGCCTTATTTTTGCGAGTTAAGGCCAAATTGGTAATTTTGCTATAAAATGAATTCCTTCAGTCAAAACAAGTTCAAACTCCTTTGTCCTTCATATATATCCATTCTACGGAGGTTCCATGCATAAAGCTCTTTAAATTACCTTGTTTGAGAAAGAAAAACAGGAATAGCCTTACTTTCGCGAGTTAAGGCCAAATTGGTATTTTTGCTATAAAATGAATTCCTTCAGTCAAAACAAGTTCAAATTCCTTTGTCCTTCATATATATCCATTCTAAGTTGGTTCCATGCATAAACCTCTTTAAATGTCCTTGTATGAGAAAGAAAAACAGGAATAGCCTTATTTTTGCGAGTTAAGGCCAAATTGGTATTTTTGCTATAAAATGAATTCCTTCAGTCAAAACAAGTTCAAACTCCTTTGTCCTTCATATATATCCATTCTAAGAAGGTTCCATGAAAAAACCTCTTTAAATGACCTTGTTTGAGAAAGAAAAACAGGAATAACCTTACTTTTGCGAGTTAAGAAGAAATTCGGATTTTTGCTTAAAAACACCAATTCCTTCAGTCGAAACAAGTTGAAACTCATTTGTCCTTCATATATTTCCCTTCTAAGTAGATTCCATGCATAAACCTCTTTAAATGACCTTGTATGAGAAAGAAAAACAGGAATAGCCTTACTTTTGCGAGTTAAGACGAAATTCGGATTTTTGCTTAAAAACAACAATTCCTTCAGTCAAAACATGTTCAAACTCCTTTGTCCTTCATATGAATCAATTCTAAGTAGGTTCCATGCATAAACCTCTTTAAATGTCCTTGTATGAGAAAGAAAAACAGGAATAGCCTTATTTTTGCGAGTTAAGGCCAAATTGGTATTTTTGCTATAAAATGAATTCCTTCAGTCAAAACAAGTTCAAACTCCTTTGTCCTTCATATATATATCCATTCTAAGCAGGTTCCATGCATAAACCTCTTTAAATGACCTTGTATGACAAAGAAAAACGGGAATAGCCTTACTTTTGCGAGATAAGGCCAAATTTGTATTTTTGCTATAAAATGAATTCCTTCAGTCAAAAAGAGTTCAAATTCCTTTGTCCTTAATATATATCCATTCTAAGTAGGTTCCATGCATAAACCTCTTTAAATGTCCTTGCATGAGAAAGAAAAACAGGAATAGCCTTATTTTTGCGAGTTAAGGCCAAATTGGTATTTTTGCTATAAAATGAATTCCTTCTGTCAAAACAAGTTCAAATTCCTTTGTCCTTCATATATATCCATTCTAAGTAGGTTCCATGCATAAACCTCTTTAAATGTCCTTGTATGAGAAAGAAAAACAGGAATAGCCTTATTTTTGCGAGTTAAGGCCAAATTGGTATTTTTGCTATAAAATGAATTCCTTCAGTCAAAACAAGTTCAAACTCCTTTGTCCTTCATATATATCCATTCTAAGAAGGTTCCATGAAAAAACCTCTTTAAATGACCTTGTTTGAGAAAGAAAAACAGGAATAACCTTACTTTTGCGAGTTAAGACGAAATTCGGATTTTTGCTTAAAAACAACATTTCCTTCAGTCAAAACATGTTCAAACTCATTTGTCCTTCATATATATCATTTCTAAGTAGATTCCATGCATAAACCTCTTTAAATGTCCTTGTATGAGAAAGAAAAACAGGAATAGCCTTATTTTTGCGAGTTAAGACGAAATTCGGATTTTTGCTTAAAAACAACAATTCCTTCAGTCAAAACATTTTCAAACTCCGTTGTCCTTCATATGAATCAATTCTAAGTAGGTTCCATGCATAAACCTCTTTAAATGTCCTTGTATGAGAAAGAAAAACAGGAATAGCCTTATTTTTGCGAGTTAAGGCCAAATTGGTATTTTTGCTATAAAATGAATTCCTTCAGTCAAAACAAGTTCAAACTCCTTTGTCCTTCATATATATCCATTCTAAGAAGGTTCCATGAAAAAACCTCTTTAAATGACCTTGTTTGAGAAAGAAAAACAGGAATAACCTTACTTTTGCGAGTTAAGAAGAAATTCGGATTTTTGCTTAAAAACACCAATTCCTTCAGTCGAAACAAGTTGAAACTCATTTGTCCTTCATATATTTCCCTTCTAAGTAGATTCCATGCATAAACCTCTTTAAATGACCTTGTATGAGAAAGAAAAACAGGAATAGCCTTACTTTTGCGAGTTAAGACGAAATTCGGATTTTTGCTTAAAAACAACAATTCCTTCAGTCAAAACATGTTCAAACTCCTTTGTCCTTCATATGAATCAATTCTAAGTAGGTTCCATGCATAAACCTCTTTAAATGTCCTTGTATGAGAAATAAAAACAGGAATAGCCTTATTTTTGCGAGTTAAGGCCAAATTGGTATTTTTGCTATAAAATGAATTCCTTCAGTCAAAACAAGTTCAAACTCCTTTGTCCTTCATATATATCCATTCTATGCTGGTTCCATGCATAAAGCTCTTTAAATGACCTTGTTTGAGAAAGAAAAACAGGAATAGTCTTACTTTTGCGAGTTAAGGCCAAATTGGTATTTTTGCTATAAAATGAATTCCTTCAGTCAAAACAAGTTCAAATTCCTTTGTCCTTCATATATATCCATTCTAAGCAGGTTCCATGCATAAAGCTCTTTAAATGACCTTGTTTGAGAAAGAAAAACAGGAATAGCCTTACTTTTGCGAGTTAAGGCCAAATTGGTATTTTTGCTATAAAATGAATTCCTTCAGTCAAAACAAGTTCAAACTCCTTTGTCCTTCATATATATCCATTCTAAGAAGGTTCCATGAAAAAACCTCTTTAAATGACCTTGTTTGAGAAAGAAAAACAAGAATAACCTTACTTTTGCGAGTTAAGAAGAAATTCGGATTTTTGCTTAAAAACACCAATTCCTTCAGTCGAAACAAGTTGAAACTCATTTGTCCTTCATATATTTCCCTTCTAAGTAGATTCCATGCATAAACCTCTTTAAATGACCTTGTATGAGAAAGAAAAACAGGAATAGCCTTACTTTTGCGAGTTAAGACGAAATTCGGATTTTTGCTTAAAAACAACAATTCCTTCAGTCAAAACAAGTTCAAATTCCTTTGTCCTTCATATATATCCATTCTAAGTTGGTTCCATGCATAAACCTCTTTAAATGTCCTTGTATGAGAAAGAAAAACAGGAATAGCCTTATTTTTGCGAGTTAAGGCCAAATTGGTATTTTTGCTATAAAATGAATTTCTTCAGTCAAAACAAGTTCAAACTCCTTTGTCCTTCATATATATCCATTCTAAGAAGGTTCCATGAAAAAACCTCTTTAAATGACCTTGTTTGAGAAAGAAAAACAAGAATAACCTTACTTTTGCGAGTTAAGAAGAAATTCGGATTTTTGCTTAAAAACACCAATTCCTTCAGTCGAAACAAGTTGAAACTCATTTGTCCTTCATATATTTCCCTTCTAAGTAGATTCCATGCATAAACCTCTTTAAATGACCTTGTATGAGAAAGAAAAACAGGAATAGCCTTACTTTTGCGAGTTAAGACGAAATTCGGATTTTTGCTTAAAAACAACAATTCCTTCAGTCAAAACATGTTCAAACTCCTTTGTCCTTCATATATATCCATTCTATGCTGGTTCCATGCATAAAGCTCTTTAAATGACCTTGTTTGAGAAAGAAAAACAGGAATAGTCTTACTTTTGCGAGTTAAGGCCAAATTGGTATTTTTGCTATAAAATGAATTCCTTCAGTCAAAACAAGTTCAAATTCCTTTGTCCTTCATATATATCCATTCTAAGCAGGTTCCATGCATAAAGCTCTTTAAATGACCTTGTTTGAGAAAGAAAAACAGGAATAGCCTTACTTTTGCGAGTTAAGGCCAAATTGGTATTTTTGCTATAAAATGAATTCCTTCAGTCAAAACAAGTTCAAACTCCTTTGTCCTTCATATATATCCATTCTAAGAAGGTTCCATGAAAAAACCTCTTTAAATGACCTTGTTTGAGAAAGAAAAACAAGAATAACCTTACTTTTGCGAGTTAAGAAGAAATTCGGATTTTTGCTTAAAAACACCAATTCCTTCAGTCGAAACAAGTTGAAACTCATTTGTCCTTCATATATTTCCCTTCTAAGTAGATTCCATGCATAAACCTCTTTAAATGACCTTGTATGAGAAAGAAAAACAGGAATAGCCTTACTTTTGCGAGTTAAGACGAAATTCGGATTTTTGCTTAAAAACAACAATTCCTTCAGTCAAAACAAGTTCAAATTCCTTTGTCCTTCATATATATCCATTCTAAGTTGGTTCCATGCATAAACCTCTTTAAATGTCCTTGTATGAGAAAGAAAAACAGGAATAGCCTTATTTTTGCGAGTTAAGGCCAAATTGGTATTTTTGCTATAAAATGAATTTCTTCAGTCAAAACAAGTTCAAACTCCTTTGTCCTTCATATATATCCATTCTAAGAAGGTTCCATGAAAAAACCTCTTTAAATGACCTTGTTTGAGAAAGAAAAACAAGAATAACCTTACTTTTGCGAGTTAAGAAGAAATTCGGATTTTTGCTTAAAAACACCAATTCCTTCAGTCGAAACAAGTTGAAACTCATTTGTCCTTCATATATTTCCCTTCTAAGTAGATTCCATGCATAAACCTCTTTAAATGACCTTGTATGAGAAAGAAAAACAGGAATAGCCTTACTTTTGCGAGTTAAGACGAAATTCGGATTTTTGCTTAAAAACAACAATTCCTTCAGTCAAAACATGTTCAAACTCCTTTGTCCTTCATATGAATAAATTCTAAGTAGGTTCCATGCATAAACCTCTTTAAATGTCCTTGTATGAGAAAGAAAAACAGGAATAGCCTTATTTTTGCGAGTTAAGGCCAAATTGGTATTTTTGCTATAAAATGAATTCCTTCAGTCAAAACAAGTTCAAACTCCTTTGTCCTTCATATATATATCCATTCTAAGCAGGTTCCATGCATAAACCTCTTTAAATGACCTTGTATGACAAAGAAAAACGGGAATAGCCTTACTTTTGCGAGATAAGGCCAAATTTGTATTTTTGCTATAAAATGAATTCCTTCAGTCAAAACAAGTTCAAACTCCTTTGTCCTTCATATATATCCATTCTAAGCAGGTTCCATGCATAAAGCTCTTTAAATGACCTTGTTTGAGAAAGAAAAACAGGAATAGTCTTACTTTTGCGAGTTAAGGCCAAATTGGTATTTTTGCTATAAAATGAATTCCTTCAGTCAAAACAAGTTCAAATTCCTTTGTCCTTCATATATATCCATTCTAAGCAGGTTCCATGCATAAAGCTCTTTAAATGACCTTGTTTGAGAAAGAAAAACAGGAATAGCCTTACTTTTGCGAGATAAGGCCAAATTGGTATTTTTGCTATAAAATGAATTCCTTCAGTCAAAACAAGTTCAAACTCCTTTGTCCTTCATATATATCCATTCTAAGAAGGTTCCATGAAAAACCTCTTTAAATGACCTTGTTTGAGAAAGAAAAACAGGAATAACCTTACTTTTGCGAGTTAAGACGAAATTCGGATTTTTGCTTCAAAACAACATTTCCTTCAGTCAAAACATGTTCAAACTCATTTGTCCTTCATATATATCATTTCTAAGTAGATTCCATGCATAAACCTCTTTAAATGTCCTTGTATGAGAAAGAAAAACAGGAATAGCCTTATTTTTGCGAGTTAAGACGAAATTCGGATTTTTGCTTAAAAACAACAATTCCTTCTGTCAAAACATGTTCAAACTCCTTTGTCCTTCATATGAATCAATTCTAAGTAGGTTCCATGCATAAACCTCTTTAAATGTCCTTGTATGAGAAAGAAAAACAGGAATAGCCTTATTTTTGCGAGTTAAGGCCAAATTGGTATTTTTGCTATAAAATGAATTCCTTCAGTCAAAACAAGTTCAAACTCCTTTGTCCTTCATATATATCCATTCTAAAAAGGTTCCATGAAAAAACCTCTTTAAATGACCTTGTTTGAGAAAGAAAAACAGGAATAACCTTACTTTTGCGAGTTAAGAAGAAATTCGGATTTTTGCTTAAAAACACCAATTCCTTCAGTCGAAACAAGTTGAAACTCATTTGTCCTTCATATATTTCCCTTCTAAGTAGATTCCATGCATAAACCTCTTTAAATGACCTTGCATGAGAAAGAAAAACAGGAATAGCCTTACTTTTGCGAGTTAAGACGAAATTCGGATTTTTGCTTAAAAACAACAATTCCTTCAGTCAAAACATGTTCAATCTCCTTTGTCCTTCATATGAATCAATTCTAAGTAGGATCCATGCATAAACCTCTTTAAATGTCCTTGTATGAGAAAGAAAAACAGGAATAGCCTTATTTTTGCGAGTTAAGGCCAAATTGGTATTTTTGCTATAAAATGAATTCCTTCAGTCAAAACAAGTTCAAACTCCTTTGTCCTTCATATATATCCATTCTACGCAGGTTCCATGTATAAAGCTCTTTAAATGACCTTGTTTGAGAAAGAAAAACAGGAATAGCCTTACTTTTGCGAGTTAAGGCCAAATTGGTATTTTTGCTATAAAATGAATTCCTTCAGTCAAAACAAGTTCAAACTCCTTTGTCCTTCATATATATCCATTCTATGCTGGTTCCATGCATAAAGCTCTTTAAATGACCTTGTTTGAGAAAGAAAAACAGGAATAGCCTTACTTTTGCGAGTTAAGGCCAAATTGGTATTGTTGCTATAAAATGAATTCCTTCAGTCAAAACAAGTTCAAATTCCTTTGTCCTTCATATATATCCATTCTAAGTAGGTTCCATGCATAAACCTCTTTAAATGTCCTTGTATGAGAAAGAAAAACAGGAATAGCCTTACTTTTGCGAGTTAAGACGAAATTCGGATTTTTGCTTAAAAACAACAATTCCTTCAGTCAAAACATGTTCAAACTCATTTGTCCTTCATATATATCATTTCTAAGTAGATTCCATGCATAAACCTCTTTAAATGTCCTTGTATGAGAAAGAAAAACAGGAATAGCCTTATTTTTGCGAGTTAAGGCCAAATTGGTATTTTTGCTATAAAATGAATTCCTTCAGTCAAAACAAGTTCAAACTCCTTTGTCCTTCATATATATCCATTCTAAGAAGGTTCCATGAAAAAACCTCTTTAAATGACCTTGTTTGAGAAAGAAAAACAGGAATAACCTTACTTTTGCGAGTTAAGAAGAAATTCGGATTTTTGCTTAAAAACACCAATTCCTTCAGTCGAAACAAGTTGAAACTCATTTGTCCTTCATATATTTCCCTTCTAAGTAGATTCCATGCATAAACCTCTTTAAATGACCTTGTATGAGAAAGAAAAACAGGAATAGCCTTACTTTTGCGAGTTAAGACGAAATTCGGATTTTTGCTTAAAAACAACAATTCCTTCAGTCAAAACATGTTCAAACTCCTTTGTCCTTCATATGAATCAATTATAAGTAGGTTCCATGCATAAACCTCTTTAAATGTCCTTGTATGAGAAAGAAAAACAGGAATAGCCTTATTTTTGCGAGTTAAAGCCAAATTGGTATTTTTGCTATAAAATGAATTCCTTCAGTCAAAACAAGTTCAAACTCCTTTGTCCTTCATATATATATCCATTCTAAGCAGGTTCCATGCATAAACCTCTTTAAATGACCTTGTATGACAAAGAAAAACGGGAATAGCCTTACTTTTGCGAGATAAGGCCAAATTTGTATTTTTGCTATAAAATGAATTCCTTCAGTCAAAACAAGTTCAAACTCCTTTGTCCTTCATATATATCCATTCTAAGCAGGTTCCATGCATAAAGCTCTTTAAATGACCTTGTTTGAGAAAGAAAAACAGGAATAGTCTTACTTTTGCGAGTTAAGGCCAAATTGGTATTTTTGCTATAAAATGAATTCCTTCAGTCAAAACAAGTTCAAATTCCTTTGTCCTTAATATATATCCATTCTAAGTAGGTTCCATGCATAAACCTCTTTAAATGTCCTTGTATGAGAAAGAAAAACAGGAATAGCCTTATTTTTGCGAGTTAAGGCCAAATTGGTATTTTTGCTATAAAATGAATTCCTTCAGTCAAAACAAGTTCAAACTCCTTTGTCCTTCATATATATATCCATTCTAAGCAGGTTCCATGCATAAACCTCTTTAAATGACCTTGTATGACAAAGAAAAACAGGAATAGCCTTACTTTTGCGAGATAAGGCCAAATTGGTATTTTTGCTATAAAATGAATTCCTTCAGTCAAAACAAGTTCAAACTCCTTTGTCCTTCATATATATCGATTCTAAGCAGGTTCCATGCATAAACCTCTTTAAATGACCTTGTATGACAAAGAAAAACAGGAATAGCCTTACTTTTGCGAGTTAAGGCCAAATTGGTATTTTTGCTATAAAATGAATTCCTTCAGTCAAAACAAGTTCAAACTCCTTTGTCCTTCATATATATCCATTCTACGCTGGTTCCATGCATAAAGCTCTTTAAATGACCTTGTTTGAGAAAGAAAAACAGGAATAGCCTTACTTTTGCGAGTTAAGGCCAAATTGGTATTTTTGCTATAAAATGAATTCCTTCAGTCAAAACAAGTTCAAATTCCTTTGTCCTTCATATATATCCATTCTAAGTAGGTTCCATGCATAAACCTCTTTAAATGTCCTTGTATGAGAAAGAAAAACAGGAATAGCCTTATTTTTGCGAGTTAAGGCCAAATTGGTATTTTTGCTATAAAATGAATTCCTTCAGTCAAAATAAGTTCAAACTCCTTTGTCCTTCATATATAACCATTCTAAAAAGGTTCCATGAAAAAACCTCTTTAAATGACCTTGTTTGAGAAAGAAAAACAGGAATAACCTTACTTTTGCGAGTTAAGAAGAAATTCGGATTTTTGCTTAAAAACACCAATTCCTTCAGTCGAAACAAGTTGAAACTCATTTGTCCTTCATATATTTCCCTTCTAAGTAGATTCCATGCATAAACCTCTTTAAATGACCTTGCATGAGAAAGAAAAACAGGAATAGCCTTACTTTTGCGAGTTAAGACGAAATTCGGATTTTTGCTTAAAAACAACAATTCCTTCAGTCAAAACATGTTCAAACTCCTTTGTCCTTCATATGAATCAATTCTAAGTAGGTTCCATGCATAAACCTCTTTAAATGTCCTTGTATGAGAAAGAAAAACAGGAATAGCCTTATTTTTGCGAGTTAAGGCCAAATTGGTATTTTTGCTATAAAATGAATACCTTCAGTCAAAACATGTTCAAATTCCTTTGTCCTTCATATATATCCATTCTAAGTAGGTTCCATGCATAAACCTCTTTAAATGTCCTTGTATGAGAAAGAAAAACAGGAATAGCCTTATTTTTGCGAGTTAAGGCCAAATTGGTATTTTTGCTATAAAATGAATTCCTTCAGTCAAAACAAGTTCAAACTCCTTTGTCCTTCATATATATCCATTCTAAGAAGGTTCCATGAAAAAACCTCTTTAAATGACCTTGTTTGAGAAAGAAAAACAGGAATAACCTTACTTTTGCGAGTTAAGAAGAAATTCGGATTTTTGCTTAAAAACACCAATTCCTTCAGTCGAAACAAGTTGAAACTCATTTGTCCTTCATATATTTCCCTTCTAAGTAGATTCCATGCATAAACCTCTTTAAATGACCTTGTATGAGAAAGAAAAACAGGAATAGCCTTACTTTTGCGAGTTAAGACGAAATTCGGATTTTTGCTTAAAAACAACAATTCCTTCAGTCAAAACATGTTCAAACTCCTTTGTCCTTCATATGAATCAATTCTAAGTAGGTTCCATGCATAAACCTCTTTAAATGACCTTGTTTGAGAAAGAAAAACAGGAATAGCCTTACTTTTGCGAGTTAAGGCCAAATTGGTATTTTTGCTATAAAATGAATTCCTTCAGTCTAAACAAGTTCAAATTCCTTTGTCCTTCATATATATCCATTCTAAGTAGGTTCCATGCATAAACCTCTTTAAATGTCCTTGTATGAGAAAGAAAAACAGGAATAGCCTTATTTTTGCGAGTTAAGGCCAAATTGGTATTTTTGCTATAAAATGAATTCCTTCAGTCAAAACAAGTTCAAACTCCTTTGTCCTTCATATATATCCATTCTAAGAAGGTTCCATGAAAAAACCTCTTTAAATGACCTTGTTTGAGAAAGAAAAACAGGAATAACCATACTTTTGCGAGTTAAGACGAAATTCGGATTTTTGCTTAAAAACAACAATTCCTTCAGTCAAAACATGTTCAAACTCCTTTGTCCTTCATATATATATCCATTCTAAGCAGGTTCCATGCATAAACCTCTTTAAATGACCTTGTATGACAAATAAAAACAGGAATAGCCTTACTTTTGCGAGATAAGGCCAAATTTGTATTTTTGCTATAAAATGAATTCCTTCAGTCAAAACAAGTTCAAACTCCTTTGTCCTTCATATATATCCATTCTACGCAGGTTCCATGCATAAAGCTCTTTAAATGACCTTGTTTGAGAAAGAAAAACAGGAATAGCCTTACTTTTGCGAGTTAAGGCCAAATTGGTATTTTTGCTATAAAATGAATTCCTTCAGTCAAAACAAGTTCAAACTCCTTTGTCCTTCATATATATCCATTCTATGCTGGTTCCATGCATAAAGCTCTTTAAATGACCTTGTTTGAGAAAGAAAAACAGGAATAGCCTTACTTTTGCGAGTTAAGGCCAAATTGGTATTTTTGCTATAAAATGAATTCCTTCAGTCAAAACAAGTTCAAACTCCTTTGTCCTTCATATATATCCATTCTAAGCAGGTTCCATGAAAAAACCTCTTTAAATGACCTTGTTTGAGAAAGAAAAACAGGAATAACCTTACTTTTGCGAGTTAAGACGAAATTCGGGTTTTTGCTTAAAAACACCAATTCCTTCAGTCGAAACAAGTTGAAACTCATTTGTCCTTCATATATTTCCCTTCTAAGTAGATTCCATGCATAAACCTCTTTAAATGACCTTGTATGAGAAAGAAAAACAGGAATAGCCTTATTTTTGCGAGTTAAGGCCAAATTGGTATTTTTGCTATAAAATGAATTCCTTCAGTCAAAACAAGTTCAAACTCCTTTGTCCTTCATATATATCCATTCTAAGAAGGTTCCATGAAAAAACCTCTTTAAATGACCTTGTTTGAGAAAGAAAAACAGGAATAACCATACTTTTGCGAGTTAAGACGAAATTCGGATTTTTGCTTAAAAACAACAATTCCTTCAGTCAAAACATGTTCAAACTCATTTGTCCTTCATATATATCATTTCTAAGTAGATTCCATGCATAAACCTCTTTAAATGTCCTTGTATGAGAAAGAAAAACAGGAATAGCCTTACTTTTGCGAGTTAAGACGAAATTCGGATTTTTGCTTAAAAACAACAATTCCTTCAGTCAAAACATGTTCAAACTCCTTTGTCCTTCATATGAATCAATTCTAAGTAGGTTCCATGCATAAACCTCTTTAAATGTCCTTGTATGAGAAAGAAAAACAGGAATAGCCTTATTTTTGCGAGTTAAGGCCAAATTGGTATTTTTGCTATAAAATGAATTCCTTCAGTCAAAACAAGTTCAAACTCCTTTGTCCTTCATATATATATCCATTCTAAGCAGGTTCCATGCATAAACCTCTTTAAATGACCTTGTATGACAAAGAAAAACAGGAATAGCCTTACTTTTGCGAGATAAGGCCAAATTTGTATTTTTGCTATAAAATGAATTCCTTCAGTCAAAACAAGTTCAAATTCCTTTGTCCTTCATATATATAATTTCTAAGTAGATTCCATGCATAAACCTCTTTAAATGTCCTTGTATGAGAATGAAAAACAGGAATAGCCTTATTTTTGCGAGTTAAGACGAAATTCGGATTTTTGCTTAAAAACAACAATTCCTTCAGTCAAAACATGTTCAAACTCCTTTGTCCTTCATATGAATCAATTCTAAGTAGGTTCCATGCATAAACCTCTTTAAATGTCCTTGTATGAGAAAGAAAAACAGGAATAGCCTTATTTATGCGAGTTAAGGCCAAATTGGTATTTTTGCTATAAAATGAATTCCTTCAGTCAAAACAAGTTCAAACTCCTTTGTCCTTCATATATATCCATTCTAAGAAGGTTCCATGCATAAACCTCTTTAAATGTCCTTGTATGAGAAAGAAAAACAGGAATAGTCTTATTTTTGCGAGTTAAGACGAAATTTGGATTTTTGCTTAAAAACAACAATTCCTTCAGTCAAAACATGTTCAAACTCCTTTGTCCTTCATATGAATCAATTCTAAGTAGGTTCCATGCATAAACCTCTTTAAATGTCCTTGTATGAGAAAGAAAAACAGGAATAGCCTTATTTTTGCGAGTTAAGGCCAAATTGGTAATTTTGCTATAAAATGAATTCCTTCAGTCAAAACAAGTTCAAACTCCTTTGTCCTTCATATATATCCATTCTACGGAGGTTCCATGCATAAAGCTCTTTAAATTACCTTGTTTGAGAAAGAAAAACAGGAATAGCCTTACTTTCGCGAGTTAAGGCCAAATTGGTATTTTTGCTATAAAATGAATTCCTTCAGTCAAAACAAGTTCAAATTCCTTTGTCGTTCATATATATCCATTCTAAGTTGGTTCCATGCATAAACCTCTTTAAATGTCCTTGTATGAGAAAGAAAAACAGGAATAGCCTTATTTTTGCGAGTTAAGGCCAAATTGGTATTTTTGCTATAAAATGAATTCCTTAAGTCAAAACAAGTTCAAACTCCTTTGTCCTTCATATATATCCATTCTAAGAAGGTTCCATGAAAAAACCTCTTTAAATGACCTTGTTTGAGAAAGAAAAACAGGAATAACCTTACTTTTGCGAGTTAAGAAGAAATTCGGATTTTTGCTTAAAAACAACAATTCCTTCAGTCAAAACATGTTCAAACTCATTTGTCCTTCATATATATCATTTCTAAGTAGATTCCATGCATAAACCTCTTTAAATGTCCTTGTATGAGAAAGAAAAACAGGAATAGCCTTACTTTTGCGAGTTAAGACGAAATTCGGATTTTTGCTTAAAAACAACAATTCCTTCAGTCAAAACATGTTCAAACTCCTTTGTCCTTCATATGAATCAATTCTAAGTAGGTTCCATGCATAAACCTCTTTAAATGTCCTTGTATGAGAAAGAAAAACAGGAATAGCCTTATTTTTGCGAGTTAAGGCCAAATTGGTATTTTTGCTATAAAATGAATTCCTTCAGTCAAAACAAGTTCAAACTCCTTTGTCCTTCATATATATATCCATTCTAAGCAGGTTCCATGCATAAACCTCTTTAAATGACCTTGTATGACAAAGAAAAACAGGAATAGCCTTACTTTTGCGAGATAAGGCCAAATTTGTATTTTTGCTATAAAATGAATTCCTTCAGTCAAAACAAGTTCAAATTCCTTTGTCCTTCATATATATAATTTCTAAGTAGATTCCATGCATAAACCTCTTTAAATGTCCTTGTATGAGAAAGAAAAACAGGAATAGCCTTATTTTTGCGAGTTAAGACGAAATTCGGATTTTTGCTTAAAAACAACAATTCCTTCAGTCAAAACATGTTCAAACTCCTTTGTCCTTCATATGAATCAATTCTAAGTAGGTTCCATGCATAAACCTCTTTAAATGTCCTTGTATGAGAAAGAAAAACAGGAATAGCCTTATTTATGCGAGTTAAGGCCAAATTGGTATTTTTGCTATAAAATGAATTCCTTCAGTCAAAACAAGTTCAAACTCCTTTGTCCTTCATATATATCCATTCTAAGAAGGTTCCATGCATAAACCTCTTTAAATGTCCTTGTATGAGAAAGAAAAACAGGAATAACCTTACTTTTGCGAGTTAAGACGAAATTCGGATTTTTGCTTAAAAACAACAATTCCTTCAGTCAAAACATGTTCAAACTCCTTTGTCCTTCATATGAATCAATTCTAAGTAGGTTCCATGCATAAACCTCTTTAAATGTCCTTGTATGAGAAAGAAAAACAGGAATAGCCTTATTTTTGCGAGTTAAGGCCAAATTGGTAATTTTGCTATAAAATGAATTCCTTCAGTCAAAACAAGTTCAAACTCCTTTGTCCTTCATATATATCCATTCTACGGAGGTTCCATGCATAAAGCTCTTTAAATTACCTTGTTTGAGAAAGAAAAACAGGAATAGCCTTACTTTCGCGAGTTAAGGCCAAATTGGTATTTTTGCTATAAAATGAATTCCTTCAGTCAAAACAAGTTCAAATTCCTTTGTCCTTCATATATATCCATTCTAAGTTGGTTCCATGCATAAACCTCTTTAAATGTCCTTGTATGAGAAAGAAAAACAGGAATAGCCTTATTTTTGCGAGTTAAGGCCAAATTGGTATTTTTGCTATAAAATGAATTCCTTCAGTCAAAACAAGTTCAAACTCCTTTGTCCTTCATATATATCCATTCTAAGAAGGTTCCATGAAAAAACCTCTTTAAATGACCTTGTTTGAGAAATAAAAACAGGAATAACCTTACTTTTGCGAGTTAGGACGAAATTCGGATTTTTGCTTAAAAACAACAATTCCTTCAGTCAAAACATGTTCAAACTCCTTTGTCCTTCATATGAATCAATTCTAAGTAGGTTCCATGCATAAACCTCTTTAAATGTCCTTGTATGAGAAAGAAAAACAGGAATAGCCTTATTTTTGCGAGTTAAGGCCAAATTGGTATTTTTGCTATAAAATGAATTCCTTCAGTCAAAACAAGTTCAAACTCCTTTGTCCTTCATATATATATCCATTCTAAGCAGGTTCCATGCATAAACCTCTTTAAATGACCTTGTATGACAAAGAAAAACGGGAATAGCCTTACTTTTGCGAGATAAGGCCAAATTTGTATTTTTGCTATAAAATGAATTCTTTCAGTCAAAACAAGTTCAAACTCCTTTGTCCTTCATATATATCCATTCTAAGCAGGTTCCATGCATAAAGCTCTTTAAATGACCTTGTTTGAGAAAGAAAAACAGGAATAGCCTTACTTTTGCGAGTTAAGGCCAAATTGGTATTTTTGCTATAAAATGAATTCCTTCAGTCAAAACAAGTTCAAATTCCTTTGTCCTTAATATATATCCATTCTAAGTAGGTTCCATGCATAAACCTCTTTAAATGTCCTTGTATGAGAAAGAAAAACAGGAATAGCCTTATTTTTGCGAGTTAAGGCCAAATTGGTATTTTTGCTATAAAATGAATTCCTTCTGTCAAAACAAGTTCAAACTCCTTTGTCCTTCATATATATCCATTCTAAGAAGGTTCCATGAAAAAACCTCTTTAAATGACCTTGTTTGAGAAAGAAAAACAGGAATAACCTTACTTTTGCGAGTTAAGACGAAATTCGGATTTTTGCTTAAAAACAACAATTCCTTCAGTCAAAACATGTTCAAACTCATTTGTCCTTCATATATATCATTTCTAAGTAGATTCCATGCATAAACCTCTTTAAATGTCCTTGTATGAGAAAGAAAAACAGGAATAGCCTTATTTTTGCGAGTTAAGACGAAATTCGGATTTTTGCTTAAAAACAACAATTCCTTCAGTCAAAACATTTTCAAACTCCTTTGTCCTTCATATGAATCAATTCTAAGTAGGTTCCATGCATAAACCTCTTTAAATGTCCTTGTATGAGAAAGAAAAACAGGAATAGCCTTACTTTTGCGAGTTAAGACGAAATTCGGATTTTTGCTTAAAAACAACAATTCCTTCGGTCAAAACATGTTCAAACTCCTTTGTCCTTCATATGAATCAATTCTAAGTAGGTTCCATGCATAAACCTCTTTAAATGTCCTTGTATGAGAAAGAAAAACAGGAATAGCCTTATTTTTGCGAGTTAAGGCCAAATTGGTATTTAACTATAAAATGAATTCCTTCAGTCAAAACAAGTTCAAACTCCTTTGTCCTTCATATATATCCATTCTACGCAGGTTCCATGCATAAAGCTCTTTAAATGACCTTGTTTGAGAAAGAAAAACAGGAATAGCCTTACTTTTGCGAGTTAAGGCCAAATTGGTATTTTTGCTATAAAATGAATTCCTTCAGTCAAAACAAGTTCAAACTCCTTTGTCCTTCATATATATCCATTCTACGCTGGTTCCATGCATAAAGCTCTTTAAATGACCTTGTTTGAGAAAGAAAAACAGGAATAGCCTTACTTTTGCGAGTTAAGGCCAAATTGGTATTTTTGCTATAAAATGAATTCCTTCAGTCAAAACAAGTTCAAACTCCTTTGTCCTTCATATATATCCATTCTAAAAAGGTTCCATGAAAAAAACTCTTTAAATGACCTTGTTTGAGAAAGAAAAACAGGAATAACCTTACTTTTGCGAGTTAAGAAGAAATTCGGATTTTTGCTTAAAAACACCAATTCCTTCAGTCGAAACAAGTTGAAACTCATTTGTCCTTCATATATTTCCCTTCTAAGTAGATTCCATGCATAAACCTCTTTAAATGACCTTGCATGAGAAAGAAAAACAGGAATAGCCTTACTTTTGCGAGTTAAGACGAAATTCGGATTTTTGCTTAAAAACAACAATTCCTTCAGTCAAAACATGTTCAATCTCCTTTGTCCTTCATATGAATCAATTCTAAGTAGGTTCCATGCATAAACCTCTTTAAATGTCCTTGTTTGAGAAAGAAAAACAGGAATAGCCTTACTTTTGCGAGTTAAGGCCAAATTGGTATTTTTGCTATAAAATGAATTCCTTCAGTCAAAACAAGTTCAAACTCCTTTGTCCTTCATATATATCCATTCTATGCTGGTTCCATGCATAAAGCTCTTTAAATGACCTTGTTTGAGAAAGAAAAACAGGAATAGCCTTACTTTTGCGAGTTAAGGCCAAATTGGTATTTTTGCTATAAAATGAATTCCTTCAGTCAAAACAAGTTCAAATTCCTTTGTCCTTCATATATATCCATTCTAAGTAGGTTCCATGCATAAACCTCTTTAAATGTCCTTGTATGAGAAAGAAAAACAGGAATAACCTTACTTTTGCGAGTTAAGACGAAATTCGGATTTTTGCTTAAAAACAACAATTCCTTCAGTCAAAACATGTTCAAACTCATTTGTCCTTCATATATATCATTTCTAAGTAGATTCCATGCATAAACCTCTTTAAATGTCCTTGTATGAGAAAGAAAAACAGGAATAGCCTTATTTTTGCGAGTTAAGACGAAATTCGGATTTTTGCTTAAAAACAACAATTCCTTCAGTCAAAACATTTTCAAACTCCTTTGTCCTTCATATGAATCAATTCTAAGTAGGTTCCATGCATAAACCTCTTTAAATGTCCTTGTATGAGAAAGAAAAACAGGAATAGCCTTATTTTTGCGAGTTAAGGCCAAATTGGTATTTTTGCTATAAAATGAATTCCTTCTGTCAAAACAAGTTCAAACTCCTTTGTCCTTCATATATATCCATTCTAAGAAGGTTCCATGAAAAAACCTCTTTAAATGACCTTGTTTGAGAAAGAAAAACAGGAATAACCTTACTTTTGCGAGTTAAGACGAAATTCGGATTTTTGCTTAAAAACAACAATTCCTTCAGTCAAAACATGTTCAAACTCATTTGTCCTTCATATATATCATTTCTAAGTAGATTCCATGCATAAACCTCTTTAAATGTCCTTGTATGAGAAAGAAAAACAGGAATAGCCTTATTTTTGCGAGTTAAGACGAAATTCGGATTTTTGCTTAAAAACAACAATTCCTTCAGTCAAAACATTTTCAAACTCCTTTGTCCTTCATATGAATCAATTCTAAGTAGGTTCCATGCATAAACCTCTTTAAATGTCCTTGTATGAGAAAGAAAAACAGGAATAGCCTTACTTTTGCGAGTTAAGACGAAATTCGGATTTTTGCTTAAAAACAACAATTCCTTCGGTCAAAACATGTTCAAACTCCTTTGTCCTTCATATGAATCAATTCTAAGTAGGTTCCATGCATAAACCTCTTTAAATGTCCTTGTATGAGAAAGAAAAACAGGAATAGCCTTATTTTTGCGAGTTAAGGCCAAATTGGTATTTAACTATAAAATGAATTCCTTCAGTCAAAACAAGTTCAAACTCCTTTGTCCTTCATATATATCCATTCTACGCAGGTTCCATGCATAAAGCTCTTTAAATGACCTTGTTTGAGAAAGAAAAACAGGAATAGCCTTACTTTTGCGAGTTAAGGCCAAATTGGTATTTTTGCTATAAAATGAATTCCTTCAGTCAAAACAAGTTCAAACTCCTTTGTCCTTCATATATATCCATTCTACGCTGGTTCCATGCATAAAGCTCTTTAAATGACCTTGTTTGAGAAAGAAAAACAGGAATAGCCTTACTTTTGCGAGTTAAGGCCAAATTGGTATTTTTGCTATAAAATGAATTCCTTCAGTCAAAACAAGTTCAAACTCCTTTGTCCTTCATATATATCCATTCTAAAAAGGTTCCATGAAAAAACCTCTTTAAATGACCTTGTTTGAGAAAGAAAAACAGGAATAACCTTACTTTTGCGAGTTACGAAGAAATTCGGATTTTTGCTTAAAAACACCAATTCCTTCAGTCGAAACAAGTTGAAACTCATTTGTCCTTCATATATTTCCCTTCTAAGTAGATTCCATGCATAAACCTCTTTAAATGACCTTGCATGAGAAAGAAAAACAGGAATAGCCTTACTTTTGCGAGTTAAGACGAAATTCGGATTTTTGCTTAAAAACAACAATTCCTTCAGTCAAAACATGTTCAATCTCCTTTGTCCTTCATATGAAACAATTCTAAGTAGGATCCATGCATAAACCTCTTTAAATGTCCTTGTATGAGAAAGAAAAACAGGAATAGCCTTATTTTTGCGAGTTAAGGCCAAATTGGTATTTTTGCTATAAAATGAATTCCTTCAGTCAAAACAAGTTCAAACTCCTTTGTCCTTCATATATATCCATTCTACGCAGGTTCCATGTATAAAGCTCTTTAAATGACCTTGTTTGAGAAAGAAAAACAGGAATAGCCTTACTTTTGCGAGTTAAGGCCAAATTGGTATTTTTGCTATAAAATGAATTCCTTCAGTCAAAACAAGTTCAAACTCCTTTGTCCTTCATATATATATCCATTCTAAGCAGGTTCCATGCATAAACCTCTTTAAATGACCTTGTATGACAAAGAAAAACAGGAATAGCCTTACTTTTGCGAGATAAGGCCAAATTGGTATTTTTGCTATAAAATGAATTCCTTCAGTCAAAACAAGTTCAAACTCCTTTGTCCTTCATATATATCGATTCTAAGCAGGTTCCATGCATAAACCTCTTTAAATGACCTTGTATGACAAAGAAAAACAGGAATAGCCTTACTTTTGCGAGTTAAGGCCAAATTGGTATTTTTGCTATAAAATGAATTCCTTCAGTCAAAACAAGTTCAAACTCCTTTGTCCTTCATATATATCCATTCTACGCTGGTTCCATGCATAAAGCTCTTTAAATGACCTTGTTTGAGAAAGAAAAACAGGAATAGCCTTACTTTTGCGAGTTAAGGCCAAATTGGTATTTTTGCTATAAAATGAATTCCTTCAGTCAAAACAAGTTCAAATTCCTTTGTCCTTCATATATATCCATTCTAAGTAGGTTCCATGCATAAACCTCTTTAAATGTCCTTGTATGAGAAAGAAAAACAGGAATAGCCTTATTTTTGCGAGTTAAGGCCAAATTGGTATTTTTGCTATAAAATGAATTCCTTCAGTCAAAACAAGTTCAAACTCCTTTGTCCTTCATATATATCCATTCTAAAAAGGTTCCATGAAAAAACCTCTTTAAATGACCTTGTTTGAGAAAGAAAAACAGGAATAACCTTACTTTTGCGAGTTACGAAGAAATTCGGATTTTTGCTTAAAAACACCAATTCCTTCAGTCGAAACAAGTTGAAACTCATTTGTCCTTCATATATTTCCCTTCTAAGTAGATTCCATGCATAAACCTCTTTAAATGACCTTGCATGAGAAAGAAAAACAGGAATAGCCTTACTTTTGCGAGTTAAGACGAAATTCGGATTTTTGCTTAAAAACAACAATTCCTTCAGTCAAAACATGTTCAATCTCCTTTGTCCTTCATATGAAACAATTCTAAGTAGGATCCATGCATAAACCTCTTTAAATGTCCTTGTATGAGAAAGAAAAACAGGAATAGCCTTATTTTTGCGAGTTAAGGCCAAATTGGTATTTTTGCTATAAAATGAATTCCTTCAGTCAAAACAAGTTCAAACTCCTTTGTCCTTCATATATATCCATTCTACGCAGGTTCCATGTATAAAGCTCTTTAAATGACCTTGTTTGAGAAAGAAAAACAGGAATAGCCTTACTTTTGCGAGTTAAGGCCAAATTGGTATTTTTGCTATAAAATGAATTCCTTCAGTCAAAACAAGTTCAAACTCCTTTGTCCTTCATATATATATCCATTCTAAGCAGGTTCCATGCATAAACCTCTTTAAATGACCTTGTATGACAAAGAAAAACAGGAATAGCCTTACTTTTGCGAGATAAGGCCAAATTGGTATTTTTGCTATAAAATGAATTCCTTCAGTCAAAACAAGTTCAAACTCCTTTGTCCTTCATATATATCGATTCTAAGCAGGTTCCATGCATAAACCTCTTTAAATGACCTTGTATGACAAAGAAAAACAGGAATAGCCTTACTTTTGCGAGTTAAGGCCAAATTGGTATTTTTGCTATAAAATGAATTCCTTCAGTCAAAACAAGTTCAAACTCCTTTGTCCTTCATATATATCCATTCTACGCTGGTTCCATGCATAAAGCTCTTTAAATGACCTTGTTTGAGAAAGAAAAACAGGAATAGCCTTACTTTTGCGAGTTAAGGCCAAATTGGTATTTTTGCTATAAAATGAATTCCTTCAGTCAAAACAAGTTCAAATTCCTTTGTCCTTCATATATATCCATTCTAAGTAGGTTCCATGCATAAACCTCTTTAAATGTCCTTGTATGAGAAAGAAAAACAGGAATAGCCTTATTTTTGCGAGTTAAGGCCAAATTGGTATTTTTGCTATAAAATGAATTCCTTCAGTCAAAATAAGTTCAAACTCCTTTGTCCTTCATATATAACCATTCTAAAAAGGTTCCATGAAAAAACCTCTTTAAATGACCTTGTTTGAGAAAGAAAAACAGGAATAACCTTACTTTTGCGAGTTAAGAAGAAATTCGGATTTTTGCTTAAAAACACCAATTCCTTCAGTCGAAACAAGTTGAAACTCATTTGTCCTTCATATATTTCCCTTCTAAGTAGATTCCATGCATAAACCTCTTTAAATGACCTTGCATGAGAAAGAAAAACAGGAATAGCCTTACTTTTGCGAGTTAAGACGAAATTCGGATTTTTGCTTAAAAACAACAATTCCTTCAGTCAAAACATGTTCAAACTCCTTTGTCCTTCATATGAATCAATTCTAAGTAGGTTCCATGCATAAACCTCTTTAAATGTCCTTGTATGAGAAAGAAAAACAGGAATAGCCTTATTTTTGCGAGTTAAGGCCAAATTGGTATTTTTGCTATAAAATGAATACCTTCAGTCAAAACATGTTCAAATTCCTTTGTCCTTCATATATATCCATTCTAAGTTGGTTCCATGCATAAACCTCTTTAAATGTCCTTGTATGAGAAAGAAAAACAGGAATAGCCTTATTTTTGCGAGTTAAGGCCAAATTGGTATTTTTGCTATAAAATGAATTCCTTCAGTCAAAACAAGTTCAAACTCCTTTGTCCTTCATATATATCCATTCTAAGAAGGTTCCATGAAAAAACCTCTTTAAATGACCTTGTTTGAGAAAGAAAAACAGGAATAACCTTACTTTTGCGAGTTAAGAAGAAATTCGGATTTTTGCTTAAAAACACCAATTCCTTCAGTCGAAACAAGTTGAAACTCATTTGTCCTTCATATATTTCCCTTCTAAGTAGATTCCATGCATAAACCTCTTTAAATGACCTTGTATGAGAAATAAAAACAGGAATAGCCTTACTTTTGCGAGTTAAGACGAAATTCGGATTTTTGCTTAAAAACAACAATTCCTTCAGTCAAAACATGTTCAAACTCCTTTGTCCTTCATATGAATCAATTCTAAGTAGGTTCCATGCATAAACCTCTTTAAATGACCTTGTTTGAGAAAGAAAAACAGGAATAGCCTTACTTTTGCGAGTTAAGGCCAAATTGGTATTTTTGCTATAAAATGAATTCCTTCAGTCAAAACAAGTTCAAATTCCTTTGTCCTTCATATATATCCATTCTAAGTAGGTTCCATGCATAAACCTCTTTAAATGTCCTTGTATGACAAATAAAAACAGGAATAGCCTTACTTTTGCGAGACAAGGCCAAATTTGTATTTTTGCTATAAAATGAATTCCTTCAGTCAAAACAAGTTCAAATTCCTTTGTCCTTCATATATATAATTTCTAAGTAGATTCCATGCATAAACCTCTTTAAATGTCCTTGTATGAGAAAGAAAAACAGGAATAGCCTTACTTTTGCGAGTTAAGGCCAAATTGGTATTTTTGCTATAAAATGAATTCCTTCAGTCAAAACAAGTTCAAACTCCTTTGTCCTTCATATATATCCATTCTACGCAGGTTCCATGCATAAAGCTCTTTAAATGACCTTGTTTGAGAAAGAAAAACAGGAATAGCCTTACTTTTGCGAGTTAAGGCCAAATTGGTATTTTTGCTATAAAATGAATTCCTTCAGTCAAAACAAGTTCAAACTCCTTTGTCCTTCATATATATCCATTCTATGCTGGTTCCATGCATAAAGCTCTTTAAATGACCTTGTTTGAGAAAGAAAAACAGGAATAGCCTTACTTTTGCGAGTTAAGGCCAAATTGGTATTTTTGCTATAAAATGAATTCCTTCAGTCAAAACAAGTTCAAACTCCTTTGTCCTTCATATATATCCATTCTAAGAAGGTTCCATGAAAAAACCTCTTTAAATGACCTTGTTTGAGAAAGAAAAACAGGAATAACCATACTTTTGCGAGTTAAGACGAAATTCGGATTTTTGCTTAAAAACAACAATTCCTTCAGTCAAAACATGTTCAAACTCATTTGTCCTTCATATATATCATTTCTAAGTAGATTCCATGCATAAACCTCTTTAAATGTCCTTGTATGAGAAAGAAAAACAGGAATAGCCTTACTTTTGCGAGTTAAGACGAAATTCGGATTTTTGCTTAAAAACAACAATTCCTTCAGTCAAAACATGTTCAAACTCCTTTGTCCTTCATATGAATCAATTCTAAGTAGGTTCCATGCATAAACCTCTTTAAATGTCCTTGTATGAGAAAGAAAAACAGGAATAGCCTTATTTTTGCGAGTTAAGGCCAAATTGGTATTTTTGCTATAAAATGAATTCCTTCAGTCAAAACAAGTTCAAACTCCTTTGTCCTTCATATATATATCCATTCTAAGCAGGTTCCATGCATAAACCTCTTTAAATGACCTTGTATGACAAAGAAAAACAGGAATAGCCTTACTTTTGCGAGATAAGGCCAAATTTGTATTTTTGCTATAAAATGAATTCCTTCAGTCAAAACAAGTTCAAATTCCTTTGTCCTTCATATATATAATTTCTAAGTAGATTCCATGCATAAACCTCTTTAAATGTCCTTGTATGAGAAAGAAAAACAGGAATAGCCTTATTTTTGCGAGTTAAGACGAAATTCGGATTTTTGCTTAAAAACAACAATTCCTTCAGTCAAAACATGTTCAAACTCCTTTGTCCTTCATATGAATCAATTCTAAGTAGGTTCCATGCATAAACCTCTTTAAATGTCCTTGTATGAGAAAGAAAAACAGGAATAGCCTTATTTATGCGAGTTAAGGCCAAATTGGTATTTTTGCTATAAAATGAATTCCTTCAGTCAAAACAAGTTCAAACTCCTTTGTCCTTCATATATATCCATTCTAAGAAGGTTCCATGCATAAACCTCTTTAAATGTCCTTGTATGAGAAAGAAAAACAGGAATAGTCTTATTTTTGCGAGTTAAGACGAAATTTGGATTTTTGCTTAAAAACAACAATTCCTTCAGTCAAAACATGTTCAAACTCCTTTGTCCTTCATATGAATCAATTCTAAGTAGGTTCCATGCATAAACCTCTTTAAATGTCCTTGTATGAGAAAGAAAAACAGGAATAGCCTTATTTTTGCGAGTTAAGGACAAATTGGTAATTTTGCTATAAAATGAATTCCTTCAGTCAAAACAAGTTCAAACTCCTTTGTCCTTCATATATATCCATTCTACGGAGGTTCCATGCATAAAGCTCTTTAAATTACCTTGTTTGAGAAAGAAAAACAGGAATAGCCTTACTTTCGCGAGTTAAGGCCAAATTGGTATTTTTGCTATAAAATGAATTCCTTCAGTCAAAACAAGTTCAAATTCCTTTGTCCTTCATATATATCCATTCTAAGTTGGTTCCATGCATAAACCTCTTTAAATGTCCTTGTATGAGAAAGAAAAACAGGAATAGCCTTATTTTTGCGAGTTAAGGCCAAATTGGTATTTTTGCTATAAAATGAATTCCTTCAGTCAAAACAAGTTCAAACTCCTTTGTCCTTCATATATATCCATTCTAAGAAGGTTCCATGAAAAAACCTCTTTAAATGACCTTGTTTGAGAAAGAAAAACAGGAATAACCTTACTTTTGCGAGTTAAGAAGAAATTCGGATTTTTGCTTAAAAACACCAATTCCTTTAGTCGAAACAAGTTGAAACTCATTTGTCCTTCATATATTTCCCTTCTAAGTAGATTCCATGCATAAACCTCTTTAAATGACCTTGTATGAGAAAGAAAAACAGGAATAGCCTTACTTTTGCGAGTTAGGACGAAATTCGGATTTTTGCTTAAAAACAACAATTCCTTCAGTCAAAACATGTTCAAACTCCTTTGTCCTTCATATGAATCAATTCTAAGTAGGTTCCATGCATAAACCTCTTTAAATGTCCTTGTATGAGAAAGAAAAACAGGAATAGCCTTATTTTTGCGAGTTAAGGCCAAATTGGTATTTTTGCTATAAAATGAATTCCTTCAGTCAAAACAAGTTCAAACTCCTTTGTCCTTCATATGAATCAATTCTAAGTAGGTTCCATGCATAAACCTCTTTAAATGTCCTTGTATGAGAAAGAAAAACAGGAATAGCCTTACTTTTGCGAGTTAAGACGAAATTCGGATTTTTGCTTAAAAACAACAATTCCTTCAGTCAAAACATGTTCAAACTCATTTGTCCTTCATATATATCATTTCTAAGTAGATTCCATGCATAAACCTCTTTAAATGTCCTTGTATGAGAAAGAAAAACAGGAATAGCCTTACTTTTGCGAGTTAAGACGAAATTCGGATTTTTGCTTAAAAACAACAATTCCTTCAGTCAAAACATGTTCAAACTCCTTTGTCCTTCATATGAATCAATACTAAGTAGGTTCCATGCATAAACCTCTTTAAATGTCCTTGTATGAGAAAGAAAAACAGGAATAGCCTTACTTTTGCGAGTTAAGACGAAATTCGGATTTTTGCTTAAAAACAACAATTCCTTCAGTCAAAACATGTTCAAACTCATTTGTCCTTCATATATATCATTTCTAAGTAGATTCCATGCATAAACCTCTTTAAATGTCCTTGTATGAGAAAGAAAAACAGGAATAGCCTTACTTTTGCGAGTTAAGACGAAATTCGGATTTTTGCTTAAAAACAACAATTCCTTCAGTCAAAACATGTTCAAACTCCTTTGTCCTTCATATGAATCAATTCTAAGTAGGTTCCATGCATAAACCTCTTTAAATGTCCTTGTATGAGAAAGAAAAACAGGAATAGCCTTATTTTTGCGATTTAAGGCCAAATTGGTATTTTTGCTATAAAATGAATTCCTTCAGTCAAAACAAGTTCAAACTCCTTTGTCCTTCATATATATCCATTCTAAGCAGGTTCCATGCATAAAGCTCTTTAAATGACCTTGTTTGAGAAAGAAAAACAGGAATAGCCTTACTTTTGCGAGTTAAGACGAAATTCGGATTTTTGCTTAAAAACAACAATTCCTTCAGTCAAAACATGTTCAAACTCCTTTGTCCTTCATATGAATCAATTCTAAGTAGGTTCCATGCATAAACCTCTTTAAATGTCCTTGTATGAGAAAGAAAAACAGGAATAGCCTTACTTTTGCGAGTTAAGGCCAAATTGGTATTTTTGCTATAAAATGAATTCCTTCAGTCAAAACAAGTTCAAACTCCTTTGTCCTTCATATATATCCATTCTAAGAAGGTTCCATGAAAAAACCTCTTTAAATGACCTTGTTTGAGAAAGAAAAACAGGAATAACCTTACTTTTGCGAGTTAAGACGAAATTCGGATTTTTGCTTAAAAACAACAATTCCTTCAGTCAAAACATGTTCAAACTCATTTGTCCTTCATATATATCATTTCTAAGTAGATTCCATGCATAAACCTCTTTAAATGTCCTTGTATGAGAAAGAAAAACAGGAATAGCCTTACTTTTGCGAGTTAAGACGAAATTCGGATTTCTGCTTAAAAACAACAATTCCTTCAGTCAAAACATGTTCAAACTCCTTTGTCCTTCATATGAATCAATTCTAAGTAGGTTCCATGCATAAACCTCTTTAAATGACCTTGTTTGAGAAAGAAAAACAGGAATAACCTTACTTTTGCGAGTTAAGACGAAATTCGGATTTTTGCTTAAAAACAACAATTCCTTCAGTCAAAACATGTTCAAACTCATTTGTCCTTCATATATATCATTTCTAAGTAGATTCCATGCATAAACCTCTTTAAATGTCCTTGTATGAGAAAGAAAAACAGGTATAGCCTTACTTTTGCGAGTTAAGACGAAATTCGGATTTCTGCTTAAAAACAACAATTCCTTCAGTCAAAACATGTTCAAACTCCTTTGTCCTTCATATGAATCAATTCTAAGTAGGTTCCATGCATAAACCTCTTTAAATGACCTTGTTTGAGAAAGAAAAACAGGAATAGCCTTACTTTTGCGAGTTAAGGCCAAATTGGTATTTTTGCTATAAAATGAATTCCTTCAGTCAAAACAAGTTCAAACTCCTTTGTCCTTCATATATATCCATTCTAAGTAGGTTCCATGCATAAACCTCTTTAAATGTTCTTGTATGAGAAAGAAAAACAGGAATAGCCTTATTTTTGCGAGTTAAGGCCAAATTGGTATTTTTGCTATAAAATGAATTCCTTCAGTCAAAACAAGTTCAAACTCCTTTGTCCTTCATATATATCATTTCTAAGTAGATTCCATGCACAAACCTCTTTAAATGTCCTTGTATGAGAAAGAAAAACAGGAATAGCCTTATTTTTGCGAGTTAAGACGAAATTCGGATTTTTGCTTAAAAACAACAATTCCTTCAGTCAAAACATGTTCAAACTCCTTTGTCCTTCATATGAATCAATTCTAAGTAGGTTCCATGCATAAACCTCTTTAAATGTCCTTGTATGAGAAAGAAAAACAGGAATAGCCTTATTTTTGCGAGTTAAGGCCAAATTGGTATTTTTGCTATAAAATGAATTCCTTCAGTCAAAACAAGTTCAAACTCCTTTGTCCTTCATATATATCCATTCTACGCAGGTTCCATGCATAAAGCTCTTTAAATGACCTTGTTTGAGAAAGAAAAACAGGAATAGCCTTACTTTTGCGAGTTAAGGCCAAATTGGTATTTTTGCTATAAAATGAATTCCTTCAGTCAGAACAAGTTCAAACTCCTTTGTCCTTCATATATATCCATTCTAAGTAGGTTCCATGCATAAACCTCTTTAAATGTCCTTGTATGAGAAAGAAAAACAGGAATAGCCTTATTTTTGCGAGTTAAGGCCAAATTGGTATTTTTGCTATAAAATGAATTACTTCAGTCAAAACAAGTTCAAACTCCTTTGTCCTTCATATATATCCATTCTAAGAAGGTTCCATGAAAAAACCTCTTTAAATGACCTTGTTTGAGAAAGAAAAACAGGAATAACCTTACTTTTGCGAGTTAAGAAGAAATTCGGGTTTTTGCTTAAAAACACCAATTCCTTCAGTCGAAACAAGTTGAAACTCATTTGTCCTTCATATATTTCCCTTCTAAGTAGATTCCATGCATAAACCTCTTTAAATGACCTTGCATGAGAAAGAAAAACAGGAATAGCCTTACTTTTGCGAGTTAAGACGAAATTCGGATTTTTGCTTAAAAACAACAATTCCTTCAGTCAAAACATGTTCAAACTCCTTTGTCCTTCATATGAATCAATTCTAAGTAGGTTCCATGCATAAACCTCTTTAAATGTCCTTGTATGAGAAAGAAAAACAGGAATAGCCTTATTTTTGCGAGTTAAGGCCAAATTGGTATTTTTGCAATAAAATGAATTCCTTCAGTCAAAACAAGTTCAAACTCCTGTGTCCTTCATATATATCCATTCTACGCAGGTTCCATGCATAAAGCTCTTTAAATGACCTTGTTTGAGAAAGAAAAACAGGAATAGCCTTACTTTCGCGAGTTAAGGCCAAATTGGTATTTTTGCTATAAAATGAATTCCTTCAGTCAAAACAAGTTCAAATTCCTTTGTCCTTCATATATATCCATTCTAAGTAGGTTCCATGCATAAACCTCTTTAAATGTCCTTGTATGAGAAAGAAAAACAGGAATAGCCTTATTTTTGCGAGTTAAGGCCAAATTGGTATTTTTGCTATAAAATGAATTACTTCAGTCAAAACAAGTTCAAACTCCTTTGTCCTTCATATATATCCATTCTAAGAAGGTTCCATGAAAAACCTCTTTAAATGACCTTGTTTGAGAAAGAAAAACAGGAATAACCTTACTTTTGCAAGTTAAGAAGAAATTCGGGTTTTTGCTTAAAAACACCAATTCCTTCAGTCGAAACAAGTTGAAACTCATTTGTCCTTCATATATTTCCCTTCTAAGTAGATTCCATGCATAAACCTCTTTAAATGACCTTGTATGAGAAAGAAAAACAGGAATAGCCTTACTTTTGCGAGTTAAGACGAAATTCGGATTTTTGCTTAAAAACAACAATTCCTTCAGTCAAAACATGTTCAAACTCATTTGTCCTTCATATATATCATTTCTAAGTAGATTCCATGTATAAACCTCTTTAAATGTCCTTGTATGAGAAAGAAAAACAGGAATAGCCTTATTTTTGCGAGTTAAGACGAAATTCGGATTTTTGCTTAAAAACAACAATTCCTTTAGTCAAAACATGTTCAAACTCCTTTGTCCTTCATATGAATCAATTCTAAGTAGGTTCCATGCATAAACCTCTTTAAATGTCCTTGTATGAGAAAGAAAAACAGGAATAGCCTTATTTTTGCGAGTTAAGGCCAAATTGGTATTTTTGCTATAAAATGAATTCTTTCAGTCAAAACAAGTTCAAACTCCTTTGTCCTTCATATATATCGATTCTAAGAAGGTTCCGTGCATAAACCTCTTTAAATGTCCTTGTATGAGAAAGAAAAACAGGAATAGCCTTATTTTTGCGAGTTAAGGCCAAATTGGTATTTTTGCTATAAAATGAATTCCTTCAGTCAAAACAAGTTCAAACTCCTTTGTCCTTCATGTATATATCCATTCTAAGCAGGTTCCATGCATAAACCTCTTTAAATGACCTTGTATGACAAAGAAAAACAGGAATAGCCTTACTTATGCGAGATAAGGCCAAATTTGTATTTTTGCTATAAAATGAATTCCTTCAGTCAAAACAAGTTCAAACTCCTTTGTCCTTCATATATATCAATTCTAAGTAGGTTCCATGCATAAACCTCTTTAAATGTCCTTGTATGAGAAAGAAAAACAGGAATAGCCTTATTTTTGCGAATTAAGGCCAAATTGGTATTTTTGCTATAAAATGAATTCCTTCAGTCAAAACAAGTTCAAACTCCTTTGTCCTTCATATATATCCATTCTACGCAGGTTCCATGCATAAAGCTCTTTAAATGACCTTGTTTGAGAAAGAAAAACAGGAATAGCCTTACTTTCGCGAGTTAAGGCCAAATTGGTATTTTTGCTATAAAATGAATTCCTTCAGTCAAAACAAGTTCAAATTCCTTTGTCCTTCATATATATCCATTCTAAGTAGGTTCCATGCATAAACCTCTTTAAATGTCCTTGTATGAGAAAGAAAAACAGGAATAGCCTTATTTTTGCGAGTTAAGGCCAAATTGGTATTTTTGCTATAAAATGAATTCCTTCAGTCAAAACAAGTTCAAACTCATTTGTCCTTCATATATATCCATTCTAAGAAGGTTCCATGAAAAAACCTCTTTAAATGACCTTGTTTGAGAAAGAAAAACAGGAATAACCTTACTTTTGCGAGTTAAGACGAAATTCGGATTTTTGCTTGAAAACAACAATTCCTTCAGTCAAAACATGTTCAAACTCCTTTGTCCTTCATATGAATCAATTCTAAGTAGGTTCCATGCATAAACCTCTTTAAATGTCCTTGTATGAGAAAGAAAAACAGGAATAGCCTTACTTTTGCGAGTTAAGACGAAATTCGGATTTTTGCTTAAAAACAACAATTCCTTCAGTCAAAACATGTTCAAACTTCTTTGTCCTTCATATGAATCAATTCTAAGTAGGTTCCATGCATAAACCTCTTTAAATGTCCTTGTATGAGAAAGAAAAACAGGAATAGCCTTATTTTTGCGAGTTAAGGCCAAATTGGTATTTTTGCTATAAAATGAATTCCTTCAGTCAAAACAAGTTCAAACTCCTTTGTCCTTCATATATATCCATTCTACGCAGGTTCCATGCATAAAGCTCTTTAAATGACCTTGTTTGAGGAAGAAAAACAGGAATAGCCTTACTTTCGCGAGTTAAGGCCAAATTGGTATTTTTGCTATAAAATGAATTCCTTCAGTCAAAACAAGTTCAAATTCCTTTGTCCTTCATATATATCCATTCTAAGTAGGTTCCATGCATAAACCTCTTTAAATGTCCTTGTATGAGAAAGAAAAACAGGAATAGCCTTATTTTTGCGAGTTAAGGCCAAATTGGTATTTTTGCTATAAAATGAATTACTTCAGTCAAAACAAGTTCAAACTCCTTTGTCCTTCATATATATCCATTCTAAGAAGGTTCCATGAAAAACCTCTTTAAATGACCTTGTTTGAGAAAGAAAAACAGGAATAACCTTACTTTTGCAAGTTAAGAAGAAATTCGGGTTTTTGCTTAAAAACACCAATTCCTTCAGTCGAAACAAGTTGAAACTCATTTGTCCTTCATATATTTCCCTTCTAAGTAGATTCCATGCATAAACCTCTTTAAATGACCTTGTATGAGAAAGAAAAACAGGAATAGCCTTACTTTTGCGAGTTAAGACGAAATTCGGATTTTTGCTTAAAAACAACAATTCCTTCAGTCAAAACATGTTCAAACTCATTTGTCCTTCATATATATCATTTCTAAGTAGATTCCATGTATAAACCTCTTTAAATGTCCTTGTATGAGAAAGAAAAACAGGAATAGCCTTATTTTTGCGAGTTAAGACGAAATTCGGATTTTTGCTTAAAAACAACAATTCCTTTAGTCAAAACATGTTCAAACTCCTTTGTCCTTCATATGAATCAATTCTAAGTAGGTTCCATGCATAAACCTCTTTAAATGTCCTTGTATGAGAAAGAAAAACAGGAATAGCCTTATTTTTGCGAGTTAAGGCCAAATTGGTATTTTTGCTATAAAATGAATTCCTTCAGTCAAAACAAGTTCAAACTCCTTTGTCCTTCATATATATCGATTCTAAGAAGGTTCCGTGCATAAACCTCTTTAAATGTCCTTGTATGAGAAAGAAAAACAGGAATAGCCTTATTTTTGCGAGTTAAGGCCAAATTGGTATTTTTGCTATAAAATGAATTCCTTCAGTCAAAACAAGTTCAAACTCCTTTGTCCTTCATGTATATATCCATTCTAAGCAGGTTCCATGCATAAACCTCTTTAAATGACCTTGTATGACAAAGAAAAACAGGAATAGCCTTACTTATGCGAGATAAGGCCAAATTTGTATTTTTGCTATAAAATGAATTCCTTCAGTCAAAACAAGTTCAAACTCCTTTGTCCTTCATATATATCAATTCTAAGTAGGTTCCATGCATAAACCTCTTTAAATGTCCTTGTATGAGAAAGAAAAACAGGAATAGCCTTATTTTTGCGAATTAAGGCCAAATTGGTATTTTTGCTATAAAATGAATTCCTTCAGTCAAAACAAGTTCAAACTCCTTTGTCCTTCATATATATCCATTCTACGCAGGTTCCATGCATAAAGCTCTTTAAATGACCTTGTTTGAGAAAGAAAAACAGGAATAGCCTTACTTTCGCGAGTTAAGGCCAAATTGGTATTTTTGCTATAAAATGAATTCCTTCAGTCAAAACAAGTTCAAATTCCTTTGTCCTTCATATATATCCATTCTAAGTAGGTTCCATGCATAAACCTCTTTAAATGTCCTTGTATGAGAAAGAAAAACAGGAATAGCCTTATTTTTGCGAGTTAAGGCCAAATTGGTATTTTTGCTATAAAATGAATTCCTTCAGTCAAAACAAGTTCAAACTCATTTGTCCTTCATATATATCCATTCTAAGAAGGTTCCATGAAAAAACCTCTTTAAATGACCTTGTTTGAGAAAGAAAAACAGGAATAACCTTACTTTTGCGAGTTAAGACGAAATTCGGATTTTTGCTTGAAAACAACAATTCCTTCAGTCAAAACATGTTCAAACTCCTTTGTCCTTCATATGAATCAATTCTAAGTAGGTTCCATGCATAAACCTCTTTAAATGTCCTTGTATGAGAAAGAAAAACAGGAATAGCCTTACTTTTGCGAGTTAAGACGAAATTCGGATTTTTGCTTAAAAACAACAATTCCTTCAGTCAAAACATGTTCAAACTTCTTTGTCCTTCATATGAATCAATTCTAAGTAGGTTCCATGCATAAACCTCTTTAAATGTCCTTGTATGAGAAAGAAAAACAGGAATAGCCTTATTTTTGCGAGTTAAGGCCAAATTGGTATTTTTGCTATAAAATGAATTCCTTCAGTCAAAACAAGTTCAAACTCCTTTGTCCTTCATATATATCCATTCTACGCAGGTTCCATGCATAAAGCTCTTTAAATGACCTTGTTTGAGGAAGAAAAACAGGAATAGCCTTACTTTTGCGAGTTAAGGCCAAATTGGTATTTTTGCTATAAAATGAATTCCTTCAGTCAAAACAAGTTCAAATTCCTTTGTCCTTCATATATATCCATTCTAAGTAGGTTCCATGCATAAACCTCTTTAAATGTCCTTGTATGAGAAAGAAAAACAGGAATAGCCTTATTTTTGCGAGTTAAGGCCAAATTGGTATTTTTGCTATAAAATGAATTACTTCAGTCAAAACAAGTTCAAACTCCTTTGTCCTTCATATATATCCATTCTAAGAAGGTTCCATGAAAAACCTCTTTAAATGACCTTGTTTGAGAAAGAAAAACAGGAATAACCTTACTTTTGCAAGTTAAGAAGAAATTCGGGTTTTTGCTTAAAAACACCAATTCCTTCAGTCGAAACAAGTTGAAACTCATTTGTCCTTCATATATTTCCCTTCTAAGTAGATTCCATGCATAAACCTCTTTAAATGACCTTGTATGAGAAAGAAAAACAGGAATAGCCTTACTTTTGCGAGTTAAGACGAAATTCGGATTTTTGCTTAAAAACAACAATTCCTTTAGTCAAAACATGTTCAAACTCCTTTGTCCTTCATATGAATCAATTCTAAGTAGGTTCCATGCATAAACCTCTTTAAATGTCCTTGTATGAGAAAGAAAAACAGGAATAGCCTTATTTTTGCGAGTTAAGGCCAAATTGGTATTTTTGCTATAAAATGAATTCCTTCTGTCAAAACAAGTTCAAACTCCTTTGTCCTTCATATATATATCCATTCTAAGCAGGTTCCATGCATAAACCTCTTTAAATGACCTTGTATGACAAAGAAAAACAGGAATAGCCTTACTTTTGCGAGATAAGGCCAAATTTGTATTTTTGCTATAAAATGAATTCCTTCAGTCAAAACAAGTTCAAACTCCTTTGTCCTTCATATATATCGATTCTAAGAAGGTTCCGTGCATAAACCTCTTTAAATGACCTTGTATGACAAAGAAAAACAGGAATAGCCTTACTTTTGCGAGTTAAGGCCAAATTGGTATTTTTGCTATAAAATGAATTCCTTCAGTCAAAACAAGTTCAAATTCCTTTTTCCTTCATATATATCCATTCTAAGTAGGTTCCATGCATAAACCTCTTTAAATGTCCTTGTATGAGAAAGAAAAACAGGAATAACCTTATTTTTGCGAGTTAAGGCCAATTTGGTATTTTTGCTATAAAATGAATTCCTTCAGTCAAAACAAGTTCAAACTCCTTTGTCCTTCATATATATCCATTCTAAGAAGGTTCCATGAAAAAACCTCTTTAAATGACATTGTTTGAGAAAGAAAAACAGGAATAACCTTACTTTTGCGAGTTAAGAAGAAATTCGGATTTTTGCTTAAAAACACCAATTCCTTCAGTCGAAACAAGTTGAAACTCATTTGTCCTTCATATATTTCCCTTCTAAGTAGATTCCATGCATAAACCTCTTTAAATGACCTTGTATGAGAAAGAAAAACAGGAATAGCCTTACTTTTGCGAGTTAAGACGAAATTCGGATTTTTGCTTAAAAACAACAATTCCTTCAGTCAAAACAAGTTCAAACTCATTTGTCCTTCATGTATATCATTTCTAAGTAGATTCCATGCATAAACCTCTTTAAATGTCCTTGTATGAGAAAGAAAAACAGGAATAGCCTTACTTTGGCGAGTTAAGACGAAATTCGGATTTTTGCTTAAAAACAACAATTCCTTCAGTCAAAACATGTTCAAACTCCTTTGTCCTTCATATGAATCAATTCTAAGTAGGTTCCATGCATAAACCTCTTTAAATGTCCTTGTATGAGAAAGAAAAACAGGAATAGCCTTATTTTTGCGAGTTAAGGCCAAATTGGTATTTTTGCTATAAAATGAATTCCTTCAGTCAAAACAAGTTCAAACTCCTTTGTCCTTCATATATATATCCATTCTAAGCAGGTTCCATGCATAAACCTCTTTAAATGACCTTGTATGACAAAGAAAAACAGGAATAGCCTTACTTATGCGAGATAAGGCTAAATTTGTATTTTTGCTATAAAATGAATTCCTTCAGTCAAAACAAGTTCAAACTCCTTTGTCCTTCATATATATCAATTCTAAGTAGGTTCCATGCATAAACCTCTTTAAATGTCCTTGTATGAGAAAGAAAAACAGGAATAGCCTTATTTTTGCGAATTAAGGCCAAATTGGTATTTTTGCTATAAAATGAATTCCTTCAGTCAAAACAAGTTCAAACTCCTTTGTCCTTCATATATATCCATTCTACGCAGGTTCCATGCATAAAGCTCTTTAAATGACCTTGTTTGAGAAAGAAAAACAGGAATAGCCTTACTTTCGCGAGTTAAGGCCAAATTGGTATTTTTGCTATAAAATGAATTCCTTCAGTCAAAACAAGTTCAAATTCCTTTGTCCTTCATATATATCCATTCTAAGTAGGTTCCATGCATAAACCTCTTTAAATGTCCTTGTATGAGAAAGAAAAACAGGAATAGCCTTATTTTTGCGAGTTAAGGCCAAATTGGTATTTTTGCTATAAAATGAATTCCTTCAGTCAAAACAAGTTCAAACTCCTTTGTCCTTCATATATATCCATTCTAAGAAGGTTCCATGAAAAAACCTCTTTAAATGACCTTGTTTGAGAAAGAAAAACAGGAATAACCTTACTTTTGCGAGTTAAGACGAAATTCGGATTTTTGCTTGAAAACAACAATTCCTTCAGTCAAAACATGTTCAAACTCCTTTGTCCTTCATATGAATCAATTCTAAGTAGGTTCCATGCATAAACCTCTTTAAATGTCCTTGTATGAGAAAGAAAAACAGGAATAGCCTTACTTTTGCGAGTTAAGACGAAATTCGGATTTTTGCTTAAAAACAACAATTCCTTCAGTCAAAACATGTTCAAACTTCTTTGTCCTTCATATGAATCAATTCTAAGTAGGTTCCATGCATAAACCTCTTTAAATGTCCTTGTATGAGAAAGAAAAACAGGAATAGCCTTATTTTTGCGAGTTAAGGCCAAATTGGTATTTTTGCTATAAAATGAATTCCTTCAGTCAAAACAAGTTCAAACTCCTTTGTCCTTCATATATATCCATTCTACGCAGGTTCCATGCATAAAGCTCTTTAAATGACCTTGTTTGAGAAAGAAAAACAGGAATAGCCTTACTTTTGCGAGTTAAGGCCAAATTGGTATTTTTGCTATAAAATGAATTCCTTCAGTCAAAACAAGTTCAAACTCCTTTGTCCTTCATATATATCCATTCTAAGTAGGTTCCATGCATAAACCTCTTTAAATGTCCTTGTATGAGAAAGAAAAACAGGAATAGCCTTATTTTTGCGAGTTAAGGCCAAATTGGTATTTTTGCTATAAAATGAATTCCTTCAGTCAAAACAAGTTCAAATTCCTTTGTCCTTCATATATATCCATTCTAAGTAGGTTCCATGCATAAACCTCTTTAAATGTCCTTGTATGAGAAAGAAAAACAGGAATAACCTTACTTTTGCAAGTTAAGAAGAAATTCGGGTTTTTGCTTAAAAACACCAATTCCTTCAGTCGAAACAAGTTGAAACTCATTTGTCCTTCATATATTTCCCTTCTAAGTAGATTCCATGCATAAACCTCTTTAAATGACCTTGTATGAGAAAGAAAAACAGGAATAGCCTTACTTTTGCGAGTTAAGACGAAATTCGGATTTTTGCTTAAAAACAACAATTCCTTCAGTCAAAACATGTTCAAACTCATTTGTCCTTCATATATATCATTTCTAAGTAGATTCCATGTATAAACCTCTTTAAATGTCCTTGTAGGAGAAAGAAAAACAGGAATAGCCTTATTTTTGCGAGTTAAGACGAAATTCGGATTTTTGCTTAAAAACAACAATTCCTTTAGTCAAAACATGTTCAAACTCCTTTGTCCTTCATATGAATCAATTCTAAGTAGGTTCCATGCATAAACCTCTTTAAATGTCCTTGTATGAGAAAGAAAAACAGGAATAGCCTTACTTTTGCGAGTTAAGACGAAATTCGGATTTTTGCTTAAATACAACAATTCCTTCAGTCGAAACAAGTTGAAACTCATTTGTCCTTCATATATTTCCCTTCTAAGTAGATTCCATGCATAAACCTCTTTAAATGACCTTGTATGAGAAAGAAAAACAGGAATAGCCTTACTTTTGCGAGTTAAGACGAAATTCGGATTTTTGCTTAAAAACAACAATTCCTTCAGTCAAAACAAGTTCAAACTCCTTTGTCCTTCATATATATCCATGCTAAGAAGGTTCCATGAAAAAACCTCTTTAAATGACCTTGTTTGAGAAAGAAAAACAGGAATAACCTTACTTTTGCGAGTTAAGAAGAAATTCGGATTTTTGCTTAAAAACACCAATTCCTTCAGTCGAAACAAGTTGAAACTCCTTTGTCCTTCATATGAATCAATTCTAAGTAGGTTCCATGCATAAACCTCTTTAAATGTCCTTGTATGAGAAAGAAAAACAGGAATAGCCTTATTTTTGCGAGTTAAGGCCAAATTGGTATTTTTGCAATAAAATGAATTCCTTCAGTCAAAACAAGTTCAAACTCCTTTGTCCTTCATATATATCCATTCTAAGTAGGTTCCATGCATAAACCTCTTTAAATGTCCTTGTATGAGAAAGAAAAACAGGAATAGCCTTATTTTTGCGAGTTAAGGCCAAATTGGTATTTTTGCTATAAAATGAATTACTTCAGTCAAAACAAGTTCAAACTCCTTTGTCCTTCATATATATCCATTCTAAGAAGGTTCCATGAAAAACCTCTTTAAATGACCTTGTTTGAGAAAGAAAAACAGGAATAACCTTACTTTTGCAAGTTAAGAAGAAATTCGGGTTTTTGCTTAAAAACACCAATTCCTTCAGTCGAAACAAGTTGAAACTCATTTGTCCTTCATATATTTCCCTTCTAAGTAGATTCCATGCATAAACCTCTTTAAATGACCTTGTATGAGAAAGAAAAACAGGAATAGCCTTACTTTTGCGAGTTAAGACGAAATTCGGATTTTTGCTTAAAAACAACAATTCCTTCAGTCAAAACATGTTCAAACTCATTTGTCCTTCATATATATCATTTCTAAGTAGATTCCATGTATAAACCTCTTTAAATGTCCTTGTATGAGAAAGAAAAACAGGAATAGCCTTATTTTTGCGAGTTAAGACGAAATTCGGATTTTTGCTTAAAAACAACAATTCCTTTAGTCAAAACATGTTCAAACTCCTTTGTCCTTCATATGAATCAATTCTAAGTAGGTTCCATGCATAAACCTCTTTAAATGTCCTTGTATGAGAAAGAAAAACAGGAATAGCCTTATTTTTGCGAGTTAAGGCCAAATTGGTATTTTTGCTATAAAATGAATTCCTTCAGTCAAAACAAGTTCAAACTCCTTTGTCCTTCATATATATATCCATTCTAAGCAGGTTCCATGCATAAACCTCTTTAAATGACCTTGTATGAGAAAGAAAAACAGGAATAGCCTTATTTTTGCGAGTTAAGGCCAAATTGGTATTTTTGCTATAAAATGAATTCCTTCAGTCAAAACAAGTTCAAACTCCTTTGTCCTTCATATATATCCATTCTAAGCAGGTTCCATGCATAAACCTCTTTAAATGACCTTGTATGAGAAAGAAAAACAGGAATAGCCTTACTTTTGCGAGTTAAGACGAAATTCGGATTTTTGCTTAAATACAACAATTCCTTCAGTCGAAACAAGTTGAAACTCATTTGTCCTTCATATATTTCCCTTCTAAGTAGATTCCATGCATAAACCTCTTTAAATGACCTTGTATGAGAAAGAAAAACAGGAATAGCCTTACTTTTGCGAGTTAAGACGAAATTCGGATTTTTGCTTAAAAACAACAATTCCTTCAGTCAAAACAAGTTCAAACTCCTTTGTCCTTCATATATATCCATGCTAAGAAGGTTCCATGAAAAAACCTCTTTAAATGACCTTGTTTGAGAAAGAAAAACAGGAATAACCTTACTTTTGCGAGTTAAGAAGAAATTCGGATTTTTGCTTAAAAACACCAATTCCTTCAGTCGAAACAAGTTGAAACTCATTTGTCCTTCATATATTTCCCTTCTAAGTAGATTCCATGCATAAACCTCTTTAAATGACCTTGTATGAGAAAGAAAAACAGGAATAGCCTTACTTTTGCGAGTTAAGAAGAAATTCGGATTTTTGCTTAAAAACAACAATTCCTTCAGTCAAAACATGTTCAAACTCATTTGTCCTTCATGTATATCATTTCTAAGTAGATTCCATGCATAAACCTCTTTAAATGTCCTTGTATGAGAAAGAAAAACAGGAATAGCCTTACTTTTGCGAGTTAAGACGAAATTCGGATTTTTGCTTGAAAACAACAATTCCTTCAGTCAAAACATGTTCAAACTCCTTTGTCCTTCATATGAATCAATTCTAAATAGGTTCCATGCATAAACCTCTTTAAATGACCTTGTTTGAGAAAGAAAAACAGGAATAGCCTTACTTTTGCGAGTTAAGACGAAATTCGGATTTTTGCTTGAAAACAACAATTCCTTCAGTCAAAACATGTTCAAACTCCTTTGTCCTTCATATGAATCAATTCTAAGTAGGTTCCATGCATAAACCTCTTTAAATGTCCTTGTATGAGAAAGAAAAACAGGAATAGCCTTATTTTTGCGAGTTAAGGCCAAATTGGTATTTTTGCTATAAAATGAATTCCTTCAGTCAAAACAAGTTCAAACTCCTTTGTCCTTCATATATATATATCCATTCTAAGCAGGTTCCATGCATAAACCTCTTTAAATGACCTTGTATGACAAAGAAAAACAGGAATAGCCTTACTTTTGCGAGATAAGGCCAAATTTGTATTTTTGCTATAAAATGAATTCCTTCAGTCAAAACAAGTTCAAACTCCTTTGTCCTTCATATATATCGATTCTAAGAAGGTTCCATGCATAAACCTCTTTAAATGACCTTGTATGACAAAGAAAAACAGGAATAGCCTTACTTTTGCGAGTTAAGGCCAAATTGGTATTTTTGCTATAAAATGAATTCCTTCAGTCAAAACAAGTTCAAACTCCTTTGTCCTTCATATATATCCATTCTAACAAGGTTCCATGAAAAAGCCTCTTTAAATGTCCTTGTATGAGATAGAAAAACAGGAATAGCCTTACTTTTGCGAGTTAAGACGAAATTCGGATTTTTAATTAAAAACAACAATTCCTTCAGTCAAAACATGTTCAAACTCCTTTGTCCTTCATATGAATCAATTCTACGCAGGTTCCATGCATAAAGCTCTTTAAATGACCTTGTTTGAGAAAGAAAAACAGGAATAGCCTTACTTTCGCGAGTTAAGGCCAAATTGGTATTTTTGCTATAAAATGAATTCCTTCAGTCAAAACAAGTTCAAATTCCTTTGTCCTTCATATATATCCATTCTAAGTAGGTTCCATGCATAAACCTCTTTAAATGTCCTTGTATGAGAAAGAAAAACAGGAATAGCCTTATTTTTGCGAGTTAAGGCCAAATTGGTATTTTTGCTATAAAATGAATTCCTTCAGTCAAAACAAGTTCAAACTCCTTTGTCCTTCATATATATCCATTCTAAGAAGGTTCCATGAAAAAACCTCTTTAAATGACCTTGTTTGAGAAAGAAAAACAGGAATAACCTTACTTTTGCGAGTTAAGAAGAAATTCGGATTTTTGCTTAAAAACACCAATTCCTTCAGTCGAAACAAGTTGAAACTCATTTGTCCTTCATATATTTCCCTTCTAAGTAGATTCCATGCATAAACCTCTTTAAATGACCTTGTATGAGAAAGAAAAACAGGAATAGCCTTACTTTTGCGAGTTAAGACGAAATTCGGATTTTTGCTTAAAAACAACAATTCCTTCAGTCAAAACAAGTTCAAACTCCTTTGTCCCTCATATATATCCATTCTAAGAAGGTTCCATGAAAAAACCTCTTTAAATGACATTGTTTGAGAAAGAAAAACAGGAATAACCTTACTTTTGCGAGTTAAGAAGAAATTCGGATTTTTGCTTAAAAACACCAATTCCTTCAGTCGAAACAAGTTGAAACTCATTTGTCCTTCATATATTTCCCTTCTAAGTAGATTCCATGCATAAACCTCTTTAAATGACCTTGTATGAGAAAGAAAAACAGGAATAGCCTTACTTTTGCGAGTTAAGACGAAATTCGGATTTTTGCTTAAAAACAACAATTACTTCAGTCAAAACAAGTTCAAACTCATTTGTCCTTCATGTATATAATTTCTAAGTAGATTCCATGCATAAACCTCTTTAAATGTCCTTGTATGAGAAAGAAAAACAGGAATAGCCTTACTTTTGCGAGTTAAGACGAAATTCGGATTTTTGCTTAAAAACAACAATTCCTTTAGTCAAAACATGTTCAAACTCCTTTGTCCTTCATATGAATCAATTCTAAGTAGGTTCCATGCATAAACCTCTTTAAATGTCCTTGTATGAGAAAGAAAAACAGGAATAGCCTTACTTTTGCGAGTTAAGACGAAATTCGGATTTTTGCTTAAATACAACAATTCCTTCAGTCGAAACAAGTTGAAACTCATTTGTCCTTCATATATTTCCCTTCTAAGTAGATTCCATGCATAAACCTCTTTAAATGACCTTGTATGAGAAAGAAAAACAGGAATAGCCTTACTTTTGCGAGTTAAGACGAAATTCGGATTTTTGCTTAAAAACAACAATTCCTTCAGTCAAAACAAGTTCAAACTCCTTTGTCCTTCATATATATCCATGCTAAGAAGGTTCCATGAAAAAACCTCTTTAAATGACCTTGTTTGAGAAAGAAAAACAGGAATAACCTTACTTTTGCGAGTTAAGAAGAAATTCGGATTTTTGCTTAAAAACACCAATTCCTTCAGTCGAAACAAGTTGAAACTCATTTGTCCTTCATATATTTCCCTTCTAAGTAGATTCCATGCATAAACCTCTTTAAATGACCTTGTATGAGAAAGAAAAACAGGAATAGCCTTACTTTTGCGAGTTAAGAAGAAATTCGGATTTTTGCTTAAAAACAACAATTCCTTCAGTCAAAACATGTTCAAACTCATTTGTCCTTCATGTATATCATTTCTAAGTAGATTCCATGCATAAACCTATTTAAATGTCCTTGTATGAGAAAGAAAAACAGGAATAGCCTTACTTTTGCGAGTTAAGACGAAATTCGGATTTTTGCTTGAAAACAACAATTCCTTCAGTCAAAACATGTTCAAACTCCTTTGTCCTTCATATGAATCAATTCTAAATAGGTTCCATGCATAAACCTCTTTAAATGACCTTGTTTGAGAAAGAAAAACAGGAATAGCCTTACTTTTGCGAGTTAAGACGAAATTCGGATTTTTGCTTGAAAACAACAATTCCTTCAGTCAAAACATGTTCAAACTCCTTTGTCCTTCATATGAATCAATTCTAAGTAGGTTCCATGCATAAACCTCTTTAAATGTCCTTGTATGAGAAAGAAAAACAGGAATAGCCTTATTTTTGCGAGTTAAGGCCAAATTGGTATTTTTGCTATAAAATGAATTCCTTCAGTCAAAACAAGTTCAAACTCCTTTGTCCTTCATATATATATATCCATTCTAAGCAGGTTCCATGCATAAACCTCTTTAAATGACCTTGTATGACAAAGAAAAACAGGAATAGCCTTACTTTTGCGAGATAAGGCCAAATTTGTATTTTTGCTATAAAATGAATTCCTTCAGTCAAAACAAGTTCAAACTCCTTTGTCCTTCATATATATCGATTCTAAGAAGGTTCCATGCATAAACCTCTTTAAATGACCTTGTATGACAAAGAAAAACAGGAATAGCCTTACTTTTGCGAGTTAAGGCCAAATTGGTATTTTTGCTATAAAATGAATTCCTTCAGTCAAAACAAGTTCAAACTCCTTTGTCCTTCATATATATCCATTCTAACAAGGTTCCATGAAAAAGCCTCTTTAAATGTCCTTGTATGAGAAAGAAAAACAGGAATAGCCTTACTTTTGCGAGTTAAGACGAAATTCGGATTTTTAATTAAAAACAACAATTCCTTCAGTCAAAACATGTTCAAACTCCTTTGTCCTTCATATGAATCAATTCTACGCAGGTTCCATGCATAAAGCTCTTTAAATGACCTTGTTTGAGAAAGAAAAACAGGAATAGCCTTACTTTCGCGAGTTAAGGCCAAATTGGTATTTTTGCTATAAAATGAATTCCTTCAGTCAAAACAAGTTCAAATTCCTTTGTCCTTCATATATATCCATTCTAAGTAGGTTCCATGCATAAACCTCTTTAAATGTCCTTGTATGAGAAAGAAAAACAGGAATAGCCTTATTTTTGCGAGTTAAGGCCAAATTGGTATTTTTGCTATAAAATGAATTCCTTCAGGCAAAACAAGTTCAAACTCCTTTGTCCTTCATATATATCCATTCTAAGAAGGTTCCATGAAAAAACCTCTTTAAATGACCTTGTTTGAGAAAGAAAAACAGGAATAACCTTACTTTTGCGAGTTAAGAAGAAATTCGGATTTTTGCTTAAAAACACCAATTCCTTCAGTCGAAACAAGTTGAAACTCATTTGTCCTTCATATATTTCCCTTCTAAGTAGATTCCATGCATAAACCTCTTTAAATGACCTTGTATGAGAAAGAAAAACAGGAATAGCCTTACTTTTGCGAGTTAAGACGAAATTCGGATTTTTGCTTAAAAACAACAATTCCTTCAGTCAAAACAAGTTCAAACTCCTTTGTCCCTCATATATATCCATTCTAAGAAGGTTCCATGAAAAAACCTCTTTAAATGACATTGTTTGAGAAAGAAAAACAGGAATAACCTTACTTTTGCGAGTTAAGAAGAAATTCGGATTTTTGCTTAAAAACACCAATTCCTTCAGTCGAAACAAGTTGAAACTCATTTGTCCTTCATATATTTCCCTTCTAAGTAGATTCCATGCATAAACCTCTTTAAATGACCTTGTATGAGAAAGAAAAACAGGAATAGCCTTACTTTTGCGAGTTAAGACGAAATTCGGATTTTTGCTTAAAAACAACAATTACTTCAGTCAAAACAAGTTCATACTCATTTGTCCTTCATGTATATAATTTCTAAGTAGATTCCATGCATAAACCTCTTTAAATGTCCTTGTATGAGAAAGAAAAACAGGAATAGCCTTACTTTTGCGAGTTAAGACGAAATTCGGATTTTTGCTTAAAAACAAAAATTCCTTCAGTCAAAACATGTTCAAACTCCTTTGTCCTTCATATGAATCAATTCTAAGTAGGTTCCATGCATAAACCTCTTTAAATGTCCTTGTATGAGAAAGAAAAACAGGAATAGCCTTATTTTTGCGAGTTAAGGCCAAATTGGTATTTTTGCTATAAAATGAATTCCTTCAGTCAAAACAAGTTCAAACTCCTTTGTCCTTCATATATATATCCATTCTAAGCAGGTTCCATGCATAAAGCTCTTTAAATGACCTTGTTTGAGAAAGAAAAACAGGAATAGCCTTACTTTCGCGAGTTAAGGCCAAATTGGTATTTTTGCTATAAAATGAATTCCTTCAGTCAAAACAAGTTCAAACTCCTTTGTCCTTCATATATATCCATTCTAAGAAGGTTCCATGAAAAAACCTCTTTAAATGACCTTGTTTGAGAAAGAAAAACAGGAATAACCTTACTTTTGCGAGTGAAGAAGAAATTCGGATTTTTGCTTAAAAACACCAATTCCTTCAGTCAAAACATGTTCAAACTCATTTGTCCTTCATGTATATCATTTCTAAGTAGATTCCATGCATAAACCTCTTTAAATGTCCTTGTATGAGAAAGAAAAACAGGAATAGCCTTACTTTTGCGAGTTAAGACGAAATTCGGATTTTTGCTTAAAAACAACAATTCCTTCAGTCAAAACATGTTCAAACTCCTTTGTCCTTCATATGAATCAATTCTAAGTAGGTTCCATGCATAAACCTCTTTAAATGACCTTGTTTGAGAAAGAAAAACAGGAATAGCCTTACTTTTGCGAGTTAAGACGAAATTCGGATTTTTGCTTGAAAACAACAATTCCTTCAGTCAAAACATGTTCAAACTCCTTTGTCCTTCATATGAATCAATTCTAAGTAGGTTCCATGCATAAACCTCTTTAAATGTCCTTGTATGAGAAAGAAAAACAGGAATAGCCTTATTTTTGCGAGTTAAGGCCAAATTGGTATTTTTGCTATAAAATGAATTCCTTCAGTCAAAACAAGTTCAAACTCCTTTGTCCTTCATATATATATCCATTCTAAGCAGGTTCCATGCATAAACCTCTTTAAATGACCTTGTATGACAAAGAAAAACAGGAATAGCCTTACTTTTGCGAGATAAGGCCAAATTTGTATTTTTGCTATAAAATGAATTCCTTCAGTCAAAACAAGTTCAAACTCCTTTGTCCTTCATATATATCCATTCTAACAAGGTTCCATGAAAAAGCCTCTTTAAATGTCCTTGTATGAGAAAGAAAAACAGGAATAGCCTTACTTTTGCGAGTTAAGACGAAATTCGGATTTTTGCTTAAAAACAACAATTCCTTTAGTCAAAACATGTTCAAACTCCTTTGTCCTTCATATGAATCAATTCTAAGTAGGTTCCATGCATAAACCTCTTAAATGTCCTTGTATGAGAAAGAAAAACAGGAATAGCCTTATTTTTGCGAATTACGGCCAAATTGGTATTTTTGCTATAAAATGAATTCCTTCAGTCAAAACAAGTTCAAACTCCTTTGTCCTTCATATATATCCATTCTACGCAGGTTCCATGCATAAAGCTCTTTAAATGACCTTGTTTGAAAAAGAAAAACAGGAATAGCCTTACTTTCGCGAGTTAAGGCCAAATTGGTATTTTTGCTATAAAATGAATTCCTTCAGTCAAAACAAGTTCAAATTCCTTTGTCCTTCATATATATCCATTCTAAGTAGGTTCCATGCATAAACCTCTTTAAATGTCCTTGTATGAGAAAGAAAAACAGGAGTAGCCTTATTTTTGCGAGTTAAGGCCAAATTGGTATTTTTGCTATAAAATGAATTCCTTCAGTCAAAACAAGTTCAAACTCCTTTGTCCTTCATATATATCCATTCTAAGAAGGTTCCATGAAAAAACCACTTTAAATGACCTTGTTTGAGAAAGAAAAACAGGAATAACCTTACTTTTGCGAGTTAAGAAGAAATTCGGATTTTTGCTTAAAAACACCAATTCCTTCAGTCGAAACAAGTTGAAACTCATTTGTCCTTCATATATTTCCCTTCTAAATAGATTCCATGCATAAACCTCTTTAAATGACCTTGTATGAGAAAGAAAAACAGGAATAGCCTTACTTTTGCGAGTTAAGACGAAATTCGGATTTTTGCTTAAAAACAACAATTCCTTCAGTCAAAACAAGTTCAAACTCCTTTGTCCTTCATATATATCCATTCTAAGAAGGTTCCATGAAAAAACCTCTTTAAATGACCTTGTTTGAGAAAGAAAAACAGGAATAACCTTACTTTTGCGAGTTAAGAAGAAATTCGGATTTTTGCTTAAAAACACCAATTCCTTCAGTCGAAACAAGTTGAAACTCATTTGTCCTTCATATATTTCCCTTCTAAGTAGATTCCATGCATAAACCTCTTTAAATGACCTTGTATGAGAAAGAAAAACAGGAATAGCCTTACTTTTGCGAGTTAAGACGAAATTCGGATTTTTGATTAAAAACAACAATTCCTTCAGTCAAAACAAGTTCAAACTCATTTGTCCTTCATGTATATCATTTCTAAGTAGATTCCATGCATAAACCTCTTTAAATGTCCTTGTATGAGAAAGAAAAACAGGAATAGCCTTACTTTTGCGAGTTAAGACGAAATTCGGATTTTTGCTTAAAAACAACAATTCCTTCAGTCAAAACATGTTCAAACTCCTTTGTCCTTCATATGAATCAATTCTAAGTAGGTTCCATGCATAAACCTCTTTAAATGTCCTTGTATGAGAAAGAAAAACAGGAATAGCCTTATTTTTGCGAGTTAAGGCCAAATTGGTATTTTTGCTATAAAATGAATTCCTTCAGTCAAAACAAGTTCAAACTCCTTTGTCCTTCATATATATATCCATTCTAAGCAGGTTCCATGCATAAACCTCTTTAAATGACCTTGTATGACAAAGAAAAACAGGAATAGCCTTACTTTTGCGAGATAAGGCCAAATTTGTATTTTTGCTATAAAATGAATTCCTTCAGTCAAAACAAGTTCAAACTCCTTTGTCCTTCATATATATCAATTCTAAGTAGGTTCCATGCATAAACCTCTTTAAATGTCCTTGTATGAGAAAGAAAAACAGGAATAGCCTTATTTTTGCGAATTAAGGCCAAATTGGTATTTTTGCTATAAAATGAATTCCTTCAGTCAAAACAAGTTCAAACTCCTTTGTCCTTCATATATATCCATTCTAAGAAGGTTCCATGAAAAAACCTCTTTAAATGACCTTGTTTGAGAAAGAAAAACAGGAATAACCTTACTTTTGCGAGTTAAGAAGAAATTCGGATTTTTGCTTAAAAACACCAATTCCTTCAGTCAAAACATGTTCAAACTCATTTGTCCTTCATGTATATCATTTCTAAGTAGATTCCATGCATAAACCTCTTTAAATGTCCTTGTATGAGAAAGAAAAACAGGAATAGCCTTACTTTTGCGAGTTAAGACGAAATTCGGATTTTTGCTTAAAAACAACAATTCCTTCAGTCAAAACATGTTCAAACTCCTTTGTCCTTCATATGAATCAATTCTAAGTAGGTTCCATGCATAAACCTCTTTAAATGACCTTGTTTGAGAAAGAAAAACAGGAATAGCCTTACTTTTGCGAGCTAAGACGAAATTCGGATTTTTGCTTGAAAACAACAATTCCTTCAGTCAAAACATGTTCAAACTCCTTTGTCCTTCATATGAATCAATTCTAAGTAGGTTCCATGCATAAACCTCTTTAAATGTCCTTGTATGAGAAAGAAAAACAGGAATAGCCTTATTTTTGCGAGTTAAGGCCAAATTGGTATTTTTGCTATAAAATTAATTCCTTCAGTCAAAACAAGTTCAAACTCCTTTGTCCTTCATATATATATCCATTCTAAGCATGTTCCATGCATAAACCTCTTTAAATGACCTTGTATGACAAAGAAAAACAGGAATAGCCTTACTTTTGCGAGATAAGGCCAAATTTGTATTTTTGCTATAAAATGAATTCCTTCAGTCAAAACAAGTTCAAACTCCTTTGTCCTTCATATATATCGATTCTAAGAAGGTTCCATGCATAAACCTCTTTAAATGACCTTGTATGACAAAGAAAAACAGGAATAGCCTTACTTTTGCGAGTTAAGACGAAATTCGGATTTTTGCTTAAAAACAACAATTCCTTCAGTCAAAACATGTTCAAACTCCTTTGTCCTTCATATATATCCATTCTAAGTAGGTTACATGCATAAAGCTCTTTAAATGACCTTGTTTGAGAAAGAAAAACAGGTATGGCCTTATTTTTGCGAGTTAAGGCCAATTTGGTATTTTTGCTATAAAATGAATTCCTTCAGTCAAAACAAGTTCAAACTTTTTTGTCCTTCATATATATCCATTCTACGCAGGTTCCATGCATAAAGCTCTTTAAATGACCTTGTTTGAGAAAGAAAAACAGGAATAGCCTTACTTTTGCGAGTTAAGGCCAAATTGGTATTTTTGCTATAAAATGAATTCCTTCAGTCAAAACAAGTTCAAATTCCTTTGTCCTTCATATATATCCATTCTAAGTAGGTTCCATGCATAAACCTCTTTAAATGTCCTTGTTTGAGAAAGAAAAACAGGAATAACCTTATTTTTGCGAGTTAAGGCCAATTTGGTATTTTTGCTATAAAATGAATTCCTTCAGTCAAAACAAGTTCAAACTTTTTTGTCCTTCATATATATCCATTCTACGCAGGTTCCATGCATAAAGCTCTTTAAATGACCTTGTTTGAGAAAGAAAAACAGGAATAGCCTTACTTTTGCGAGTTAAGACGAAATTCGGATTATTGCTTAAAAACAACAATTCCTTCAGTCAAAACATGTTCAAACTCATTTGTCCTTCATATATATCATTTCTAAGTAGATTCCATGCATAAACCTCTTTAAATGTCCTCGTATGAGAAAGAAAAACAGGAATAGCCTTACTTTTGCGAGTTAAGACGAAATTCGGATTTTTGCTTAAAAACAACAATTCCTTCAGTCAAAACATGTTCAAACTCCTTTGTCCTTCATATGAATCAATTCTAAGTAGGTTCCATGCATAAACCTCTTTAAATGTCCTTGTATGAGAAAGAAAAACAGGAATAGCCTTATTTTTGCGAGTTAAGGCCAAATTGGTATTTTTGCTATAAAATGAATTCCTTCAGTCAAAACAAGTTCAAACTCCTTTGTCCTTCATATATATCCATTCTACGCAGGTTCCATGAAAAAACCTCTTTAAATGACCTTGTTTGAGAAAGAAAAACAGGAATAGCCTTACTTTTGCGAGTTAAGACGAAATTCGGATTTTTGCTTAAAAACAACAATTCCTTCAGTCAAAACATGTTCAAACTCATTTGTCCTTCATATATATCATTTCTAAGTAGATTCCATGCATAAACCTCTTTAAATGTCCTTGTATGAGAAAGAAAAACAGGAATAGCCTTATTTTTGCGAGTTAAGATGAAATTCGGATTTTTGCTTAAAAACAACAATTCCTTCAGTCAAAACATGTTCAAACTCCTTTGTCCTTCATATGAATCAATTCTAAGTAGGTTCCATGCATAAACCTCTTTAAATGTCCTTGTATGAGAAAGAAAAACAGGAATAGCCTTACTTTTGCGAGTTAAGACGAAATTCGGATTTTTGCTTAAAAACAACAATTCCTTCAGTCAAAACATGTTCAAACTCCTTTGTCCTTCATATGAATCAATTCTAAGTAGGTTCCATGCATAAACCTCTTTAAATGTCCTTGTATGAGAAAGAAAAACAGGAATAGCCTTATTTTTGCGAGTTAAGGCCAAATTGGTATTTTTGCTATAAAATGAATTCCTTCAGTCAAAACAAGTTCAAACTCCTTTGTCCTTCATATATATATCCATTCTAAGCAGGTTCCATGCATAAACCTCTTTAAATGACCTTGTATGACAAAGAAAAACAGGAATAGCCTTACTTTTGCGAGATAAGGCCAAATTTGTATTTTTGCTATAAAATGAATTCCTTCAGTCAAAACAAGTTCAAACTCCTTTGTCCTTCATATATATCAATTCTAAGTAGGTTCCATGCATAAACCTCTTTAAATGTCCTTGTATGAGAAAGAAAAACAGGAATAGCCTTACTTTTGCGAATTAAGGCCAAATTGGTATTTTTGCTATAAAATGAATTCCTTCAGTCAAAACAAGTTCAAACTCCTTTGTCCTTCATATATATCCATTCTACGCAGGTTCCATGCATAAAGCTCTTTAAATGACCTTGTTTGAGAAAGAAAAACAGGAATAGCCTTACTTTCGCGAGTTAAGGCCAAATTGGTATTTTTGCTATAAAATGAATTCCTTCAGTCAAAACAAGTTCAAATTCCTTTGTCCTTCATATATATCCATTCTAAGTAGGTTCCATGCATAAACCTCTTTAAATGTCTTTGTATGAGAAAGAAAAACAGGAATAGCCTTATTTTTGCGAGTTAAGGCCAAATTGGTATTTTTGCTATAAAATGAATTCCTTCAGTCAAAACAAGTTCAAACTCCTTTGTCCTTCATATATATCCATTCTAAGAAGGTTCCATGAAAAAACCTCTTTAAATGACCTTGTTTGAGAAAGAAAAACAGGAATAGCCTTACTTTTGCGAGCTAAGACGAAATTCGGATTTTTGCTTGAAAACAACAATTCCTTCAGTCAAAACATGTTCAAACTCCTTTGTCCTTCATATGAATCAATTCTAAGTAGGTTCCATGCATAAACCTCTTTAAATGACCTTGTTTGAGGAAGAAAAACAGGAATAGCCTTACTTTTGCGAGCTAAGACGAAATTCGGATTTTTGCTTGAAAACAACAATTCCTTCAGTCAAAACATGTTCAAACTCCTTTGTCCTTCATATGAATCAATTCTAAGTAGGTTCCATGCATAAACCTCTTTAAATGTCCTTGTATGAGAAAGAAAAACAGGAATAGCCTTATTTTTGCGAGTTAAGGCCAAATTGGTATTTTTGCTATAAAATGAATTCCTTCAGTCAAAACAAGTTCAAACTCCTTTGTCCTTCATATATATATCCATTCTAAGCATGTTCCATGCATAAACCTCTTTAAATGACCTTGTATGACAAAGAAAAACAGGAATAGCCTTACTTTTGCGAGATAAGGCCAAATTTGTATTTTTGCTATAAAATGAATTCCTTCAGTCAAAACAAGTTCAAACTCCTTTGTCCTTCATATATATCGATTCTAAGAAGGTTCCATGCATAAACCTCTTTAAATGACCTTGTATGACAAAGAAAAACAGGAATAGCCTTACTTTTGCGAGTTAAGACGAAATTCGGATTTTTGCTTAAAAACAACAATTCCTTCAGTCAAAACATGTTCAAACTCCTTTGTCCTTCATATGAATCAATTCTAAGTAGGTTCCATGCATAAACCTCTTAAATGTCCTTGTATGAGAAAGAAAAACAGGAATAGCCTTATTTTTGCGAATTAAGGCCAAATTGGTATTTTTGCTATAAAATGAATTCCTTCAGTCAAAACAAGTTCAAACTCCTTTGTCCTTCATATATATCCATTCTACGCAGGTTCCATGCATAAAGCTCTTTAAATGACCTTGTTTGAGAAAGAAAAACAGGAATAGCCTTACTTTCGCGAGTTAAGGCCAAATTGGTATTTTTGCTATAAAATGAATTCCTTCAGTCAAAACAAGTTCAAATTCCTTTGTCCTTCATATATATCCATTCTAAGTAGGTTCCATGCATAAACCTCTTTAAATGTCCTTGTATGAGAAAGAAAAACAGGAATAACCTTACTTTTGCGAGTTAAGAAGAAATTCGGATTTTTGCTTAAAAACACCAATTCCTTCAGTCGAAACAAGTTGAAACTCATTTGTCCTTCATATATTTCCCTTCTAAGTAGATTCCATGCATAAACCTCTTTAAATGACCTTGTATGAGAAAGAAAAACAGGAATAGCCTTACTTTTGCGGGTTAAGACGAAATTCGGATTTTTGCTTAAAAACAACAATTCCTTCAGTCAAAACATGTTCAAACTCATTTGTCCTTCATGTATATCATTTCTAAGTAGATTCCATGCATAAACCTCTTTAAATGTCCTTGTATGAGAAAGAAAAACAGGAATAGCCTTACTTTTGCGAGTTAAGACGAAATTCGGATTTTTGCTTAAAAACAACAATTCCTTCAGTCAAAACATGTTCAAACTCCTTTGTCCTTCATATATATCCATTCTAAGTAGGTTACATGCATAAAGCTCTTTAAATGACCTTGTTTGAGAAAGAAAAACAGGAATAGCCTTACTTTTGCGAGTTAAGGCCAAATTGGTATTTTTGCTATAAAATGAATTCCTTGTCAAAACAAGTTCAAACTCCTTTGTCCTTCATATATATCCATTCTACGCAGGTTCCATGCATAAAGCTCTTTAAATGACCTTGTTTGAGAAAGAAAAACAGGAATAGCCTTACTTTTGCGAGTTAAGACGAAATTCGGATTATTGCTTAAAAACAACAATTCCTTCAGTCAAAACATGTTCAAACTCATTTGTCCTTCATATATATCATTTCTAAGTAGATTCCATGCATAAACCTCTTTAAATGTCCTTGTATGAGAAAGAAAAACAGGAATAGCCTTACTTTTGCGAGTTAAGACGAAATTCGGATTTTTGCTTAAAAACAACAATTCCTTCAGTCAAAACATGTTCAAACTCCTTTGTCCTTCATATGAATCAATTCTAAGTAGGTTCCATGCATAAACCTCTTTAAATGTCCTTGTATGAGAAAGAAAAACAGGAATAGCCTTATTTTTGCGAGTTAAGGCCAAATTGGTATTTTTGCTATAAAATGAATTCCTTCAGTCAAAACAAGTTCAAACTCCTTTGTCCTTCATATATATCCATTCTACGCAGGTTCCATGAAAAAACCTCTTTAAATGACCTTGTTTGAGAAAGAAAAACAGGAATAGCCTTACTTTTGCGAGTTAAGGCCAAATTGGTATTTTTGCTATAAAATGAATTCCTTCAGTCAAAACAAGTTCAAATTCCTTTGTCCTTCATATATATCATTTCTAAGTAGATTCCATGCATAAACCTCTTTAAATGTCCTTGTATGAGAAAGAAAAACAGGAATAGCCTTATTTTTGCGAGTTAAGATGAAATTCGGAATTTTTGCTTAAAAACAACAATTCCTTCAGTCAAAACATGTTCAAACTCCTTTGTCCTTCATATGAATCAATTCTAAGTAGGTTCCATGCATAAACCTCTTTAAATGTCCTTGTATGAGAAAGAAAAACAGGAATAGCCTTACTTTTGCGAGTTAAGACGAAATTCGGATTTTTGCTTAAAAACAACAATTCCTTCAGTCAAAACATGTTCAAACTCCTTTGTCCTTCATATATATCCATTCTACGCAGGTTCCATGCATAAAGCTCTTTAAATGACCTTGTTTGAGAAAGAAAAACAGGAATAGCCTTACTTTTGCGAGTTAAGGCCAAATTGGTATTTTTGCTATAAAATGAATTCCTTCAGTCAAAACATGTTCAAACTCCTTTGTCCTTCATATATTTCCCTTCTAAGTAGATTCCATGCATAAACCTCTTTAAATGACCTTGTATGAGAAAGAAAAACAGGAATAGCCTTACTTTTGCGAGTTAAGACGAAATTCGGATTTTTGCTTAAAAACAACAATTCCTTCAGTCAAAACATGTTCAAACTCCTTTGTCCTTCATATATATCCATTCTAAGTAGGTTCCATGCATAAACCTCTTTAAATGTCTTTGTATGAGAAAGAAAAACAGGAATAGCCTTATTTTTGCGAGTTAAGGCCAAATTGGTATTTTTGCTATAAAATGAATTCCTTCAGTCAAAACAAGTTCAAACTCCTTTGTCCTTCATATATATCCATTCTAAGAAGGTTCCATGAAAAAACCTCTTTAAATGACCTTGTTTGAGAAAGAAAAACAGGAATAGCCTTACTTTTGCGAGCTAAGACGAAATTCGGATTTTTGCTTGAAAACAACAATTCCTTCAGTCAAAACATGTTCAAACTCCTTTGTCCTTCATATGAATCAATTCTAAGTAGGTTCCATGCATAAACCTCTTTAAATGACCTTGTTTGAGGAAGAAAAACAGGAATAGCCTTACTTTTGCGAGCTAAGACGAAATTCGGATTTTTGCTTGAAAACAACAATTCCTTCAGTCAAAACATGTTCAAACTCCTTTGTCCTTCATATGAATCAATTCTAAGTAGGTTCCATGCATAAACCTCTTTAAATGTCCTTGTATGAGAAAGAAAAACAGGAATAGCCTTATTTTTGCGAGTTAAGGCCAAATTGGTATTTTTGCTATAAAATGAATTCCTTCAGTCAAAACAAGTTCAAACTCCTTTGTCCTTCATATATATATCCATTCTAAGCATGTTCCATGCATAAACCTCTTTAAATGACCTTGTATGACAAAGAAAAACAGGAATAGCCTTACTTTTGCGAGATAAGGCCAAATTTGTATTTTTGCTATAAAATGAATTCCTTCAGTCAAAACAAGTTCAAACTCCTTTGTCCTTCATATATATCGATTCTAAGAAGGTTCCATGCATAAACCTCTTTAAATGACCTTGTATGACAAAGAAAAACAGGAATAGCCTTACTTTTGCGAGTTAAGACGAAATTCGGATTTTTGCTTAAAAACAACAATTCCTTCAGTCAAAACATGTTCAAACTCCTTTGTCCTTCATATGAATCAATTCTAAGTAGGTTCCATGCATAAACCTCTTAAATGTCCTTGTATGAGAAAGAAAAACAGGAATAGCCTTATTTTTGCGAATTAAGGCCAAATTGGTATTTTTGCTATAAAATGAATTCCTTCAGTCAAAACAAGTTCAAACTCCTTTGTCCTTCATATATATCCATTCTACGCAGGTTCCATGCATAAAGCTCTTTAAATGACCTTGTTTGAGAAAGAAAAACAGGAATAGCCTTACTTTCGCGAGTTAAGGCCAAATTGGTATTTTTGCTATAAAATGAATTCCTTCAGTCAAAACAAGTTCAAATTCCTTTGTCCTTCATATATATCCATTCTAAGTAGGTTCCATGCATAAACCTCTTTAAATGTCCTTGTATGAGAAAGAAAAACAGGAATAACCTTACTTTTGCGAGTTAAGAAGAAATTCGGATTTTTGCTTAAAAACACCAATTCCTTCAGTCGAAACATGTTCAAACTCCTTTGTCCTTCATATGAATCAATTCTAAGTAGGTTCCATGCATAAACCTCTTTAAATGTCCTTGTATGAGAAAGAAAAACAGGAATAGCCTTATTTTTGCGAGTTAAGGCCAAATTGGTATTTTTGCTATAAAATGAATTCCTTGTCAAAACAAGTTCAAACTCCTTTGTCCTTCATATATATCCATTCTACGCAGGTTCCATGCATAAAGCTCTTTAAATGACCTTGTTTGAGAAAGAAAAACAGGAATAGCCTTACTTTTGCGAGTTAAGACGAAATTCGGATTATTGCTTAAAAACAACAATTCCTTCAGTCAAAACATGTTCAAACTCATTTGTCCTTCATATATATCATTTCTAAGTAGATTCCATGCATAAACCTCTTTAAATGTCCTTGTATGAGAAAGAAAAACAGGAATAGCCTTACTTTTGCGAGTTAAGACGAAATTCGGATTTTTGCTTAAAAACAACAATTCCTTCAGTCAAAACATGTTCAAACTCCTTTGTCCTTCATATGAATCAATTCTAAGTAGGTTCCATGCATAAACCTCTTTAAATGTCCTTGTATGAGAAAGAAAAACAGGAATAGCCTTATTTTTGCGAGTTAAGGCCAAATTGGTATTTTTGCTATAAAATGAATTCCTTCAGTCAAAACAAGTTCAAACTCCTTTGTCCTTCATATATATCCATTCTACGCAGGTTCCATGAAAAAACCTCTTTAAATGACCTTGTTTGAGAAAGAAAAACAGGAATAGCCTTACTTTTGCGAGTTAAGGCCAAATTGGTATTTTTGCTATAAAATGAATTCCTTCAGTCAAAACAAGTTCAAATTCCTTTGTCCTTCATATATATCATTTCTAAGTAGATTCCATGCATAAACCTCTTTAAATGTCCTTGTATGAGAAAGAAAAACAGGAATAGCCTTATTTTTGCGAGTTAAGATGAAATTCGGATTTTTGCTTAAAAACAACAATTCCTTCAGTCAAAACATGTTCAAACTCCTTTGTCCTTCATATGAATCAATTCTAAGTAGGTTCCATGCATAAACCTCTTTAAATGTCCTTGTATGAGAAAGAAAAACAGGAATAGCCTTACTTTTGCGAGTTAAGACGAAATTCGGATTTTTGCTTAAAAACAACAATTCCTTCAGTCAAAACATGTTCAAACTCCTTTGTCCTTCATATATATCCATTCTACGCAGGTTCCATGCATAAAGCTCTTTAAATGACCTTGTTTGAGAAAGAAAAACAGGAATAGCCTTACTTTTGCGAGTTAAGGCCAAATTGGTATTTTTGCTATAAAATGAATTCCTTCAGTCAAAACATGTTCAAACTCCTTTGTCCTTCATATATTTCCCTTCTAAGTAGATTCCATGCATAAACCTCTTTAAATGACCTTGTATGAGAAAGAAAAACAGGAATAGCCTTACTTTTGCGAGTTAAGACGAAATTCGGATTTTTGCTTAAAAACAACAATTCCTTCAGTCAAAACATGTTCAAACTCCTTTGTCCTTCATATATATCCATTCTAAGTAGGTTACATGCATAAAGCTCTTTAAATGACCTTGTTTGAGAAAGAAAAACAGGTATAGCCTTATTTTTGCGAGTTAAGGCCAATTTGGTATTTTTGCTATAAAATGAATTCCTTCAGTCAAAACAAGTTCAAACTTTTTTGTCCTTCATATATATCCATTCTACGCAGGTTCCATGCATAAAGCTCTTTAAATGACCTTGTTTGAGAAAGAAAAACAGGAATAGCCTTACTTTTGCGAGTTAAGGCCAAATTGGTATTTTTGCTATAAAATGAATTCCTTCAGTCAAAACAAGTTCAAACTCCTTTGTCCTTCATATATATATCCATTCTAAGCAGGTTCCATGCATAAACCTCTTTAAATGACCTTGTATGACAAAGAAAAACAGGAATAGCCTTACTTTTGCGAGATAAGGCCAAATTTGTATTTTTGCTATAAAATGAATTCCTTCAGTCAAAACAAGTTCAAACTCCTTTGTCCTTCATATATATCCATTCTAAGAAGGTTCCATGAAAAAACCTCTTTAAATGTCCTTGTATGAGAAAGAAAAACAGGAATAGCCTTACTTTTGCGAGTTAAGACGAAATTCGGATTTTTGCTTAAAAACAACAATTCCTTCAGTCAAAACATGTTCAAACTCCTTTGTCCTTCATATGAATCAATTCTAAGTAGGTTCCATGCATAAACCTCTTTAAATGTCCTTGTATAGAAAGAAAAACAGGAATAGCCTTATTTTTGCGAATTAAGGCCAAATTGGTATTTTTGCTATAAAATGAATTCCTTCAGTCAAAACAAGTTCAAACTCCTTTGTCCTTCATATATATCCATTCTACGCAGGTTCCATGCATAAAGCTCTTTAAATGACCTTGTTTGAGAAAGAAAAACAGGAATAGCCTTACTTTCGCGAGTTAAGGCCAAATTGGTATTTTTGCTATAAAATGAATTCCTTCAGTCAAAACAAGTTCAAATTCCTTTGTCCTTCATATATATCCATTCTAAGTAGGTTCCATGCATAAACCTCTTTAAATGTCCTTGTATGAGAAAGAAAAACAGGAATAGCCTTATTTTTGCGAGTTAAGATGAAATTCGGATTTTTGCTTAAAAACAACAATTCCTTCAGTCAAAACATGTTCAAACTCCTTTGTCCTTCATATGAATCAATTCTAAGTAGGTTCCATGCATAAACCTCTTTAAATGTCCTTGTATGAGAAAGAAAAACAGGAATAGCCTTACTTTTGCGAGTTAAGACGAAATTCGGATTTTTGCTTAAAAACAACAATTCCTTCAGTCAAAACATGTTCAAACTCCTTTGTCCTTCATATGAATCAATTCTAAGTAGGTTCCATGCATAAACCTCTGTAAATGTCCTTGTATGAGAAAGAAAAACAGGAATAGCCTTATTTTTGCGAGTTAAGGCCAAATTGGTATTTTTGCTATAAAATGAATTCCTTGTCAAAACAAGTTCAAACTCCTTTGTCCTTCATATATATCCATTCTACGCAGGTTCCATGCATAAAGCTCTTTAAATGACCTTGTTTGAGAAAGAAAAACAGGAATAGCCTTACTTTTGCGAGTTAAGGCCAAATTGGTATTTTTGCTATAAAATGAATTCCTTCAGTCAAAACAAGTTCAAACTCCTTTGTCCTTCATATATATCCATTCTACGCAGGTTCCATGCATAAAGCTCTTTAAATGACCTTGTTTGAGAAAGAAAAACAGGAATAGCCTTACTTTCGCGAGTTAAGGCCAAATTGGTATTTTTGCTATAAAATGAATTCCTTCAGTCAAAACAAGTTCAAATTCCTTTGTCCTTCATATATATCCATTCTAAGTAGGTTCCATGCATAAACCTCTTTAAATGTCCTTGTATGAGAAAGAAAAACAGGAATAGCCTTATTTTTGCGAGTTAAGGCCAAATTGGTATTTTTGCTATAAAATGAATTCCTTCAGTCAAAACAAGTTCAAACTCCTTTGTCCTTCATATATATCCATTCTAAGAAGGTTCCATGAAAAAACCTCTTTAAATGACCTTGTTTGAGAAAGAAAAACAGGAATAACCTTACTTTTGCGAGTTAAGAAGAAATTCGGATTTTTGCTTAAAAACACCAATTCCTTCAGTCGAAACAAGTTGAAACTCATTTGTCCTTCATATATTTCCCTTCTAAGTAGATTCCATGCATAAACCTCTTTAAATGACCTTGTATGAGAAAGAAAAACAGGAATAGCCTTACTTTTGCGAGTTAAGACGAAATTCGGATTTTTGCTTAAAAACAACAATTCCTTCAGTCAAAACATGTTCAAACTCCTTTGTCCTTCATATATATCCATTCTAAGTAGGTTACATGCATAAAGCTCTTTAAATGACCTTGTTTGAGAAAGAAAAACAGGTATAGCCTTATTTTTGCGAGTTAAGGCCAATTTGGTATTTTTGCTATAAAATGAATTCCTTCAGTCAAAACAAGTTCAAACTTTTTTGTCCTTCATATATATCCATTCTACGCAGGTTCCATGCATAAAGCTCTTTAAATGACCTTGTTTGAGAAAGAAAAACAGGAATAGCCTTACTTTTGCGAGTTAAGGCCAAATTGGTATTTTTGCTATAAAATGAATTCCTTCAGTCAAAACAAGTTCAAATTCCTTTGTCCTTCATATATATCCATTCTAAGTAGGTTCCATGCATAAACCTCTTTAAATGTCCTTGTATGAGAAAGAAAAACAGGAATAGCCTTATTTTTGCGAGTTAAGGCCAAATTGGTATTTTTGCTATAAAATGAATTCCTTCAGTCAAAACAAGTTCAAACTCCTTTGTCCTTCATATATATCCATTCTAAGAAGGTTCCATGAAAAAACCTCTTTAAATGACCTTGTTTGAGAAAGAAAAACAGGAATAACCTTACTTTTGCGAGTTAAGAAGAAATTCGGATTTTTGCTTAAAAACACCAATTCCTTCAGTCGAAACAAGTTGAAACTCATTTGTCCTTCATATATTTCCCTTCTAAGTAGATTCCATGCATAAACCTCTTTAAATGACCTTGTATGAGAAAGAAAAACAGGAATAGCCTTACTTTTGCGAGTTAAGACGAAATTCGGATTTTTGCTTAAAAACAACAATTCCTTCAGTCAAAACATGTTCAAACTCCTTTGTCCTTCATATATATCCATTCTAAGTAGGTTACATGCATAAAGCTCTTTAAATGACCTTGTTTGAGAAAGAAAAACAGGTATAGCCTTATTTTTGCGAGTTAAGGCCAATTTGGTATTTTTGCTATAAAATGAATTCCTTCAGTCAAAACAAGTTCAAACTTTTTTGTCCTTCATATATATCCATTCTACGCAGGTTCCATGCATAAAGCTCTTTAAATGACCTTGTTTGAGAAAGAAAAACAGGAATAGCCTTACTTTTGCGAGTTAAGGCCAAATTGGTATTTTTGCTATAAAATGAATTCCTTCAGTCAAAACAAGTTCAAATTCCTTTGTCCTTCATATATATCCATTCTAAGTAGGTTCCATGCATAAACCTCTTTAAATGTCCTTGTATGAGAAAGAAAAACAGGAATAACCTTATTTTTGCGAGTTAAGGCCAATTTGGTATTTTTGCTATAAAATGAATTCCTTCAGTCAAAACAAGTTCAAATTCCTTTGTCCTTCATATATATCCATTCTAAGTAGGTTCCATGCATAAACCTCTTTAAATGTCCTTGTTTGAGAAAGAAAAACAGGAATAGCCTTACTTTTGCGAGTTAAGGCCAAATTGGTATTTTTGCTATAAAATGAATTCCTTCAGTCAAAACAAGTTCAAACTCCTTTGTCCTTCATATATATCCATTCTAAGAAGGTTCCATGAAAAAACCTCTTTAAATGACCTTGTTTGAGAAAGAAAAACAGGAATAACCTTACTTTTGCGAGTTAAGACGAAATTCGGATTTTTGCTTAAAAACAACAATTCCTTCAGTCAAAACATGTTCAAACTCCTTTGTCCTTCATATGAATCAATTCTAAGTAGGTTCCATGCATAAACCTCTGTAAATGTCCTTGTATGATAAAGAAAAACAGGAATAGCCTTATTTTTGCGAGTTAAGGCCAAATTGGTATTTTTGCTATAAAATGAATTCCTTGTCAAAACAAGTTCAAACTCCTTTGTCCTTCATATATATCCATTCTACGCAGGTTCCATGCATAAAGCTCTTTAAATGACCTTGTTTGAGGAAGAAAAACAGGAATAGCCTTACTTTTGCGAGTTAAGGCCAAATTGGTATTTTTGCTATAAAATGAATTCCTTCAGTCAAAACAAGTTCAAACTCCTTTGTCCTTCATATATATCCATTCTACGCAGGTTCCATGCATAAAGCTCTTTAAATGACATTGTTTGAGAAAGAAAAACAGGAATAGCCTTACTTTCGCGAGTTAAGGCCAAATTGGTATTTTTGCTATAAAATGAATTCCTTCAGTCAAAACAAGTTCAAATTCCTTTGTCCTTCATATATATCCATTCTAAGTAGGTTCCATGCATAAACCTCTTTAAATGTCCTTGTATGAGAAAGAAAAACAGGAATAGCCTTATTTTTGCGAGTTAAGGCCAAATTGGTATTTTTGCTATAAAATGAATTCCTTCAGTCAAAACAAGTTCAAACTCCTTTGTCCTTCATATATATCCATTCTAAGAAGGTTCCATGAAAAAACCTCTTTAAATGACCTTGTTTGAGAAAGAAAAACAGGAATAACCTTACTTTTGCGAGTTAAGAAGAAATTCGGATTTTTGCTTAAAAACACCAATTCCTTCAGTCGAAACAAGTTGAAACTCATTTGTCCTTCATATATTTCCCTTCTAAGTAGATTCCATGCATAAACCTCTTTAAATGACCTTGTATGAGAAAGAAAAACAGGAATAGCCTTACTTTTGCGAGTTAAGACGAAATTCGGATTTTTGCTTAAAAACAACAATTCCTTCAGTCAAAACATGTTCAAACTCCTTTGTCCTTCATATATATCCATTCTAAGTAGGTTACATGCATAAAGCTCTTTAAATGACCTTGTTTGAGAAAGAAAAACAGGTATAGCCTTATTTTTGCGAGTTAAGGCCAATTTGGTTTTTGCTATAAAATGAATTCCTTCAGTCAAAACAAGTTCAAACTTTTTTGTCCTTCATATATATCCATTCTACGCAGGTTCCATGCATAAAGCTCTTTAAATGACCTTGTTTGAGAAAGAAAAACAGGAATAGCCTTACTTTTGCGAGTTAAGGCCAAATTGGTATTTTTGCTATAAAATGAATTCCTTCAGTCAAAACAAGTTCAAATTCCTTTGTCCTTCATATATATCCATTCTAAGTAGGTTCCATGCATAAACCTCTTTAAATGTCCTTGTATGAGAAAGAAAAACAGGAATAACCTTATTTTTGCGAGTTAAGGCCAATTTGGTATTTTTGCTATAAAATGAATTCCTTCAGTCAAAACAAGTTCAAATTCCTTTGTCCTTCATATATATCCATTCTAAGTAGGTTCCATGCATAAACCTCTTTAAATGTCCTTGTTTGAGAAAGAAAAACAGGAATAGCCTTACTTTTGCGAGTTAAGGCCAAATTGGTATTTTTGCTATAAAATGAATTCCTTCAGTCAAAACAAGTTCAAACTCCTTTGTCCTTCATATATATCCATTCTAAGAAGGTTCCATGAAAAAACCTCTTTAAATGACCTTGTTTGAGAAAGAAAAACAGGAATAACCTTACTTTTGCGAGTTAAGACGAAATTCGGATTTTTGCTTAAAAACAACAATTCCTTCAGTCAAAACATGTTCAAACTCCTTTGTCCTTCATATGAATCAATTCTAAGTAGGTTCCATGCATAAACCTCTGTAAATGTCCTTGTATGATAAAGAAAAACAGGAATAGCCTTATTTTTGCGAGTTAAGGCCAAATTGGTATTTTTGCTATAAAATGAATTCCTTGTCAAAACAAGTTCAAACTCCTTTGTCCTTCATATATATCCATTCTACGCAGGTTCCATGCATAAAGCTCTTTAAATGACCTTGTTTGAGAAAGAAAAACAGGAATAGCCTTACTTTTGCGAGTTAAGGCCAAATTGGTATTTTTGCTATAAAATGAATTCCTTCAGTCAAAACAAGTTCAAACTCCTTTGTCCTTCATATATATCCATTCTACGCAGGTTCCATGCATAAAGCTCTTTAAATGACCTTGTTTGAGAAAGAAAAACAGGAATAGCCTTACTTTCGCGAGTTAAGGCCAAATTGGTATTTTTGCTATAAAATGAATTCCTTCAGTCAAAACAAGTTCAAATTCCTTTGTCCTTCATATATATCCATTCTAAGTAGGTTCCATGCATAAACCTCTTTAAATGTCCTTGTATGAGAAAGAAAAACAGGAATAGCCTTATTTTTGCGAGTTAAGGCCAAATTGGTATTTTTGCTATAAAATGAATTCCTTCAGTCAAAACAAGTTCAAACTCCTTTGTCCTTCATATATATCCATTCTAAGAAGGTTCCATGAAAAAACCTCTTTAAATGACCTTGTTTGAGAAAGAAAAACAGGAATAACCTTACTTTTGCGAGTTAAGAAGAAATTCGGATTTTTGCTTAAAAACACCAATTCCTTCAGTCGAAACAAGTTGAAACTCATTTGTCCTTCATATATTTCCCTTCTAAGTAGATTCCATGCATAAACCTCTTTAAATGACCTTGTATGAGAAAGAAAAACAGGAATAGCCTTACTTTTGCGAGTTAAGACGAAATTCGGATTTTTGCTTAAAAACAACAATTCCTTCAGTCAAAACATGTTCAAACTCCTTTGTCCTTCATATATATCCATTCTAAGTAGGTTACATGCATAAAGCTCTTTAAATGACCTTGTTTGAGAAAGAAAAACAGGTATAGCCTTATTTTTGCGAGTTAAGGCCAATTTGGTATTTTTGCTATAAAATGAATTCCTTCAGTCAAAACAAGTTCAAACTTTTTTGTCCTTCATATATATCCATTCTACGCAGGTTCCATGCATAAAGCTCTTTAAATGACCTTGTTTGAGAAAGAAAAACAGGAATAGCCTTACTTTTGCGAGTTAAGGCCAAATTGGTATTTTTGCTATAAAATGAATTCCTTCAGTCAAAACAAGTTCAAATTCCTTTGTCCTTCATATATATCCATTCTAAGTAGGTTCCATGCATAAACCTCTTTAAATGTCCTTGTATGAGAAAGAAAAACAGGAATAACCTTATTTTTGCGAGTTAAGGCCAATTTGGTATTTTTGCTATAAAATGAATTCCTTCAGTCAAAACAAGTTCAAATTCCTTTGTCCTTCATATATATCCATTCTAAGTAGGTTCCATGCATAAACCTCTTTAAATGTCCTTGTTTGAGAAAGAAAAACAGGAATAGCCTTACTTTTGCGAGTTAAGGCCAAATTGGTATTTTTGCTATAAAATGAATTCCTTCAGTCAAAACAAGTTCAAACTCCTTTGTCCTTCATATATATCCATTCTAAGAAGGTTCCATGAAAAAACCTCTTTAAATGACCTTGTTTGAGAAAGAAAAACAGGAATAACCTTACTTTTGCGAGTTAAGACGAAATTCGGATTTTTGCTTAAAAACAACAATTCCTTCAGTCAAAACATGTTCAAACTCCTTTGTCCTTCATATGAATCAATTCTAAGTAGGTTCCATGCATAAACCTCTGTAAATGTCCTTGTATGATAAAGAAAAACAGGAATAGCCTTATTTTTGCGAGTTAAGGCCAAATTGGTATTTTTGCTATAAAATGAATTCCTTGTCAAAACAAGTTCAAACTCCTTTGTCCTTCATATATATCCATTCTACGCAGGTTCCATGCATAAAGCTCTTTAAATGACCTTGTTTGAGAAAGAAAAACAGGAATAGCCTTACTTTTGCGAGTTAAGGCCAAATTGGTATTTTTGCTATAAAATGAATTCCTTCAGTCAAAACAAGTTCAAACTCCTTTGTCCTTCATATATATCCATTCTACGCAGGTTCCATGCATAAAGCTCTTTAAATGACCTTGTTTGAGAAAGAAAAACAGGAATAGCCTTACTTTCGCGAGTTATGGCTAAATTGGTATTTTTGCTATAAAATGAATTCCTTCAGTCAAAACAAGTTCAAATTCCTTTGTCCTTCATATATATCCATTCTAAGTAGGTTCCATGCATAAACCTCTTTAAATGTCCTTGTATGAGAAAGAAAAACAGGAATAGCCTTATTTTTGCGAGTTAAGGCCAATTGGTATTTTTGCTATAAAATGAATTCCTTCAGTCAAAACAAGTTCAAACTCCTTTGTCCTTCATATATATCCATTCTAAGAAGGTTCCATGAAAAAACCTCTTTAAATGACCTTGTTTGAGAAAGAAAAACAGGAATAACCTTACTTTTGCGAGTTAAGAAGAAATTCGGATTTTTGCTTAAAAACACCAATTCCTTCAGTCGAAACAAGTTGAAACTCATTTGTCCTTCATATATTTCCCTTCTAAGTAGATTCCATGCATAAACCTCTTTAAATGACCTTGTATGAGAAAGAAAAACAGGAATAGCCTTACTTTTGCGAGTTAAGACGAAATTCGGATTTTTGCTTAAAAACAACAATTCCTTCAGTCAAAACATGTTCAAACTCCTTTGTCCTTCATATATATCCATTCTAAGTAGGTTACATGCATAAAGCTCTTTAAATGACCTTGTTTGAGAAAGAAAAACAGGTATAGCCTTATTTTTGCGAGTTAAGGCCAATTTGGTATTTTTGCTATAAAATGAATTCCTTCAGTCAAAACAAGTTCAAATTCCTTTGTCCTTCATATATATCATTTCTAAGTAGATTCCATGCATAAACCTCTTTAAATGTCCTTGTATGAGAAAGAAAAACAGGAATAGCCTTATTTTTGCGAGTTAAGGCCAAATTGGTATTTTTGCTATAAAATGAATTCCTTCAGTCAAAACAAGTTCAAACTCCTTTGTCCTTCATATATATATATCCATTCTAAGCAGGTTCCATGCATAAACCTCTTTAAATGACCTTGTATGACAAAGAAAAACAGGAATAGCCTTACTTTTGCGAGATAAGGCCATATTGGTATTTTTGCTATAAAATGAATTCCTTCAGTCAAAACAAGTTCAAACTCCTTTGTCCTCATATATATCCATTCTAAGTAGGTTCCATGAAAAAACCTCTTTAAATGAACTTGTTTGTGAAAGAAAAACAGGAATAACCTTACTTTTGCGAGTTAAGACGAAATTCGGATTTTTGCTTAAAAACAACAATTCCTTCAGTCAAAACATGTTCAAACTCATTTGTCCTTCATATATATCATTTCTAAGTAGATTCCATGCATAAACCTCTTTAAATGTCCTTGTATGAGAAAGAAAAACAGGAATAGCCTTACCTTTGCGAGTTAAGACGAAATTCGGATTTTGCTTAAAAACAACAATTCCTTCAGTCAAAACATGTTCAAACTCCTTTGTCCTTCATATGAATCAATTCTAAGTAGGTTCCATGCATAAACCTCTTTAAATGTCCTTGTATGAGAAAGAAAAACAGGAATAGCCTTATTTTTGCGAGTTAAGGCCAAATTGGTATTTTTGCTATAAAATGAATTCCTTCAGTCAAAACAAGTTCAAACTCCTTTGTCCTTCATATATATCCATTCTAAGCAGGTTCCATGCATAAAGCTCTTTAAATGACCTTGTTTGAGAAAGAAAAACAGGAATAGCCTTACTTTTGCGAGTTAAGGCCAAATTGGTATTTTTGCTATAAAATGAATTCCTTCAGTCAAAACAAGTTCAAATTCCTTTGTACTTCATATATATCCATTCTAAGTAGGTTCCATGAAAAAACCTCTTTAAATGACCTTGTTTGAGAAAGAAAAACAGGAATAACCTTACGTTTGCGAGTTAAGACGAAATTCGGATTTTTGCTTAAAAACAACAATTCCTTCAGTCAAAACATGTTCAAACTCATTTGTCCTTCATATATATCATTTCTAAGTAGATTCCATGCATAAACCTCTTTAAATGTCCTTGTATGAGAAAGAAAAACAGGAATAGCCTTACTTTTGCGAGTTAAGACGAAATTCGGATTTTTGCTTAAAAACAACAATTCCTTCAGTCAAAACATGTTCAAACTCCTTTGTCCTTCATATGAATCAATTCTAAGTAGGTTCCATGCATAAACCTCTTTAAATGTCGTTGTATGAGAAAGAAAAACAGGAATAGCCTTACTTTTGCGAGTTAAGACGAAATTCGGATTTTTGCTTAAAAACAACAATTCCTTCAGTCAAAACATGTTCAAACTCCTTTGTCCTTCATATGAATCAATTCTACGCAGGTTCCATGCATAAAGCTCTTTAAATGTCCTTGTATGAGAAAGAAAAACAGGAATAGCCTTATTTTTGCGAGTTAAGGCCAAATTGGTATTTTTGCTATAAAATGAATTTCTTCACTCAAAACAAGTTCAAACTCCTTTGTCCTTCATATATATATCCATTCTAAGCAGGTTCCATGCATAAACCTCTTTAAATGACCTTGTATGACAAAGAAAAACAGGAATAGCCTTACTTTTGCGAGATAAGGCCAAATTTGTATTTTTGCTATAAAATGAATTCCTTCAGTCAAAACAAGTTCAAACTCCTTTGTCCTTCATATATATCGATTCTAAGCAGGTTCCATGCATAAACCTCTTTAAATCACCTTGTATGACAAAGAAAAACAGGAATAGCCTTACTTTTGCGAGTTAAGGCCAAATTGGTATTTTTGCTATAAAATGAATTCCTTCAGTCAAAACAAGTTCAAACTCCTTTGTCCTTCATATATATCCATTCTAAGAAGGTTCCATGAAAAAACCTCTTTAAATTACCTTGTTTGAGAAAGAAAAACAGGAATAGCCTTACTTTTGCGAGTTAAGAAGAAATTCGGATTTTTGCTTAAAAACAACAATTCCTTCGGTCAAAACATGTTCAAACTCCTTTGTCCTTCATATATATCCATTCTAAGTAGGTTACATGCATAAACCTCTTTAAATGACCTTGTTTGAGAAAGAAAAACAGGAATAGCCTTATTTTTTTGAGTTAAGGCCAAATTGGTATTTTTGCTATAAAATGATTTCCTTCAGTCAAAACAAGTTCAAACTCCTTTGTCCTTCATATATATCCATTCTACGCAGGTTCCATGCATAAAGCTCTTTAAATGACCTTGTTTGAGAAAGAAAAACAGGAATAGCCTTACTTTTGCGAGTTAAGGCCAAATTGGTATTTTTGCTATAAAATGAATTCCTTCAGTCAAAACAAGTTCAAACTCCTTTGTCCTTCATATATATCCATTCTAAGCAGGTTCCATGCATAAAGCTCTTTAAATGACCTTGTTTGAGAAAGAAAAACAGGAATAGCTTTACTTTTGCGAGTTAAGACGAAATTCGGATTTTTGCTTAAAAACAACAATTCCTTCAGTCAAAACATGTTCAAACTCCTTTGTCCTTCATATATATCCATTCTAAGTAGGTTACATGCATAAAGCTCTTTAAATGACCTTGTTTGAGAAAGAAAAACAGGAATAGCCTTATTTTTGCGAGTTAACGCCAATTTGGTATATTTGCTATAAAATGAATTCCTTCAGTCAAAACAAGTTCAAACTCCTTTGTCCTTCATATATATCCATTCTAAGCAGGTTCCATGCATAAAGCTCTTTAAATGACCTTGTTTGAGAAAGAAAAACAGGAATAGCCTTACTTTTGCGAGTTAAGGCCAAATTGGTATTTTTGCTATAAAATGAATTCCTTCAGTCAAAACAAGTTCAAACTCCTTTGTCCTTCATATATATCCATTCTAAGCAGGTTCCATGCATAAAGCTCTTTAAATGACCTTGTTTGAGAAAGAAAAACAGGAATAGCCTTACTTTTGCGAGTTAAGGCCAAATTGGTATTTTTGCTATAAAATGAATTCCTTCAGTCAAAACAAGTTCAAATTCCTTTGTCCTTCATATATATCCATTCTAAGTAGGTTCCATGAAAAAAACTCTTTAAATGACCTTGTTTGAGAAAGAAAAACAGGAATAACCTTACTTTTGTGAGTTAAGACGAAATTAGGATTTTTGCTTAAAAACAACAATTCCTTCAGTCAAAACATGTTCAAACTCATTTGTCCTTCATATATATAATTTCTAAGTAGATTCCATGCATAAACCTCTTTAAATGTCCTTGTATGAGAAAGAAAAACAGGAATAGCCTTACTTTTGCGAGTTAAGACGAAATTCGGATTTTTGCTATAAAATGAATTCCTTCAGTCAAAACAAGTTCAAACTCCTTTGTCCTTCATATATATCCATTCTACGCAGGTTCCATGCATAAAGCTCTTTAAATGACCTTGTTTGAGAAAGAAACACAAGAATAATCTTATTTTTGCGAGTTAAGGCCAAATTGGTATTTTTGCTATAAAATGAATTCCTTCAGTCAAAACAAGTTCAAACTCCTTTGTCCTTCATATATATCCATTCTACGCAGGTTCCATGCATAAAGCTCTTTAAATGACCTTGTTTGAGAAAGAAACACAAGAATAATCTTATTTTTGTGAGTTAAGGCCAAATTGTTATTTTTGCTATAAAATGAATTCCTTCAGTCAAAACAAGTTCAAACTCCTTTGTCCTTCATATATATATCCATTCTAAGCAGGTTCCATGCATAAACCTCTTTAAATGACCTTGTATGACAAAGAAAAACAGGAATAGCCTTACTTTTGCGAGATAAGGCCAAATTTGTATTTTTGCTATAAAATGAATTCCTTCAGTCAAAACAAGTTGAAACTCCTTTGTCCTTCATATATATCGATTCTAAGCAGGTTCCATGCATAAACCTCTTTCAATGACCTTGTATGACAAAGAAAAACAGGAATAGCCTTACTTTTGCGAGTTAAGGCCAAATTGGTATTTTTGCTATAAAATGAATTCCTTCAGTCAAAACAAGTTCAAACTCCTTTGTCCTTCATATATATCCATTCTAAGAAGGTTCCATGAAAAAACCTCTTTAAATTACCTTGTTTGAGAAAGAAAAACAGGAATAGCCTTACTTTTGCGAGTTAAGACGAAATTCGGATTTTTGCTTAAAAACAACAATTCCTTCAGTCAAAACATGTTCAAACTCCTTTGTCCTTCATATATATCCATTCTAAGTAGGTTACATGCATAAAGCTCTTTAAATGACCTTGTTTGAGAAAGAAAAACAGGAATAGCCTTATTTTTGCGAGTTAAGGCCAATTTGGTATTTTTGCTATAAAATGAATTCCTTCAGTCAAAACAAGTTCAAACTCCTTTGTCCTTCATATATATCCATTCTACGCAGGTTCCATGCATAAAGCTCTTTAAATGACCTTGTTTGAGAAAGAAAAACAGGAATAGCCTTACTTTTGCGAGTTAAGGCCAAATTGGTATTTATAAAATGAATTCCTTCAGTCAAAACAAGTTCAAACTCCTTTGTCCTTCATATATATCCATTCTAAGCAGGTTCCATGCATAAAGCTCTTTAAATGACCTTGTTTGAGAAAGAAAAACAGGAATAGCCTTACTTTTGCGAGTTAAGGCCAAATTGGTATTTTTGCTATAAAATGAATTCCTTCAGTCAAAACAAGTTCAAATTCCTTTGTCCTTCATATATATCCATTCTAAGTAGGTTCCATGAAAAAACCTCTTTAAATGACCTTGTTTGAGAAAGAAAAACAGGAATAACCTTACTTTTGCGAGTTAAGACGAAATTCGGATTTTTGCTTAAAAACAACAATTCCTTCAGTCAAAACATGTTCAAACTCATTTGTCCTTCATATATATCATTTCTAAGTAGATTCCATGCATAAACCTCTTTAAATGTCCTTGTATGAGAAAGAAAAACAGGAATAGCCTTACTTTTGCGAGTTAAGACGAAATTCGGATTTTTGCTTAAAAACAACAATTCCTTCAGTCAAAACATGTTCAAACTCCTTTGTCCTTCATATGATCAATTCTAAGTAGGTTCCATGCATAAACCTCTTTAAATGTCGTTGTATGAGAAAGAAAAACAGGAATAGCCTTACTATTGCGAGTTAAGACGAAATTCGGATTATTGCTTAAAAACAACAATTCCTTCAGTCAAAACATGTTCAAACTCCTTTGTCCTTCATATGAATCAATTCTAAGTAGGTTCCATGCATAAACCTCTTTAAATGTCCTTGTATGAGAAAGAAAAACAGGAATAGCCTTATTTTTGCGAGTTAAGGCCAAATTGGTATTTTTGCTATAAAATGAATTCCTTCAGTCAAAACAAGTTCAAACTCCTTTGTCCTTCATATATATCGATTCTAAGCAGGTTCCATGCATAAACCTCTTTAAATGACCTTGTATGACAAAGAAAAACAGGAATAGCCTTACTTTTGCGAGTTAAGGCCAAATTGGTATTTTTGCTATAAATGAATTCCTTCAGTCAAAACCAGTTCAAACTCCTTTGTCCTTCATATATATCCATTCTAAGAAGGTTCCATGAAAAACCTCTTTACATTACCTTGTTTGAGAAAGAAAAACAGGAATAGCCTTACTTTTGCGAGTTAAGACGAAATTCGGATTTTTGCTTAAAAACAACAATTCCTTCAGTCAAAACATGTTCAAACTCCTTTGTCCTTCATATGAATCAATTCTAAGTAGGTTCCATGCATAAACCTCTTTAAATGTCGTTGTATGAGAAAGAAAAACAGGAATAGCCTTACTTTTGCGAGTTAAGACGAAATTCGGATTTTTGCTTAAAACAACAATTCCTTCAGTCAAAACATGTTCAAAACTCCTTTGTCCTTCATATGAATCAATTCTAAGTAGGTTCCATGCATAAACCTCTTTAAATGTCCTTGTATGAGAAAGAAACACAAGAATAATCTTATTTTTGCGAGTTAAGGCCAATTGTTATTTTTGCTATAAAATGAATTCCTTCAGTCAAAACAAGTTCAAACTCCTTTGTCCTTCATATATATATCCATTCTAAGCAGGTTCCATGCATAAACCTCTTTAAGTGACCTTGTATGACAAAGAAAAACAGGAATAGCCTTACTTTTGCGAGATAAGGCCAAATTTGTATTTTGCTATAAATGAATTCCTTCAGTCAAAACAAGTTCAAACTCCTTTGTCCTTCATATATATCGATTCTAAGCAGGTTCCATGCATAAACCTCTTTAAATGACCTTGTATGACAAAGAAAAACAGGAATAGCCTTACTTTTGCGAGTTAAGAAGAAATTCGGATTTTTGCTTATAAACACCAATTCCTTCAGTCGAAACAAGTTGAAACTCATTTGTCCTTCATATATATCATTTCTAAGTAGATTCCATGCATAAACCTCTTTAAATGTCCTTGTATGAGAAAGAAAAACCGGAATAGCCTTACTTTTGCGAGATAAGGCCAATTTGTATTTTTGCTATAAATGAATTCCTTCAGTCAAAACAAGTTCAAACTCCTTTGTCCTTCATATATATCGATTCTAAGCAGGTTCCATGCATAAACCTCTTTAAATGACCTTGTATGACAAAGAAAAACAGGAATAGCCTTACTTTTGCGAGTTAAGGCCAAATTGGTATTTTTGATATAAATGAATTCCTTCAGTCAAAACAAGTTCAAACTCCTTTGTCCTTCATATATATCCATTCTAAGAAGGTTCCATGAAAAAACCTCTTTAAATTACCTTGTTTGAGAAAGAAAAACAGGAATAGCCTTACTTTTGCGAGTTAAGGCGAAATTCGGATTTTTGCTTAAAACAACAATTCCTTCAGTCAAAACATGTTCAAACTCCTTTGTCCTTCATATGAATCAATTCTAAGTAGGTTCCATGCATAAACCTCTTTAAATGTCCTTGGTATGAGAAAGAAAAACAGGAATAGCCTTATTTTTGCGAGTTAAGGCCAAATTGGTATTTTTGCTATAAAATGAATTCCTTCAGTCAAAACAAGTTCAAACTCCTTTGTCCTTCATATATATATCCATTCTAAGCAGGTTCCATGCATAAACCTCTTTAAATGACCTTGTATGACAAAGAAAAACAGGAATAGCCTTACTTTTGCGAGATAAGGCCAATTTGTATTTTTGAAGTAAAATGAATTCCTTCAGTCAAACACAGTTCAAACTCCTTTGTCCTTCATATATATCGATTCTAAGCAGGTTCCATGCATAAACCTCTTTAAATGACCTTGTATGACAAAGAAAAACAGGAATAGCCTTACTTTTGCGAGTTAAGAAGAAATTCGGATTTTTGCTTAAAAACACCAATTCCTTCAGTCGAAACAAGTTGAAACTCATTTGTCCTTCATATATTTCCCTTCTAAGTAGATTCCATGCATAAACCTCTTTAAATGACCTTGTATGAGAAAGAAAAACAGGAATAGCCTTACTTTTGCGAGTTAAGACGAAATTCGGATTTTGCTTAAAAACAACAATTCCTTCAGTCAAAACATGTTCAAACTCATTTGTCCTTCATATATATCATTTCTAAGTAGATTCCATGCATAAACCTCTTTAAATGTCCTTGTATGAAAAAGAAAAACAGGAATAGCCTTACTTTTGCGAGTTAAGACGAAATTCGGATTATTGCTTAAAAACAACAATTCCTTCAGTCAAAACATGTTCAAACTCCTTTGTCCTTCATATGAATCAATTCTAAGTAGGTTCCATGCATAAACCTCTTTAAATGTCCTTGTATGAGAAAGAAAAACAGGAATAGCCTTATTTTTGCGAGTTAAGGCCAAATTGGTATTTTTGCTATAAAATGAATTCCCTCAGTCAAAACAAGTTCAAACTCCTTTGTCCTTCATATATATATCCATTCTAAGCAGGTTCTATGCATAAACCTCTTTAAATGACCTTGTATGACAAAGAAAAACAGGAATAGCCTTACTTTTGCGAGTTAAGGCCAAATTGGTATTTTTGCTATAAAATGAATTCCTTCAGTCAAAACAAGTTCAAACTCCTTTGTCCTTCATATATATCCATTCTAAGAAGGTTCCATGAAAAAACCTCTTTAAATTACCTTGTTTGAGAAAGAAAAACAGGAATAGCCTTACTTTTGCGAGTTAAGACGAAATTCGGATTTTTGCTTAAAAACAACAATTCCTTCAGTCAAAACATGTTCAAACTCCTTTGTCCTTCATATATATCCATTCTAAGTAGGTTACATGCATAAAGCTCTTTAAATGACCTTGTTTGAGAAAGAAAAACAGGAATAGCCTTATTTTTGCGAGTTAAGGCCAATTTGGTATTTTTGCTATAAAATGAATTCCTTCAGTCAAAACAAGTTCAAACTCCTTTGTCCTTAATATATATCCATTCTACGCAGGTTCCATGCATAAAGCTCTTTAAATGACCTTGTTTGAGAAAGAAAAACAGGAATAGCCTTACTTTCGCGAGTTAAGGCCAAATTGGTATTTTTGCTATAAAATGAATTCCTTCAGTCAAAACAAGTTCAAACTCCTTTGTCCTTCATATATATCCATTGTAAGCAGGTTCCATGCATAAAGCTCTTTAAATGACCTTGTTTGAGAAAGAAAAACAGGAATTGCCTTACTTTTGCGAGTTAAGGCCAAATTGGTATTTTTGCTATAAAATGAATTCCTTCAGTCAAAACAAGTTCAAATTCCTTTGTCCTTCATATATATCCATTCTAAGTAGGTTCCATGAAAAAACCTCTTTAAATGACCTTGTTTGAGAAAGAAAAACAGGAATAACCTTACTTTTGCGAGTTAAGACGAAATTCGGATTTTTGCTTAAAAACAACAATTCCTTCAGTCAAAACATGTTCAAACTCATTTGTCCTTCATATATATCATTTCTAAGTAGATTCCATGCATAAACCTCTTTAAATGTCCTTGTATGAGAAAGAAAAACAGGAATAGCCTTACTTTTGCGAGTTAAGACGAAATTCGGATTTTTGCTTAAAAACAACAATTCCTTCAGTCAAAACATGTTCAAACTCCTTTGTCCTTCATATGAATCAATTCTAAGTAGGTTCCATGCATAAACCTCTTTAAATGTCGTTGTATGAGAAAGAAAAACAGGAATAGCCTTACTTTTGCGAGTTAAGACGAAATTCGGATTTTTGCTTAAAAACAACAATTCCTTCAGTCAAAACATGTTCAAACTCCTTTGTCCTTCATATGAATCAATTCTAAGTAGGTTCCATGCATAAACCTCTTTAAATGTCCTTGTATGAGAAAGAAAAACAGGAATAGCCTTATTTTTGCGAGTTAAGGCCAAATTGGTATTTTTGCTATAAAATGAATTCCTTCAGTCAAAACAAGTTCAAACTCCTTTGTCCTTCATATATATATCCATTCTAAGCAGGTTCCATGCATAAACCTCTTTAAATGACCTTGTATGACAAAGAAAAACAGGAATAGCCTTACTTTTGCGAGATAAGGCCAAATTTGTATTTTTGCTATAAAATGAATTCCTTCAGTCAAAACAAGTTCAAACTCCTTTGTCCTTCATATATATCGATTCTAAGCAGGTTCCATGCATAAACATCTTTAAATTACCTTGTTTGAGAAAGAAAAACAGGAATAGCCTTACTTTTGAGAGTTAAGACGAAATTCGGATTTTTGCTTAAAAACAACAATTCCTTCAGTCAAAACATGTTCAAACTCATTTGTCCTTCATATATATCATTTCTAAGTAGATTCCATGCATAAACCTCTTTAAATGTCCTTGTATGACAAAGAAAAACAGGAATAGCCTTACTTTTGCGAGATAAGGCCAAATTTGTATTTTTGCTATAAAATGAATTCCTTCAGTCAAAACAAGTTCAAACTCCTTTGTCCTTCATATATATCAATTCTAAGCAGGTTCCATGCATAAACCTCTTTAAATGACCTTGTATGACAAAGAAAAACAGGAATAGCCTTACTTTTGCGAGTTAAGAAGAAATTCGGATTTTTGCTTAAAAACACCAATTCCTTCAGTCGAAACAAGTTGAAACTCATTTGTCCTTCATATATTTCCCTTCTAAGTAGATTCCATGCATAAACCTCTTTAAATGACCTTGTATGAGAAAGAAAAACAGGAATAGCCTTACTTTTGCGAGTTAAGACGAAATTCGGATTTTTGCTTAAAAACAACAATTCCTTCAGTCAAAACATGTTCAAACTCATTTGTCCTTCATATATATCATTTCTAAGCAGGTTCCATGCATAAACCTCTTTAAATGACCTTGTATGAGAAAGAAAAACAGGAATAGCCTTACTTTTGCGAGTTAAGACGAAATTCGGATTTTTGCTTAAAAACAACAATTCCTTCAGTCAAAACATGTTCAAACTCATTTGTCCTTCATATATATCATTTCTAAGTAGATTCCATGCATAAACCTCTTTAAATGTCCTTGTATGAGAAAGAAAAACAGGAATAGCCTTACTTTTGCGAGTTAAGACGAAATTCGGATTTTTGCTTAAAAACAACAATTCCTTCAGTCAAAACATGTTCAAACTCCTTTGTCCTTCATATGAATCAATTCTAAGTAGGTACCATGCATAAACCTCTTTAAATGTCCTTGTATGAGAAAGAAAAACAGGAATAGCCTTATTTTTGCGAGTTAAGGCCAAATTGGTATTTTTGCTATATAATGAATTCCTTCAGTCAAAACAAGTTCAAACTCCTTTGTCCTTCATATATATATCCATTCTAAGCAGGTTCCATGCATAAACCTCTTTAAATGACCTTGTATGACAAAGAAAAACAGGAATAGCCTTACTTTTGCGAGATAAGGCCAAATTTGTATTTTTGCTATAAAATGAATTCCTTCAGTCAAAACAAGTTCAAACTCCTTTGTCCTTCATATATATCCATTCTAAGAAGGTTCCATGAAAAAACCTCTTTAAATTACCTTGTTTGAGAAAGAAAAACAGGAATAGCCTTACTTTTGAGAGTTAAGACGAAATTCGGATTTTTGCTTAAAAACAACAATTCCTTCAGTCAAAACATGTTCAAACTCATTTGTCCTTCATATATATCATTTCTAAGTAGATTCCATGCATAAACCTCTTTAAATGTCCTTGTATGACAAAGAAAAACAGGAATAGCCTTACTTTTGCGAGATAAGGCCAATTTGGTATTTTTGCTATAAAATGAATTCCTTCAGTCAAAACAAGTTCAAACTTTTTTGTCCTTCATATATATCCATTCTACGCAGGTTCCATGCATAAAGCTCTTTAAATGACCTTGTTTGAGAAAGAAAAACAGGAATAGCCTTACTTTTGCGAGTTAAGGCCAAATTGGTATTTTTGCTATAAAATGAATTCCTTCAGTCAAAACAAGTTCAAATTCCTTTGTCCTTCATATATATCCATTCTAAGTAGGTTCCATGCATAAACCTCTTTAAATGTCCTTGTATGAGAAAGAAAAACAGGAATAACCTTATTTTTGCGAGTTAAGGCCAATTTGGTATTTTTGCTATAAAATGAATTCCTTCAGTCAAAACAAGTTCAAATTCCTTTGTCCTTCATATATATCCATTCTAAGTAGGTTCCATGCATAAACCTCTTTAAATGTCCTTGTTTGAGAAAGAAAAACAGGAATAGCCTTACTTTTGCGAGTTAAGGCCAAATTGGTATTTTTGCTATAAAATGAATTCCTTCAGTCAAAACAAGTTCAAACTCCTTTGTCCTTCATATATATCCATTCTAAGAAGGTTCCATGAAAAAACCTCTTTAAATGACCTTGTTTGAGAAAGAAAAACAGGAATAACCTTACTTTTGCGAGTTAAGACGAAATTCGGATTTTTGCTTAAAAACAACAATTCCTTCAGTCAAAACATGTTCAAACTCCTTTGTCCTTCATATGAATCAATTCTAAGTAGGTTCCATGCATAAACCTCTGTAAATGTCCTTGTATGATAAAGAAAAACAGGAATAGCCTTATTTTTGCGAGTTAAGGCCAAATTGGTATTTTTGATATAAAATGAATTCCATGTCAAAACAAGTTCAAACTCCTTTGTCCTTCATATATATCCATTCTACGCAGGTTCCATGCATAAAGCTCTTTAAATGACCTTGTTTGAGAAAGAAAAACAGGAATAGCCTTACTTTTGCGAGTTAAGGCCAAATTGGTATTTTTGCTATAAAATGAATTCCTTCAGTCAAAACAAGTTCAAACTCCTTTGTCCTTCATATATATCCATTCTACGCAGGTTCCATGCATAAAGCTCTTTAAATGACCTTGTTTGAGAAAGAAAAACAGGAATAGCCTTACTTTCGCGAGTTATGGCCAAATTGGTATTTTTGCTATAAAATGAATTCCTTCAGTCAAAACAAGTTCAAATTCCTTTGTCCTTCATATATATCCATTCTAAGTAGGTTCCATGCATAAACCTCTTTAAATGTCCTTGTATGAGAAAGAAAAACAGGAATAGCCTTATTTTTGCGAGTTAAGGCCAAATTGGTATTTTTGCTATAAAATGAATTCCTTCAGTCAAAACAAGTTCAAACTCCTTTGTCCTTCATATATATCCATTCTAAGAAGGTTCCATGAAAAAACCTCTTTAAATGACCTTGTTTGAGAAAGAAAAACAGGAATAACCTTACTTTTGCGAGTTAAGAAGAAATTCGGATTTTTGCTTAAAAAACACCAATTCCTTCAGTCGAAACAAGTTGAAACTCATTTGTCCTTCATATATTTCCCTTCTAAGTAGATTCCATGCATAAACCTCTTTAAATGACCTTGTATGAGAAAGAAAAACAGGAATAGCCTTACTTTTGCGAGTTAAGACGAAATTCGGATTTTTGCTTAAAAACAACAATTCCTTCAGTCAAAACATGTTCAAACTCCTTTGTCCTTCATATATATCCATTCTAAGTAGGTTACATGCATAAAGCTCTTTAAATGACCTTGTTTGAGAAAGAAAAACAGGTATAGCCTTATTTTTGCGAGTTAAGGCCAATTTGGTATTTTTGCTATAAAATGAATTCCTTCAGTCAAAACAAGTTCAAATTCCTTTGTCCTTCATATATATCATTTCTAAGTAGATTCCATGCATAAACCTCTTTAAATGTCCTTGTATGAGAAAGAAAAACAGGAATAGCCTTATTTTTGCGAGTTAAGGCCAAATTGGTATTTTTGCTATAAAATGAATTCCTTCAGTCAAAACAAGTTCAAACTCCTTTGTCCTTCATATATATATATCCATTCTAAGCAGGTTCCATGCATAAACCTCTTTAAATGACCTTGTATGACAAAGAAAAACAGGAATAGCCTTACTTTTGCGAGATAAGGCCAAATTGGTATTTTTGCTATAAAATGAATTCCTTCAGTCAAAACAAGTTCAAACTCCTTTGTCCTTCATATATATCCATTCTAAGTAGGTTCCATGAAAAAACCTCTTTAAATGAACTTGTTTGTGAAAGAAAAACAGGAATAACCTTACTTTTGCGAGTTAAGACGAAATTCGGATTTTTGCTTAAAAACAACAATTCCTTCAGTCAAAACATGTTCAAACTCATTTGTCCTTCATATATATCATTTCTAAGTAGATTCCATGCATAAACCTCTTTAAATGTCCTTGTATGAGAAAGAAAAACAGGAATAGCCTTACCTTTGCGAGTTAAGACGAAATTCGGATTTTTGCTTAAAAACAACAAATCCTTCAGTCAAAACATGTTCAAACTCCTTTGTCCTTCATATGAATCAATTCTAAGTAGGTTCCATGCATAAACCTCTTTAAATGTCCTTGTATGAGAAAGAAAAACAGGAATAGCCTAATTTTTGCGAATTAAGGCCAAATTGGTATTTTTGCTATAAAATGAATTCCTTGTCAAAACAAGTTCAAACTCCTTTGTCCTTCATATATATCCATTCTACGCAGGTTCCATGCATAAAGCTCTTTAAATGACCTTGTTTGAGAAAGAAAAACAGGAATAGCCTTACTTTTGCGAGTTAAGACGAAATTCGGATTTTTGCTTAAAAACAACAATTCCTTCAGTCAAAACATGTTCAAACTCCTTTGTCCTTCATATGAATCAATTCTAAGTAGGTTCCATGCATAAACCTCTTTAAATGTCCTTGTATGAGAAAGAAAAACAGGAATAGCCTTATTTTTGCGAGTTAAGGCCAAATTGGTATTTTTGCTATAAAATGAATTCCTTCAGTCAAAACAAGTTCAAACTCCTTTGTCCTTCATATATATCCATTCTACGCAGGTTCCATGCATAAAGCTCTTTAAATGACCTTGTTTGAGAAAGAAAAACAGGAATAGCCTTACTTTTGCGAGTTAAGACGAAATTCGGATTTTTGCTTAAAAACAACAATTCCTTCAGTCAAAACATGTTCAAACTCCTTTGTCCTTCATATATATCCATTCTAAGTAGGTTCCATGAAAAAACCTCTTTAAATGACCTTGTTTGAGAAAGAAAAACAGGAATAACCTTACGTTTGCGAGTTAAGACGAAATTCGGATTTTTGCTTAAAAACAACAATTCCTTCAGTCAAAACATGTTCAAACTCATTTGTCCTTCATATATATCATTTCTAAGTAGATTCCATGCATAAACCTCTTTAAATGTCCTTGTATGAGAAAGAAAAACAGGAATAGCCTTACTTTTGCGAGTTAAGACGAAATTCGGATTTTTGCTTAAAAACAACAATTCCTTCAGTCAAAACATGTTCAAACTCCTTTGTCCTTCATATGAATCAATTCTAAGTAGGTTCCATGCATAAACCTCTTTAAATGTCGTTGTATGAGAAAGAAAAACAGGAATAGCCTTACTTTTGCGAGTTAAGACGAAATTCGGATTTTTGCTTAAAAACAACAATTCCTTCAGTCAAAACATGTTCAAACTCCTTTGTCCTTCATATGAATCAATTCTAAGTAGGTTCCATGCATAAACCTCTTTAAATGTCCTTGTATGAGAAAGAAAAACAGGAATAGCCTTATTTTTGCGAGTTAAGGCCAAATTGGTATTTTTGCTATAAAATGAATTCCTTCAGTCAAAACAAGTTCAAACTCCTTTGTCCTTCATATATATATCCATTCTAAGCAGGTTCCATGCATAAACCTCTTTAAATGACCTTGTATGACAAAGAAAAACAGGAATAGCCTTACTTTTGCGAGATAAGGCCAAATTTGTATTTTTGCTATAAAATGAATTCCTTCAGTCAAAACAAGTTCAAACTCCTTTGTCCTTCATATATATCGATTCTAAGCAGGTTCCATGCATAAACATCTTTAAATTACCTTGTTTGAGAAAGAAAAACAGGAATAGCCTTACTTTTGAGAGTTAAGACGAAATTCGGATTTTTGCTTAAAAACAACAATTCCTTCAGTCAAAACATGTTCAAACTCATTTGTCCTTCATATATATCATTTCTAAGTAGATTCCATGCATAAACCTCTTTAAATGTCCTTGTATGACAAAGAAAAACAGGAATAGCCTTACTTTTGCGAGATAAGGCCAAATTTGTATTTTTGCTATAAAATGAATTCCTTCAGTCAAAACAAGTTCAAACTCCTTTGTCCTTCATATATATCAATTCTAAGCAGGTTCCATGCATAAACCTCTTTAAATGACCTTGTATGACAAAGAAAAACAGGAATAGCCTTACTTTTGCGAGTTAAGAAGAAATTCGGATTTTTGCTTAAAAACACCAATTCCTTCAGTCGAAACAAGTTGAAACTCATTTGTCCTTCATATATTTCCCTTCTAAGTAGATTCCATGCATAAACCTCTTTAAATGACCTTGTATGAGAAAGAAAAACAGGAATAGCCTTACTTTTGCGAGTTAAGACGAAATTCGGATTTTTGCTTAAAAACAACAATTCCTTCAGTCAAAACATGTTCAAACTCATTTGTCCTTCATATATATCATTTCTAAGCAGGTTCCATGCATAAACCTCTTTAAATGACCTTGTATGAGAAAGAAAAACAGGAATAGCCTTACTTTTGCGAGTTAAGACGAAATTCGGATTTTTGCTTAAAAACAACAATTCCTTCAGTCAAAACATGTTCAAACTCATTTGTCCTTCATATATATCATTTCTAAGTAGATTCCATGCATAAACCTCTTTAAATGTCCTTGTATGAGAAAGAAAAACAGGAATAGCCTTACTTTTGCGAGTTAAGACGAAATTCGGATTTTTGCTTAAAAACAACAATTCCTTCAGTCAAAACATGTTCAAACTCCTTTGTCCTTCATATGAATCAATTCTAAGTAGGTACCATGCATAAACCTCTTTAAATGTCCTTGTATGAGAAAGAAAAACAGGAATAGCCTTATTTTTGCGAGTTAAGGCCAAATTGGTATTTTTGCTATATAATGAATTCCTTCAGTCAAAACAAGTTCAAACTCCTTTGTCCTTCATATATATATCCATTCTAAGCAGGTTCCATGCATAAACCTCTTTAAATGACCTTGTATGACAAAGAAAAACAGGAATAGCCTTACTTTTGCGAGATAAGGCCAAATTTGTATTTTTGCTATAAAATGAATTCCTTCAGTCAAAACAAGTTCAAACTCCTTTGTCCTTCATATATATCCATTCTAAGAAGGTTCCATGAAAAAACCTCTTTAAATTACCTTGTTTGAGAAAGAAAAACAGGAATAGCCTTACTTTTGAGAGTTAAGACGAAATTCGGATTTTTGCTTAAAAACAACAATTCCTTCAGTCAAAACATGTTCAAACTCATTTGTCCTTCATATATATCATTTCTAAGTAGATTCCATGCATAAACCTCTTTAAATGTCCTTGTATGACAAAGAAAAACAGGAATAGCCTTACTTTTGCGAGATAAGGCCAATTTGGTATTTTTGCTATAAAATGAATTCCTTCAGTCAAAACAAGTTCAAACTTTTTTGTCCTTCATATATATCCATTCTACGCAGGTTCCATGCATAAAGCTCTTTAAATGACCTTGTTTGAGAAAGAAAAACAGGAATAGCCTTACTTTTGCGAGTTAAGGCCAAATTGGTATTTTTGCTATAAAATGAATTCCTTCAGTCAAAACAAGTTCAAATTCCTTTGTCCTTCATATATATCCATTCTAAGTAGGTTCCATGCATAAACCTCTTTAAATGTCCTTGTATGAGAAAGAAAAACAGGAATAACCTTATTTTTGCGAGTTAAGGCCAATTTGGTATTTTTGCTATAAAATGAATTCCTTCAGTCAAAACAAGTTCAAATTCCTTTGTCCTTCATATATATCCATTCTAAGTAGGTTCCATGCATAAACCTCTTTAAATGTCCTTGTTTGAGAAAGAAAAACAGGAATAGCCTTACTTTTGCGAGTTAAGGCCAAATTGGTATTTTTGCTATAAAATGAATTCCTTCAGTCAAAACAAGTTCAAACTCCTTTGTCCTTCATATATATCCATTCTAAGAAGGTTCCATGAAAAAACCTCTTTAAATGACCTTGTTTGAGAAAGAAAAACAGGAATAACCTTACTTTTGCGAGTTAAGACGAAATTCGGATTTTTGCTTAAAAACAACAATTCCTTCAGTCAAAACATGTTCAAACTCCTTTGTCCTTCATATGAATCAATTCTAAGTAGGTTCCATGCATAAACCTCTGTAAATGTCCTTGTATGATAAAGAAAAACAGGAATAGCCTTATTTTTGCGAGTTAAGGCCAAATTGGTATTTTTGATATAAAATGAATTCCATGTCAAAACAAGTTCAAACTCCTTTGTCCTTCATATATATCCATTCTACGCAGGTTCCATGCATAAAGCTCTTTAAATGACCTTGTTTGAGAAAGAAAAACAGGAATAGCCTTACTTTTGCGAGTTAAGGCCAAATTGGTATTTTTGCTTAAAAACAACAATTCCTTCAGTCAAAACATGTTCAAACTCATTTGTCCTTCATATATATCATTTCTAAGTAGATTCCATGCATAAACCTCTTTAAATGTCCTTGTATGAGAAAGAAAAACAGGAATAGCCTTACCTTTGCGAGTTAAGACGAAATTCGGATTTTTGCTTAAAAACAACAAATCCTTCAGTCAAAACATGTTCAAACTCCTTTGTCCTTCATATGAATCAATTCTAAGTAGGTTCCATGCATAAACCTCTTTAAATGTCCTTGTATGAGAAAGAAAAACAGGAATAGCCTAATTTTTGCGAATTAAGGCCAAATTGGTATTTTTGCTATAAAATGAATTCCTTGTCAAAACAAGTTCAAACTCCTTTGTCCTTCATATATATCCATTCTACGCAGGTTCCATGCATAAAGCTCTTTAAATGACCTTGTTTGAGAAAGAAAAACAGGAATAGCCTTACTTTTGCGAGTTAAGACGAAATTCGGATTTTTGCTTAAAAACAACAATTCCTTCAGTCAAAACATGTTCAAACTCCTTTGTCCTTCATATGAATCAATTCTAAGTAGGTTCCATGCATAAACCTCTTTAAATGTCCTTGTATGAGAAAGAAAAACAGGAATAGCCTTATTTTTGCGAGTTAAGGCCAAATTGGTATTTTTGCTATAAAATGAATTCCTTCAGTCAAAACAAGTTCAAACTCCTTTGTCCTTCATATATATCCATTCTACGCAGGTTCCATGCATAAAGCTCTTTAAATGACCTTGTTTGAGAAAGAAAAACAGGAATAGCCTTACTTTTGCGAGTTAAGACGAAATTCGGATTTTTGCTTAAAAACAACAATTCCTTCAGTCAAAACATGTTCAAACTCCTTTGTCCTTCATATATATCCATTCTAAGTAGGTTCCATGAAAAAACCTCTTTAAATGACCTTGTTTGAGAAAGAAAAACAGGAATAACCTTACGTTTGCGAGTTAAGACGAAATTCGGATTTTTGCTTAAAAACAACAATTCCTTCAGTCAAAACATGTTCAAACTCATTTGTCCTTCATATATATCATTTCTAAGTAGATTCCATGCATAAACCTCTTTAAATGTCCTTGTATGAGAAAGAAAAACAGGAATAGCCTTACTTTTGCGAGTTAAGACGAAATTCGGATTTTTGCTTAAAAACAACAATTCCTTCAGTCAAAACATGTTCAAACTCCTTTGTCCTTCATATGAATCAATTCTAAGTAGGTTCCATGCATAAACCTCTTTAAATGTCGTTGTATGAGAAAGAAAAACAGGAATAGCCTTACTTTTGCGAGTTAAGACGAAATTCGGATTTTTGCTTAAAAACAACAATTCCTTCAGTCAAAACATGTTCAAACTCCTTTGTCCTTCATATGAATCAATTCTAAGTAGGTTCCATGCATAAACCTCTTTAAATGTCCTTGTATGAGAAAGAAAAACAGGAATAGCCTTATTTTTGCGAGTTAAGGCCAAATTGGTATTTTTGCTATAAAATGAATTCCTTCAGTCAAAACAAGTTCAAACTCCTTTGTCCTTCATATATATATCCATTCTAAGCAGGTTCCATGCATAAACCTCTTTAAATGACCTTGTATGACAAAGAAAAACAGGAATAGCCTTACTTTTGCGAGATAAGGCCAAATTTGTATTTTTGCTATAAAATGAATTCCTTCAGTCAAAACAAGTTCAAACTCCTTTGTCCTTCATATATATCGATTCTAAGCAGGTTCCATGCATAAACATCTTTAAATTACCTTGTTTGAGAAAGAAAAACAGGAATAGCCTTACTTTTGAGAGTTAAGACGAAATTCGGATTTTTGCTTAAAAACAACAATTCCTTCAGTCAAAACATGTTCAAACTCATTTGTCCTTCATATATATCATTTCTAAGTAGATTCCATGCATAAACCTCTTTAAATGTCCTTGTATGACAAAGAAAAACAGGAATAGCCTTACTTTTGCGAGATAAGGCCAAATTTGTATTTTTGCTATAAAATGAATTCCTTCAGTCAAAACAAGTTCAAACTCCTTTGTCCTTCATATATATCAATTCTAAGCAGGTTCCATGCATAAACCTCTTTAAATGACCTTGTATGACAAAGAAAAACAGGAATAGCCTTACTTTTGCGAGTTAAGAAGAAATTCGGATTTTTGCTTAAAAACACCAATTCCTTCAGTCGAAACAAGTTGAAACTCATTTGTCCTTCATATATTTCCCTTCTAAGTAGATTCCATGCATAAACCTCTTTAAATGACCTTGTATGAGAAAGAAAAACAGGAATAGCCTTACTTTTGCGAGTTAAGACGAAATTCGGATTTTTGCTTAAAAACAACAATTCCTTCAGTCAAAACATGTTCAAACTCATTTGTCCTTCATATATATCATTTCTAAGCAGGTTCCATGCATAAACCTCTTTAAATGACCTTGTATGAGAAAGAAAAACAGGAATAGCCTTACTTTTGCGAGTTAAGACGAAATTCGGATTTTTGCTTAAAAACAACAATTCCTTCAGTCAAAACATGTTCAAACTCATTTGTCCTTCATATATATCATTTCTAAGTAGATTCCATGCATAAACCTCTTTAAATGTCCTTGTATGAGAAAGAAAAACAGGAATAGCCTTACTTTTGCGAGTTAAGACGAAATTCGGATTTTTGCTTAAAAACAACAATTCCTTCAGTCAAAACATGTTCAAACTCCTTTGTCCTTCATATGAATCAATTCTAAGTAGGTACCATGCATAAACCTCTTTAAATGTCCTTGTATGAGAAAGAAAAACAGGAATAGCCTTATTTTTGCGAGTTAAGGCCAAATTGGTATTTTTGCTATATAATGAATTCCTTCAGTCAAAACAAGTTCAAACTCCTTTGTCCTTCATATATATATCCATTCTAAGCAGGTTCCATGCATAAACCTCTTTAAATGACCTTGTATGACAAAGAAAAACAGGAATAGCCTTACTTTTGCGAGATAAGGCCAAATTTGTATTTTTGCTATAAAATGAATTCCTTCAGTCAAAACAAGTTCAAACTCCTTTGTCCTTCATATATATCCATTCTAAGAAGGTTCCATGAAAAAACCTCTTTAAATTACCTTGTTTGAGAAAGAAAAACAGGAATAGCCTTACTTTTGAGAGTTAAGACGAAATTCGGATTTTTGCTTAAAAACAACAATTCCTTCAGTCAAAACATGTTCAAACTCATTTGTCCTTCATATATATCATTTCTAAGTAGATTCCATGCATAAACCTCTTTAAATGTCCTTGTATGACAAAGAAAAACAGGAATAGCCTTACTTTTGCGAGATAAGGCCAATTTGGTATTTTTGCTATAAAATGAATTCCTTCAGTCAAAACAAGTTCAAACTTTTTTGTCCTTCATATATATCCATTCTACGCAGGTTCCATGCATAAAGCTCTTTAAATGACCTTGTTTGAGAAAGAAAAACAGGAATAGCCTTACTTTTGCGAGTTAAGGCCAAATTGGTATTTTTGCTAAAAAATGAATTCCTTCAGTCAAAACAAGTTCAAATTCCTTTGTCCTTCATATATATCCATTCTAAGTAGGTTCCATGCATAAACCTCTTTAAATGTCCTTGTATGAGAAAGAAAAACAGGAATAACCTTATTTTTGCGAGTTAAGGCCAATTTGGTATTTTTGCTATAAAATGAATTCCTTCAGTCAAAACAAGTTCAAATTCCTTTGTCCTTCATATATATCCATTCTAAGTAGGTTCCATGCATAAACCTCTTTAAATGTCCTTGTTTGAGAAAGAAAAACAGGAATAGCCTTACTTTTGCGAGTTAAGGCCAAATTGGTATTTTTGCTATAAAATGAATTCCTTCAGTCAAAACAAGTTCAAACTCCTTTGTCCTTCATATATATCCATTCTAAGAAGGTTCCATGAAAAAACCTCTTTAAATGACCTTGTTTGAGAAAGAAAAACAGGAATAACCTTACTTTTGCGAGTTAAGACGAAATTCGGATTTTTGCTTAAAAACAACAATTCCTTCAGTCAAAACATGTTCAAACTCCTTTGTCCTTCATATGAATCAATTCTAAGTAGGTTCCATGCATAAACCTCTGTAAATGTCCTTGTATGATAAAGAAAAACAGGAATAGCCTTATTTTTGCGAGTTAAGGCCAAATTGGTATTTTTGATATAAAATGAATTCCATGTCAAAACAAGTTCAAACTCCTTTGTCCTTCATATATATCCATTCTACGCAGGTTCCATGCATAAAGCTCTTTAAATGACCTTGTTTGAGAAAGAAAAACAGGAATAGCCTTACTTTTGCGAGTTAAGGCCAAATTGGTATTTTTGCTATAAAATGAATTCCTTCAGTCAAAACAAGTTCAAACTCCTTTGTCCTTCATATATATCCATTCTACGCAGGTTCCATGCATAAAGCTCTTTAAATGACCTTGTTTGAGAAAGAAAAACAGGAATAGCCTTACTTTCGCGAGTTATGGCCAAATTGGTATTTTTGCTATAAAATGAATTCCTTCAGTCAAAACAAGTTCAAATTCCTTTGTCCTTCATATATATCCATTCTAAGTAGGTTCCATGCATAAACCTCTTTAAATGTCCTTGTATGAGAAAGAAAAACAGGAATAGCCTTATTTTTGCGAGTTAAGGCCAAATTGGTATTTTTGCTATAAAATGAATTCCTTCAGTCAAAACAAGTTCAAACTCCTTTGTCCTTCATATATATCCATTCTAAGAAGGTTCCATGAAAAAACCTCTTTAAATGACCTTGTTTGAGAAAGAAAAACAGGAATAACCTTACTTTTGCGAGTTAAGAAGAAATTCGGATTTTTGCTTAAAAAACACCAATTCCTTCAGTCGAAACAAGTTGAAACTCATTTGTCCTTCATATATTTCCCTTCTAAGTAGATTCCATGCATAAACCTCTTTAAATGACCTTGTATGAGAAAGAAAAACAGGAATAGCCTTACTTTTGCGAGTTAAGACGAAATTCGGATTTTTGCTTAAAAACAACAATTCCTTCAGTCAAAACATGTTCAAACTCCTTTGTCCTTCATATATATCCATTCTAAGTAGGTTACATGCATAAAGCTCTTTAAATGACCTTGTTTGAGAAAGAAAAACAGGTATAGCCTTATTTTTGCGAGTTAAGGCCAATTTGGTATTTTTGCTATAAAATGAATTCCTTCAGTCAAAACAAGTTCAAATTCCTTTGTCCTTCATATATATCATTTCTAAGTAGATTCCATGCATAAACCTCTTTAAATGTCCTTGTATGAGAAAGAAAAACAGGAATAGCCTTATTTTTGCGAGTTAAGGCCAAATTGGTATTTTTGCTATAAAATGAATTCCTTCAGTCAAAACAAGTTCAAACTCCTTTGTCCTTCATATATATATATCCATTCTAAGCAGGTTCCATGCATAAACCTCTTTAAATGACCTTGTATGACAAAGAAAAACAGGAATAGCCTTACTTTTGCGAGATAAGGCCAAATTGGTATTTTTGCTATAAAATGAATTCCTTCAGTCAAAACAAGTTCAAACTCCTTTGTCCTTCATATATATCCATTCTAAGTAGGTTCCATGAAAAAACCTCTTTAAATGAACTTGTTTGTGAAAGAAAAACAGGAATAACCTTACTTTTGCGAGTTAAGACGAAATTCGGATTTTTGCTTAAAAACAACAATTCCTTCAGTCAAAACATGTTCAAACTCATTTGTCCTTCATATATATCATTTCTAAGTAGATTCCATGCATAAACCTCTTTAAATGTCCTTGTATGAGAAAGAAAAACAGGAATAGCCTTACCTTTGCGAGTTAAGACGAAATTCGGATTTTTGCTTAAAAACAACAAATCCTTCAGTCAAAACATGTTCAAACTCCTTTGTCCTTCATATGAATCAATTCTAAGTAGGTTCCATGCATAAACCTCTTTAAATGTCCTTGTATGAGAAAGAAAAACAGGAATAGCCTAATTTTTGCGAATTAAGGCCAAATTGGTATTTTTGCTATAAAATGAATTCCTTGTCAAAACAAGTTCAAACTCCTTTGTCCTTCATATATATCCATTCTACGCAGGTTCCATGCATAAAGCTCTTTAAATGACCTTGTTTGAGAAAGAAAAACAGGAATAGCCTTACTTTTGCGAGTTAAGACGAAATTCGGATTTTTGCTTAAAAACAACAATTCCTTCAGTCAAAACATGTTCAAACTCCTTTGTCCTTCATATGAATCAATTCTAAGTAGGTTCCATGCATAAACCTCTTTAAATGTCCTTGTATGAGAAAGAAAAACAGGAATAGCCTTATTTTTGCGAGTTAAGGCCAAATTGGTATTTTTGCTATAAAATGAATTCCTTCAGTCAAAACAAGTTCAAACTCCTTTGTCCTTCATATATATCCATTCTACGCAGGTTCCATGCATAAAGCTCTTTAAATGACCTTGTTTGAGAAAGAAAAACAGGAATAGCCTTACTTTTGCGAGTTAAGACGAAATTCGGATTTTTGCTTAAAAACAACAATTCCTTCAGTCAAAACATGTTCAAACTCCTTTGTCCTTCATATATATCCATTCTAAGTAGGTTCCATGAAAAAACCTCTTTAAATGACCTTGTTTGAGAAAGAAAAACAGGAATAACCTTACGTTTGCGAGTTAAGACGAAATTCGGATTTTTGCTTAAAAACAACAATTCCTTCAGTCAAAACATGTTCAAACTCATTTGTCCTTCATATATATCATTTCTAAGTAGATTCCATGCATAAACCTCTTTAAATGTCCTTGTATGAGAAAGAAAAACAGGAATAGCCTTACTTTTGCGAGTTAAGACGAAATTCGGATTTTTGCTTAAAAACAACAATTCCTTCAGTCAAAACATGTTCAAACTCCTTTGTCCTTCATATGAATCAATTCTAAGTAGGTTCCATGCATAAACCTCTTTAAATGTCGTTGTATGAGAAAGAAAAACAGGAATAGCCTTACTTTTGCGAGTTAAGACGAAATTCGGATTTTTGCTTAAAAACAACAATTCCTTCAGTCAAAACATGTTCAAACTCCTTTGTCCTTCATATGAATCAATTCTACGCAGGTTCCATGCATAAAGCTCTTTAAATGTCCTTGTATGAGAAAGAAAAACAGGAATAGCCTTATTTTTGCGAGTTAAGGCCAAATTGGTATTTTTGCTATAAAATGAATTCCTTCACTCAAAACAAGTTCAAACTCCTTTGTCCTTCATATATATATCCATTCTAAGCAGGTTACATGCATAAACCTCTTTAAATGACCTTGTATGACAAAGAAAAACAGGAATAGCCTTACTTTTGCGAGATAAGGCCAAATTTGTATTTTTGCTATAAAATGAATTCCTTCAGTCAAAACAAGTTCAAACTCCTTTGTCCTTCATATATATCGATTCTAAGCAGGTTCCATGCATAAACCTCTTTAAATCACCTTGTATGACAAAGAAAAACAGGAATAGCCTTACTTTTGCGAGATAAGGCCAAATTGGTATTTTTGCTATAAAATGAATTCCTTCAGTCAAAACAAGTTCAAACTCCTTTGTCCTTCATATATATCCATTCTACGCAGGTTCCATGCATAAAGCTCTTTAAATGACCTTGTTTGAGAAAGAAAAACAGGAATAGCCTTACTTTTGCGAGTTAAGACGAAATTCGGATTTTTGCTTAAAAACAACAATTTCTTCAGTCAAAACATGTTCAAACTCCTTTGTCCTTCATATATATCCATTCTAAGTAGGTTACATGCATAAAGCTCTTTAAATGACCTTGTTTGAGAAAGAAAAACAGGAATAGCCTTATTTTTGCGAGTTAAAGCCAATATGGTATTTTTGCTATAAAATGAATTCCTTCAGTCAAAACAAGTTCAAACTCCTTTGTCCTTCATATATATCCATTCTACGCAGGTTCCATGCATAAAGCTCTTTAAATGACCTAGTTTGAGAAAGAAAAACAGGAATAGCCTTACTTTTGCGAGTTAAGGCCAAATTGGTATTTTTGCTATAAAATGAATTCCTTCAGTCAAAACAAGTTCAAACTCCTATGTCCTTCATATATATCCATTCTAAGCAGGTTCCATGCATAAAGCTCTTTAAATGACCTTGTTTGAGAAAGAACAACAGGAATAGCCTTACTTTTGCGAGTTAAGGCCAAATTGGTATTTTTGCTATAAAATGAATTCCTTCAGTCAAAACAAGTTCAAATTCCTTTGTACTTCATATATATCCATTCTAAGTAGGTTCCATGAAAAAACCTCTTTAAATGACCTTGTTTGAGAAAGAAAAACAGGAATAACCTTACGTGTGCGAGTTAAGACGAAATTCGGATTTTTGCTTAAAAACAACAATTCCTTCAGTCAAAACATGTTCAAACTCATTTGTCCTTCATATATATCATTTCTAAGTAGATTCCATGCATAAACCTCTTTAAATGTCCTTGTATGAGAAAGAAAAACAGGAATAGCCTTACTTTTGCGAGTTAAGACGAAATTCGGATTTTTGCTTAAAAACAACAATTCCTTCAGTCAAAACATGTTCAAACTCCTTTGTCCTTCATATGAATCAATTCTAAGTAGGTTCCATGCATAAACCTCTTTAAATGTCGTTGTATGAGAAAGAAAAACAGGAATAGCCTTACTTTTGCGAGTTAAGACGAAATTCGGATTTTTGCTTAAAAACAACAATTCCTTCAGTCAAAACATGTTCAAACTCCTTTGTCCTTCATATGAATCAATTCTACGCAGGTTCCATGCATAAAGCTCTTTAAATGTCCTTGTATGAGAAAGAAAAACAGGAATAGCCTTATTTTTGCGAGTTAAGGCCAAATTGGTATTTTTGCTATAAAATGAATTTCTTCACTCAAAACAAGTTCAAACTCCTTTGTCCTTCATATATATATCCATTCTAAGCAGGTTACATGCATAAACCTCTTTAAATGACCTTGTATGACAAAGAAAAACAGGAATAGCCTTACTTTTGCGAGATAAGGCCAAATTTGTATTTTTGCTATAAAATGAATTCCTTCAGTCAAAACAAGTTCAAACTCCTTTGTCCTTCATATATATCGATTCTAAGCAGGTTCCATGCATAAACCTCTTTAAATCACCTTGTATGACAAAGAAAAACAGGAATAGCCTTACTTTTGCGAGTTAAGGCCAAATTGGTATTTTTGCTATAAAATGAATTCCTTCAGTCAAAACAAGTTCAAACTCCTTTGTCCTTCATATATATCCATTCTAAGAAGGTTCCATGAAAAAACCTCTTTAAATTACCTTGTTTGAGAAAGAAAAACAGGAATAGCCTTACTTTTGCGAGTTAAGAAGAAATTCGGATTTTTGCTTAAAAACAACAATTCCTTCGGTCAAAACATGTTCAAACTCCTTTGTCCTTCATATATATCCATTCTAAGTAGGTTACATGCATAAACCTCTTTAAATGACCTTGTTTGAGAAAGAAAAACAGGAATAGCCTTATTTTTGCGAGTTAAGGCCAAATTGGTATTTTTGCTATAAAATGATTTCCTTCAGTCAAAACAAGTTCAAACTCCTTTGTCCTTCATATATATCCATTCTACGCAGGTTCCATGCATAAAGCTCTTTAAATGACCTTGTTTGAGAAAGAAAAACAGGAATAGCCTTACTTTTGCGAGTTAAGGCCAAATTGGTATTTTTGCTATAAAATGAATTCCTTCAGTCAAAACAAGTTCAAACTCCTTTGTCCTTCATATATATCCATTCTAAGTAGGTTCCATGAAAAAACCTCTTTAAATGACCTTGTTTGAGAAAGAAAAACAGGAATAACCTTACTTTTGCGAGTTAAGACGAAATTCGGATTTTTGCTTAAAAACAACAATTCCTTCAGTCAAAACATGTTCAAACTCCTTTGTCCTTCATATGAATCAATTCTAAGTAGGTTCCATGCATAAACCTCTGTAAATGTCCTTGTATGATAAAGAAAAACAGGAATAGCCTTATTTTTGCGAGTTAAGGCCAAATTGGTATTTTTGCTATAAAATGAATTCCTTGTCAAAACAAGTTCAAACTCCTTTGTCCTTCATATATATCCATTCTACGCAGGTTCCATGCATAAAGCTCTTTAAATGACCTTGTTTGAGAAAGAAAAACAGGAATAGCCTTACTTTTGCGAGTTAAGGCCAAATTGGTATTTTTGCTATAAAATGAATTCCTTCAGTCAAAACAAGTTCAAACTCCTTTGTCCTTCATATATATCCATTCTACGCAGGTTCCATGCATAAAGCTCTTTAAATGACCTTGTTTGAGAAAGAAAAACAGGAATAGCCTTACTTTCGCGAGTTATGGCCAAATTGGTATTTTTGCTATAAAATGAATTCCTTCAGTCAAAACAAGTTCAAATTCCTTTGTCCTTCATATATATCCATTCTAAGTAGGTTCCATGCATAAACCTCTTTAAATGTCCTTGTATGAGAAAGAAAAACAGGAATAGCCTTATTTTTGCGAGTTAAGGCCAAATTGGTATTTTTGCTATAAAATGAATTCCTTCAGTCAAAACAAGTTCAAATTCCTTTGTCCTTCATATATATCCATTCTAAGAAGGTTCCATGAAAAAACCTCTTTAAATGACCTTGTTTGAGAAAGAAAAACAGGAATAACCTTACTTTTGCGAGTTAAGAAGAAATTCGGATTTTTGCTTAAAAACACCAATTCCTTCAGTCGAAACAAGTTGAAACTCATTTGTCCTTCATATATTTCCCTTCTAAGTAGATTCCATGCATAAACCTCTTTAAATGACCTTGTATGAGAAAGAAAAACAGGAATAGCCTTACTTTTGCGAGTTAAGACGAAATTCGGATTTTTGCTTAAAAACAACAATTCCTTCAGTCAAAACATGTTCAAACTCCTTTGTCCTTCATATATATCCATTCTAAGTAGGTTACATGCATAAAGCTCTTTAAATGACCTTGTTTGAGAAAGAAAAACAGGTATAGCCTTATTTTTGCGAGTTAAGGCCAATTTGGTATTTTTGCTATAAAATGAATTCCTTCAGTCAAAACAAGTTCAAATTCCTTTGTCCTTCATATATATCATTTCTAAGTAGATTCCATGCATAAACCTCTTTAAATGTCCTTGTATGAGAAAGAAAAACAGGAATAGCCTTATTTTTGCGAGTTAAGGCCAAATTGGTATTTTTGCTATAAAATGAATTCCTTCAGTCAAAACAAGTTCAAACTCCTTTGTCCTTCATATATATATATCCATTCTAAGCAGGTTCCATGCATAAACCTCTTTAAATGACCTTGTATGACAAAGAAAAACAGGAATAGCCTTACTTTTGCGAGATAAGGCCAAATTGGTATTTTTGCTATAAAATGAATTCCTTCAGTCAAAACAAGTTCAAACTCCTTTGTCCTTCATATATATCCATTCTAAGTAGGTTCCATGAAAAAACCTCTTTAAATGAACTTGTTTGTGAAAGAAAAACAGGAATAACCTTACTTTTGCGAGTTAAGACGAAATTCGGATTTTTGCTTAAAAACAACAATTCCTTCAGTCAAAACATGTTCAAACTCATTTGTCCTTCATATATATCATTTCTAAGTAGATTCCATGCATAAACCTCTTTAAATGTCCTTGTATGAGAAAGAAAAACAGGAATAGCCTTACTTTTGCGAGTTAAGACGAAATTCGGATTTTTGCTTAAAAACAACAAATCCTTCAGTCAAAACATGTTCAAACTCCTTTGTCCTTCATATGAATCAATTCTAAGTAGGTTCCATGCATAAACCTCTTTAAATGTCCTTGTATGAGAAAGAAAAACAGGAATAGCCTAATTTTTGCGAATTAAGGCCAAATTGGTATTTTTGCTATAAAATGAATTCCTTGTCAAAACAAGTTCAAACTCCTTTGTCCTTCATATATATCCATTCTACGCAGGTTCCATGCATAAAGCTCTTTAAATGACCTTGTTTGAGAAAGAAAAACAGGAATAGCCTTACTTTTGCGAGTTAAGACGAAATTCGGATTTTTGCTTAAAAACAACAATTCCTTCAGTCAAAACATGTTCAAACTCCTTTGTCCTTCATATGAATCAATTCTAAGTAGGTTCCATGCATAAACCTCTTTAAATGTCCTTGTATGAGAAAGAAAAACAGGAATAGCCTTATTTTTGCGAGTTAAGGCCAAATTGGTATTTTTGCTATAAAATGAATTCCTTCAGTCAAAACAAGTTCAAACTCCTTTGTCCTTCATATATATCCATTCTACGCAGGTTCCATGCATAAAGCTCTTTAAATGACCTTGTTTGAGAAAGAAAAACAGGAATAGCCTTACTTTTGCGAGTTAAGACGAAATTCGGATTTTTGCTTAAAAACAACAATTCCTTCAGTCAAAACATGTTCAAACTCCTTTGTCCTTCATATATATCCATTCTAAGTAGGTTACATGCATAAAGCTCTTTAAATGACCTAGTTTGAGAAAGAAAAACAGGAATAGCCTTACTTTTGCGAGTTAAGGCCAAATTGGTATTTTTGCTATAAAATGAATTCCTTCAGTCAAAACAAGTTCAAACTCCTTTGTCCTTCATATATATCCATTCTAAGCAGGTTCCATGCATAAAGCTCTTTAAATGACCTTGTTTGAGAAAGAAAAACAGGAATAGCCTTACTTTTGCGAGTTAAGGCCAAATTGGTATTTTTGCTATAAAATGAATTCCTTCAGTCAAAACAAGTTCAAACTCCTTTGTCCTTCATATATATCCATTCTAAGCAGGTTACATGCATAAAGCTCTTTAAATGACCTAGTTTGAGAAAGAAAAACAGGAATAACCTTACGTTTGCGAGTTAAGACGAAATTCGGATTTTTGCTTAAAAACAACAATTCCTTCAGTCAAAACATGTTCAAACTCATTTGTCCTTCATATATATCATTTCTAAGTAGATTCCATGCATAAACCTCTTTAAATGTCCTTGTATGAGAAAGAAAAACAGGAATAGCCTTATTTTTGCGAGTTAAGGCCAAATTGGTATTTTTGCTATAAAATGAATTCCTTCACTCAAAACAAGTTCAAACTCCTTTGTCCTTCATATATATATCCATTCTAAGCAGGTTACATGCATAAACCTCTTTAAATGACCTTGTATGACAAAGAAAAACAGGAATAGCCTTACTTTTGCGAGATAAGGCCAAATTTGTATTTTTGCTATAAAATGAATTCCTTCAGTCAAAACAAGTTCAAACTCCTTTGTCCTTCATATATATCGATTCTAAGCAGGTTCCATGCATAAACCTCTTTAAATCACCTTGTATGACAAAGAAAAACAGGAATAGCCTTACTTTTGCGAGTTAAGGCCAAATTGGTATTTTTGCTATAAAATGAATTCCTTCAGTCAAAACAAGTTCAAACTCCTTTGTCCTTCATATATATCCATTCTACGCAGGTTCCATGCATAAAGCTCTTTAAATGACCTTGTTTGAGAAAGAAAAACAGGAATAGCCTTACTTTTGCGAGTTAAGACGAAATTCGGATTTTTGCTTAAAAACAACAATTTCTTCAGTCAAAACATGTTCAAACTCCTTTGTCCTTCATATATATCCATTCTAAGTAGGTTACATGCATAAAGCTCTTTAAATGACCTTGTTTGAGAAAGAAAAACAGGAATAGCCTTATTTTTGCGAGTTAAAGCCAATATGGTATTTTTGCTATAAAATGAATTCCTTCAGTCAAAACAAGTTCAAACTCCTTTGTCCTTCATATATATCCATTCTACGCAGGTTCCATGCATAAAGCTCTTTAAATGACCTAGTTTGAGAAAGAAAAACAGGAATAGCCTTACTTTTGCGAGTTAAGGCCAAATTGGTATTTTTGCTATAAAATGAATTCCTTCAGTCAAAACAAGTTCAAACTCCTTTGTCCTTCATATATATCCATTCTAAGCAGGTTCCATGCATAAAGCTCTTTAAATGACCTTGTTTGAGAAAGAACAACAGGAATAGCCTTACTTTTGCGAGTTAAGGCCAAATTGGTATTTTTGCTATAAAATGAATTCCTTCAGTCAAAACAAGTTCAAATTCCTTTGTACTTCATATATATCCATTCTAAGTAGGTTCCATGAAAAAACCTCTTTAAATGACCTTGTTTGAGAAAGAAAAACAGGAATAACCTTACGTGTGCGAGTTAAGACGAAATTCGGATTTTTGCTTAAAAACAACAATTCCTTCAGTCAAAACATGTTCAAACTCATTTGTCCTTCATATATATCATTTCTAAGTAGATTCCATGCATAAACCTCTTTAAATGTCCTTGTATGAGAAAGAAAAACAGGAATAGCCTTACTTTTGCGAGTTAAGACGAAATTCGGATTTTTGCTTAAAAACAACAATTCCTTCAGTCAAAACATGTTCAAACTCCTTTGTCCTTCATATGAATCAATTCTAAGTAGGTTCCATGCATAAACCTCTTTAAATGTCGTTGTATGAGAAAGAAAAACAGGAATAGCCTTACTTTTGCGAGTTAAGACGAAATTCGGATTTTTGCTTAAAAACAACAATTCCTTCAGTCAAAACATGTTCAAACTCCTTTGTCCTTCATATGAATCAATTCTACGCAGGTTCCATGCATAAAGCTCTTTAAATGTCCTTGTATGAGAAAGAAAAACAGGAATAGCCTTATTTTTGCGAGTTAAGGCCAAATTGGTATTTTTGCTATAAAATGAATTTCTTCACTCAAAACAAGTTCAAACTCCTTTGTCCTTCATATATATATCCATTCTAAGCAGGTTACATGCATAAACCTCTTTAAATGACCTTGTATGACAAAGAAAAACAGGAATAGCCTTACTTTTGCGAGATAAGGCCAAATTTGTATTTTTGCTATAAAATGAATTCCTTCAGTCAAAACAAGTTCAAACTCCTTTGTCCTTCATATATATCGATTCTAAGCAGGTTCCATGCATAAACCTCTTTAAATCACCTTGTATGACAAAGAAAAACAGGAATAGCCTTACTTTTGCGAGTTAAGGCCAAATTGGTATTTTTGCTATAAAATGAATTCCTTCAGTCAAAACAAGTTCAAACTCCTTTGTCCTTCATATATATCCATTCTAAGAAGGTTCCATGAAAAAACCTCTTTAAATTACCTTGTTTGAGAAAGAAAAACAGGAATAGCCTTACTTTTGCGAGTTAAGAAGAAATTCGGATTTTTGCTTAAAAACAACAATTCCTTCGGTCAAAACATGTTCAAACTCCTTTGTCCTTCATATATATCCATTCTAAGTAGGTTACATGCATAAACCTCTTTAAATGACCTTGTTTGAGAAAGAAAAACAGGAATAGCCTTATTTTTGCGAGTTAAGGCCAAATTGGTATTTTTGCTATAAAATGATTTCCTTCAGTCAAAACAAGTTCAAACTCCTTTGTCCTTCATATATATCCATTCTACGCAGGTTCCATGCATAAAGCTCTTTAAATGACCTTGTTTGAGAAAGAAAAACAGGAATAGCCTTACTTTTGCGAGTTAAGGCCAAATTGGTATTTTTGCTATAAAATGAATTCCTTCAGTCAAAACAAGTTCAAACTCCTTTGTCCTTCATATATATCCATTCTAAGCAGGTTCCATGCATAAAGCTCTTTAAATGACCTTGTTTGAGAAAGAAAAACAGGAATAGCTTTACTTTTGCGAGTTAAGACGAAATTCGGATTTTTGCTTAAAAACAACAATTCCTTCAGTCAAAACATGTTCAAACTCCTTTGTCCTTCATATATATCCATTCTAAGTAGGTTACATGCATAAAGCTCTTTAAATGACCTTGTTTGAGAAAGAAAAACAGGAATAGCCTTATTTTTGCGAGTTAACGCCAATTTGGTATATTTGCTATAAAATGAATTCCTTCAGTCAAAACAAGTTCAAACTCCTTTGTTTTTCATATATATCCATTCTAAGCAGGTTCCATGCATAAAGCTCTTTAAATGACCTTGTTTGAGAAAGAAAAACAGGAATAGCCTTACTTTTGCGAGTTAAGGCCAAATTGGTATTTTTGCTATAAAATGAATTCCTTCAGTCAAAACAAGTTCAAACTCCTTTGTCCTTCATATATATCCATTCTAAGCAGGTTCCATGCATAAAGCTCTTTAAATGACCTTGTTTGAGAAAGAAAAACAGGAATAGCCTTACTTTTGCGAGTTAAGGCCAAATTGGTATTTTTGCTATAAAATGAATTCCTTCAGTCAAAACAAGTTCAAATTCCTTTGTCCTTCATATATATCCATTCTAAGTAGGTTCCATGAAAAAAACTCTTTAAATGACCTTGTTTGAGAAAGAAAAACAGGAATAACCTTACTTTTGTGAGTTAAGACGAAATTAGGATTTTTGCTTAAAAACAACAATTCCTTCAGTCAAAACATGTTCAAACTCATTTGTCCTTCATATATATAATTTCTAAGTAGATTCCATGCATAAACCTCTTTAAATGTCCTTGTATGAGAAAGAAAAACAGGAATAGCCTTACTTTTGCGAGTTAAGACGAAATTCGGATTTTTGCTATAAAATGAATTCCTTCAGTCAAAACAAGTTCAAACTCCTTTGTCCTTCATATATATCCATTCTACGCAGGTTCCATGCATAAAGCTCTTTAAATGACCTTGTTTGAGAAAGAAACACAAGAATAATCTTATTTTTGCGAGTTAAGACCAAATTGGTATTTTTGCTATAAAATGAATTCCTTCAGTCAAAACAAGTTCAAACTCCTTTGTCCTTCATATATATCCATTCTACGCAGGTTCCATGCATAAAGCTCTTTAAATGACCTTGTTTGAGAAAGAAACACAAGAATAATCTTATTTTTGTGAGTTAAGGCCAAATTGTTATTTTTGCTATAAAATGAATTCCTTCAGTCAAAACAAGTTCAAACTCCTTTGTCCTTCATATATATATCCATTCTAAGCAGGTTCCATGCATAAACCTCTTTAAATGACCTTGTATGACAAAGAAAAACAGGAATAGCCTTACTTTTGCGAGATAAGGCCAAATTTGTATTTTTGCTATAAAATGAATTCCTTCAGTTAAAACAAGTTCAAACTCCTTTGTCCTTCATATATATCGATTCTAAGCAGGTTCCATGCATAAACCTCTTTAAATGACCTTGTATGACAAAGAAAAACAGGAATAGCCTTACTTTTGCGAGTTAAGAAGAAATTCGGATTTTTGCTTAAAAACACCAATTCCTTCAGTCGAAACAAGTTGAAACTCATTTGTCCTTCATATATTTCCCTTCTAAGTAGATTCCATGCATAAACCTCTTTAAATGACCTTGTATGAGAAAGACAAACAGGAATAGCCTTACTTTTGCGAGTTAAGACGAAATTCGGATTTTTGCTTAAAAACAACAATTCCTTCAGTCAAAACATGTTCAAACTCATTTGTCCTTCATATGAATCAATTCTAAGTAGGTTCCATGCATAAACCTCTTTAAATGTCCTTGTATGAGAAAGAAAAACAGGAATAGCCTTATTTTTGCGAGTTAAGGCCAAATTGGTATTTTTGCTATAAAATGAATTCCTTCAGTCAAAACAAGTTCAAACTCCTTTGTCCTTCATATATATATCCATTCTAAGCAGGTTCCATGCATAAACCTCTTTAAATGACCTTGTATGACAAAGAAAAACAGGAATAGCCTTACTTTTGCGAGATTAGGCCAAATTTGTATTTTTGCTATAAAATGAATTCCTTCAGTCAAAACAAGTTGAAACTCCTTTGTCCTTCATATATATCGATTCTAAGCAGGTTCCATGCATAAACCTCTTTCAATGACCTTGTATGACAAAGAAAAACAGGAATAGCCTTACTTTTGCGAGTTAAGGCCAAATTGGTATTTTTGCTATAAAATGAATTCCTTCAGTCAAAACAAGTTCAAACTCCTTTGTCCTTCATATATATCCATTCTAAGAAGGTTCCATGAAAAAACCTCTTTAAATTACCTTGTTTGAGAAAGAAAAACAGGAATAGCCTTACTTTTGCGAGTTAAGACGAAATTCGGATTTTTGCTTAAAAACAACAATTCCTTCAGTCAAAACATGTTCAAACTCCTTTGTCCTTCATATATATCCATTCTAAGTAGGTTACATGCATAAAGCTCTTTAAATGACCTTGTTTGAGAAAGAAAAACAGGAATAGCCTTATTTTTGCGAGTTAAGGCCAATTTGGTATTTTTGCTATAAAATGAATTCCTTCAGTCAAAACAAGTTCAAACTCCTTTGTCCTTCATATATATCCATTCTACGCAGGTTCCATGCATAAAGCTCTTTAAATGACCTTGTTTGAGAAAGAAAAACAGGAATAGCCTTACTTTTGCGAGTTAAGGCCAAATTGGTATTTTTGCTATAAAATGAATTCCTTCAGTCAAAACAAGTTCAAACTCCTTTGTCCTTCATATATATCCATTCTAAGCAGGTTCCATGCATAAAGCTCTTTAAATGACCTTGTTTGAGAAAGAAAAACAGGAATAGCCTTACTTTTGCGAGTTAAGGCCAAATTGGTATTTTTGCTATAAAATGAATTCCTTCAGTCAAAACAAGTTCAAATTCCTTTGTCCTTCATATATATCCATTCTAAGTAGGTTCCATGAAAAAACCTCTTTAAATGACCTTGTTTGAGAAAGAAAAACAGGAATAACCTTACTTTTGCGAGTTAAGACGAAATTCGGATTTTTGCTTAAAAACAACAATTCCTTCAGTCAAAACATGTTCAAACTCATTTGTCCTTCATATATATCATTTCTAAGTAGATTCCATGCATAAACCTCTTTAAATGTCCTTGTATGAGAAAGAAAAACAGGAATAGCCTTACTTTTGCGAGTTAAGACGAAATTCGGATTTTTGCTTAAAAACAACAATTCCTTCAGTCAAAACATGTTCAAACTCCTTTGTCCTTCATATGAATCAATTCTAAGTAGGTTCCATGCATAAACCTCTTTAAATGTCCTTGTATGAGAAAGAAAAACAGGAATAGCCTTATTTTTGCGAGTTAAGGCCAAATTGGTATTTTTGCTATAAAATGAATTCCTTCAGTCAAAACAAGTTCAAACTCCTTTGTCCTTCATATATATATCCATTCTAAGCAGGTTCCATGCATAAACCTCTTTAAATGACCTTGTATGACAAAGAAAAACAGGAATAGCCTTACTTTTGCGAGATAAGGCCAAATTTGTATTTTTGCTATAAAATGAATTCCTTCAGTCAAAACAAGTTGAAACTCCTTTGTCCTTCATATATATCGATTCTAAGCAGGTTCCATGCATAAACCTCTTTCAATGACCTTGTATGAGAAAGAAAAACAGGAATAGCCTTACTTTTGCGAGTTAAGACGAAATTCGGATTTTTGCTATAAAATGAATTCCTTCAGTCAAAACAAGTTCAAACTCCTTTGTCCTTCATATATATCCATTCTACGCAGGTTCCATGCATAAAGCTCTTTAAATGACCTTGTTTGAGAAAGAAACACAAGAATAATCTTATTTTTGCGAGTTAAGACCAAATTGGTATTTTTGCTATAAAATGAATTCCTTCAGTCAAAACAAGTTCAAACTCCTTTGTCCTTCATATATATCCATTCTACGCAGGTTCCATGCATAAAGCTCTTTAAATGACCTTGTTTGAGAAAGAAACACAAGAATAATCTTATTTTTGTGAGTTAAGGCCAAATTGTTATTTTTGCTATAAAATGAATTCCTTCAGTCAAAACAAGTTCAAACTCCTTTGTCCTTCATATATATATCCATTCTAAGCAGGTTCCATGCATAAACCTCTTTAAATGACCTTGTATGACAAAGAAAAACAGGAATAGCCTTACTTTTGCGAGATAAGGCCAAATTTGTATTTTTGCTATAAAATGAATTCCTTCAGTTAAAACAAGTTCAAACTCCTTTGTCCTTCATATATATCGATTCTAAGCAGGTTCCATGCATAAACCTCTTTAAGTGACCTTGTATGACAAAGAAAAACAGGAATAGCCTTACTTTTGCGAGTTAAGAAGAAATTCGGATTTTTGCTTAAAAACACCAATTCCTTCAGTCGAAACAAGTTGAAACTCATTTGTCCTTCATATATTTCCCTTCTAAGTAGATTCCATGCATAAACCTCTTTAAATGACCTTGTATGAGAAAGACAAACAGGAATAGCCTTACTTTTGCGAGTTAAGACGAAATTCGGATTTTTGCTTAAAAACAACAATTCCTTCAGTCAAAACATGTTCAAACTCATTTGTCCTTCATATATATCATTTCTAAGCAGGTTCCATGCATAAACCTCTTTAAATGACCTTGTATGAGAAAGAAAAACAGGAATAGCCTTACTTTTGCGAGTTAAGACGAAATTCGGATTTTTGCTTAAAAACAACAATTCCTTCAGTCAAAACATGTTCAAATTCATTTGTCCTTCATATATATCATTTCTAAGTAGATTCCATGCATAAACCTCTTTAAATGTCCTTGTATGAGAAAGAAAAACAGGAATAGCCTTACTTTTGCGAGTTAAGACGAAATTCGGATTTTTGCTTAAAAACAACAATTCCTTCAGTCAAAACATGTTCAAACTCCTTTGTCCTTCATATGAATCAATTCTAAGTAGGTTCCATGCATAAACCTCTTTAAATGTCCTTGTATGAGAAAGAAAAACAGGAATAGCCTTATTTTTGCGAGTTAAGGCCAAATTGGTATTTTTGCTATAAAATGAATTCCTTCAGTCAAAACAAGTTCAAACTCCTTTGTCCTTCATATATATATCCATTCTAAGCAGGTTCCATGCATAAACCTCTTTAAATGACCTTGTATGACAAAGAAAAACAGGAATAGCCTTACTTTTGCGAGATAAGGCCAAATTTGTATTTTTGCTATAAAATGAATTCCTTCAGTCAAAACAAGTTGAAACTCCTTTGTCCTTCATATATATCGATTCTAAGCAGGTTCCATGCATAAACCTCTTTCAATGACCTTGTATGACAAAGAAAAACAGGAATAGCCTTACTTTTGCGAGTTAAGGCCAAATTGGTATTTTTGCTATAAAATGAATTCCTTCAGTCAAAACAAGTTCAAACTCCTTTGTCCTTCATATATATCCATTCTAAGAAGGTTCCATGAAAAAACCTCTTTAAATTACCTTGTTTGAGAAAGAAAAACAGGAATAGCCTTACTTTTGCGAGTTAAGACGAAATTCGGATTTTTGCTTAAAAACAACAATTCCTTCAGTCAAAACATGTTCAAACTCCTTTGTCCTTCATATATATCCATTCTAAGTAGGTTACATGCATAAAGCTCTTTAAATGACCTTGTTTGAGAAAGAAAAACAGGAATAGCCTTATTTTTGCGAGTTAAGGCCAATTTGGTATTTTTGCTATAAAATGAATTCCTTCAGTCAAAACAAGTTCAAACTCCTTTGTCCTTCATATATATCCATTCTACGCAGGTTCCATGCATAAAGCTCTTTAAATGACCTTGTTTGAGAAAGAAAAACAGGAATAGCCTTACTTTTGCGAGTTAAGGCCAAATTGGTATTTTTGCTATAAAATGAATTCCTTCAGTCAAAACAAGTTCAAACTCCTTTGTCCTTCATATATATCCATTCTAAGCAGGTTCCATGCATAAAGCTCTTTAAATGACCTTGTTTGAGAAAGAAAAACAGGAATAGCCTTACTTTTGCGAGTTAAGGCCAAATTGGTATTTTTGCTATAAAATGAATTCCTTCAGTCAAAACAAGTTCAAATTCCTTTGTCCTTCATATATATCCATTCTAAGTAGGTTCCATGAAAAAACCTCTTTAAATGACCTTGTTTGAGAAAGAAAAACAGGAATAACCTTACTTTTGCGAGTTAAGACGAAATTCGGATTTTTGCTTAAAAACAACAATTCCTTCAGTCAAAACATGTTCAAACTCATTTGTCCTTCATATATATCATTTCTAAGTAGATTCCATGCATAAACCTCTTTAAATGTCCTTGTATGAGAAAGAAAAACAGGAATAGCCTTACTTTTGCGAGTTAAGACGAAATTCGGATTTTTGCTTAAAAACAACAATTCCTTCAGTCAAAACATGTTCAAACTCCTTTGTCCTTCATATGAATCAATTCTAAGTAGGTTCCATGCATAAACCTCTTTAAATGTCCTTGTATGAGAAAGAAAAACAGGAATAGCCTTATTTTTGCGAGTTAAGGCCAAATTGGTATTTTTGCTATAAAATGAATTCCTTCAGTCAAAACAAGTTCAAACTCCTTTGTCCTTCATATATATATCCATTCTAAGCAGGTTCCATGCATAAACCTCTTTAAATGACCTTGTATGACAAAGAAAAACAGGAATAGCCTTACTTTTGCGAGATAAGGCCAAATTTGTATTTTTGCTATAAAATGAATTCCTTCAGTCAAAACAAGTTGAAACTCCTTTGTCCTTCATATATATCGATTCTAAGCAGGTTCCATGCATAAACCTCTTTCAATGACCTTGTATGACAAAGAAAAACAGGAATAGCCTTACTTTTGCGAGTTAAGGCCAAATTGGTATTTTTGCTATAAAATGAATTCCTTCAGTCAAAACAAGTTCAAACTCCTTTGTCCTTCATATATATCCATTCTAAGAAGGTTCCATGAAAAAACCTCTTTAAATTACCTTGTTTGAGAAAGAAAAACAGGAATAGCCTTACTTTTGCGAGTTAAGACGAAATTCGGATTTTTGCTTAAAAACAACAATTCCTTCAGTCAAAACATGTTCAAACTCCTTTGTCCTTCATATATATCCATTCTAAGTAGGTTACATGCATAAAGCTCTTTAAATGACCTTGTTTGAGAAAGAAAAACAGGAATAGCCTTATTTTTGCGAGTTAAGGCCAATTTGGTATTTTTGCTATAAAATGAATTCCTTCAGTCAAAACAAGTTCAAACTCCTTTGTCCTTCATATATATCCATTCTACGCAGGTTCCATGCATAAAGCTCTTTAAATGACCTTGTTTGAGAAAGAAAAACAGGAATAGCCTTACTTTTGCGAGTTAAGGCCAAATTGGTATTTTTGCTATAAAATGAATTCCTTCAGTCAAAACAAGTTCAAACTCCTTTGTCCTTCATATATATCCATTCTAAGCAGGTTCCATGCATAAAGCTCTTTCAATGACCTTGTTTGAGAAAGAAAAACAGGAATAGCCTTACTTTTGCGAGTTAAGGCCAAATTGGTATTTTTGCTATAAAATGAATTCCTTCAGTCAAAACAAGTTCAAATTCCTTTGTCCTTCATATATATCCATTCTAAGTAGGTTCCATGAAAAAACCTCTTTAAATGACCTTGTTTGAGAAAGAAAAACAGGAATAACCTTACGTGTGCGAGTTAAGACGAAATTCGGATTTTTGCTTAAAAACAACAATTCCTTCAGTCAAAACATGTTCAAACTCATTTGTCCTTCATATATATCATTTCTAAGTAGATTCCATGCATAAACCTCTTTAAATGTCCTTGTATGAGAAAGAAAAACAGGAATAGCCTTACTTTTGCGAGTTAAGACGAAATTCGGATTTTTGCTTAAAAACAACAATTCCTTCAGTCAAAACATGTTCAAACTCCTTTGTCCTTCATATGAATCAATTCTAAGTAGGTTCCATGCATAAACCTCTTTAAATGTCGTTGTATGAGAAAGAAAAACAGGAATAGCCTTACTTTTGCGAGTTAAGACGAAATTCGGATTATTGCTTAAAAACAACAATTCCTTCAGTCAAAACATGTTCAAACTCCTTTGTCCTTCATATGAATCAATTCTAAGTAGGTTCCATGCATAAACCTCTTTAAATGTCCTTGTATGAGAAAGAAAAACAGGAATAGCCTTATTTTTGCGAGTTAAGGCCAAATTGGTATTTTTGCTATAAAATGAATTCCTTCAGTCAAAACAAGTTCAAACTCCTTTGTCCTTCATATATATCGATTCTAAGCAGGTTCCATGCATAAACCTCTTTAAATGACCTTGTATGACAAAGAAAAACAGGAATAGCCTTACTTTTGCGAGTTAAGGCCAAATTGGTATTTTTGCTATAAAATGAATTCCTTCAGTCAAAACCAGTTCAAACTCCTTTGTCCTTCATATATATCCATTCTAAGAAGGTTCCATGAAAAAACCTCTTTACATTACCTTGTTTGAGAAAGAAAAACAGGAATAGCCTTACTTTTGCGAGTTAAGACGAAATTCGGATTTTTGCTTAAAAACAACAATTCCTTCAGTCAAAACATGTTCAAACTCCTTTGTCCTTCATATGAATCAATTCTAAGTAGGTTCCATGCATAAACCTCTTTAAATGTCGTTGTATGAGAAAGAAAAACAGGAATAGCCTTACTTTTGCGAGTTAAGACGAAATTCGGATTTTTGCTTAAAAACAACAATTCCTTCAGTCAAAACATGTTCAAACTCCTTTGTCCTTCATATGAATCAATTCTAAGTAGGTTCCATGCATAAACCTCTTTAAATGTCCTTGTATGAGAAAGAAACACAAGAATAATCTTATTTTTGCGAGTTAAGGCCAAATTGTTATTTTTGCTATAAAATGAATTCCTTCAGTCAAAACAAGTTCAAACTCCTTTGTCCTTCATATATATATCCATTCTAAGCAGGTTCCATGCATAAACCTCTTTAAGTGACCTTGTATGACAAAGAAAAACAGGAATAGCCTTACTTTTGCGAGATAAGGCCAAATTTGTATTTTTGCTATAAAATGAATTCCTTCAGTCAAAACAAGTTCAAACTCCTTTGTCCTTCATATATATCGATTCTAAGCAGGTTCCATGCATAAACCTCTTTAAATGACCTTGTATGACAAAGAAAAACAGGAATAGCCTTACTTTTGCGAGTTAAGAAGAAATTCGGATTTTTGCTTATAAACACCAATTCCTTCAGTCGAAACAAGTTGAAACTCATTTGTCCTTCATATATTTCCCTTCTAAGTAGATTCCATGCATAAACCTCTTTAAATGACCTTGTATGAGAAAGAAAAACAGGAATAGCCTTACTTTTGCGAGATAAGGCCAAATTTGTATTTTTGAAGTAAAATGAATTCCTTCAGTCAAAACAAGTTCAAACTCCTTTGTCCTTCATATATATCGATTCTAAGCAGGTTCCATGCATAAACCTCTTTAAATGACCTTGTATGACAAAGAAAAACAGGAATAGCCTTACTTTTGCGAGTTAAGAAGAAATTCGGATTTTTGCTTAAAAACACCAATTCCTTCAGTCGAAACAAGTTGAAACTCATTTGTCCTTCATATATTTCCCTTCTAAGTAGATTCCATGCATAAACCTCTTTAAATGACCTTGTATGAGAAAGAAAAACAGGAATAGCCTTACTTTTGCGAGTTAAGACGAAATTCGGATTTTTGCTTAAAAACAACAATTCCTTCAGTCAAAACATGTTCAAACTCATTTGTCCTTCATATATATCATTTCTAAGTAGATTCCATGCATAAACCTCTTTAAATGTCCTTGTATGAAAAAGAAAAACAGGAATAGCCTTACTTTTGCGAGTTAAGACGAAATTCGGATTATTGCTTAAAAACAACAATTCCTTCAGTCAAAACATGTTCAAACTCCTTTGTCCTTCATATGAATCAATTCTAAGTAGGTTCCATGCATAAACCTCTTTAAATGTCCTTGTATGAGAAAGAAAAACAGGAATAGCCTTATTTTTGCGAGTTAAGGCCAAATTGGTATTTTTGCTATAAAATGAATTCCTTCAGTCAAAACAAGTTCAAACTCCTTTGTCCTTCATATATATATCCATTCTAAGCAGGTTCTATGCATAAACCTCTTTAAATGACCTTGTATGACAAAGAAAAACAGGAATAGCCTTACTTTTGCGAGTTAAGGCCAAATTGGTATTTTTGCTATAAAATGAATTCCTTCAGTCAAAACAAGTTCAAACTCCTTTGTCCTTCATATATATCCATTCTAAGAAGGTTCCATGAAAAAACCTCTTTAAATTACCTTGTTTGAGAAAGAAAAACAGGACTAGCCTTACTTTTGCGAGTTAAGACGAAATTCGGATTTTTGCTTAAAAACAACAATTCCTTCAGTCAAAACATGTTCAAACTCCTTTGTCCTTCATATATATCCATTCTAAGTAGGTTACATGCATAAAGCTCTTTAAATGACCTTGTTTGAGAAAGAAAAACAGGAATAGCCTTATTTTTGCGAGTTAAGGCCAATTTGGTATTTTTGCTATAAAATGAATTCCTTCAGTCAAAACAAGTTCAAACTCCTTTGTCCTTAATATATATCCATTCTACGCAGGTTCCATGCATAAAGCTCTTTAAATGACCTTGTTTGAGAAAGAAAAACAGGAATAGCCTTACTTTCGCGAGTTAAGGCCAAATTGGTATTTTTGCTATAAAATGAATTCCTTCAGTCAAAACAAGTTCAAACTCCTTTGTCCTTCATATATATCCATTGTAAGCAGGTTCCATGCATAAAGCTCTTTAAATGACCTTGTTTGAGAAAGAAAAACAGGAATTGCCTTACTTTTGCGAGTTAAGGCCAAATTGGTATTTTTGCTATAAAATGAATTCCTTCAGTCAAAACAAGTTCAAATTCCTTTGTCCTTCATATATATCCATTCTAAGTAGGTTCCATGAAAAAACCTCTTTAAATGACCTTGTTTGAGAAAGAAAAACAGGAATAACCTTACTTTTGCGAGTTAAGACGAAATTCGGATTTTTGCTTAAAAACAACAATTCCTTCAGTCAAAACATGTTCAAACTCATTTGTCCTTCATATATATCATTTCTAAGTAGATTCCATGCATAAACCTCTTTAAATGTCCTTGTATGAGAAAGAAAAACAGGAATAGCCTTACTTTTGCGAGTTAAGACGAAATTCGGATTTTTGCTTAAAAACAACAATTCCTTCAGTCAAAACATGTTCAAACTCCTTTGTCCTTCATATGAATCAATTCTAAGTAGGTTCCATGCATAAACCTCTTTAAATGTCGTTGTATGAGAAAGAAAAACAGGAATAGCCTTACTTTTGCGAGTTAAGACGAAATTCGGATTTTTGCTTAAAAACAACAATTCCTTCAGTCAAAACATGTTCAAACTCCTTTGTCCTTCATATGAATCAATTCTAAGTAGGTTCCATGCATAAACCTCTTTAAATGTCCTTGTATGAGAAAGAAAAACAGGAATAGCCTTATTTTTGCGAGTTAAGGCCAAATTGGTATTTTTGCTATAAAATGAATTCCTTCAGTCAAAACAAGTTCAAACTCCTTTGTCCTTCATATATATATCCATTCTAAGCAGGTTCCATGCATAAACCTCTTTAAATGACCTTGTATGACAAAGAAAAACAGGAATAGCCTTACTTTTGCGAGATAAGGCCAAATTTGTATTTTTGCTATAAAATGAATTCCTTCAGTCAAAACAAGTTCAAACTCCTTTGTCCTTCATATATATCGATTCTAAGCAGGTTCCATGCATAAACATCTTTAAATTACCTTGTTTGAGAAAGAAAAACAGGAATAGCCTTACTTTTGAGAGTTAAGACGAAATTCGGATTTTTGCTTAAAAACAACAATTCCTTCAGTCAAAACATGTTCAAACTCATTTGTCCTTCATATATATCATTTCTAAGTAGATTCCATGCATAAACCTCTTTAAATGTCCTTGTATGACAAAGAAAAACAGGAATAGCCTTACTTTTGCGAGATAAGGCCAAATTTGTATTTTTGCTATAAAATGAATTCCTTCAGTCAAAACAAGTTCAAACTCCTTTGTCCTTCATATATATCAATTCTAAGCAGGTTCCATGCATAAACCTCTTTAAATGACCTTGTATGACAAAGAAAAACAGGAATAGCCTTACTTTTGCGAGTTAAGAAGAAATTCGGATTTTTGCTTAAAAACACCAATTCCTTCAGTCGAAACAAGTTGAAACTCATTTGTCCTTCATATATTTCCCTTCTAAGTAGATTCCATGCATAAACCTCTTTAAATGACCTTGTATGAGAAAGAAAAACAGGAATAGCCTTACTTTTGCGAGTTAAGACGAAATTCGGATTTTTGCTTAAAAACAACAATTCCTTCAGTCAAAACATGTTCAAACTCATTTGTCCTTCATATATATCATTTCTAAGCAGGTTCCATGCATAAACCTCTTTAAATGACCTTGTATGAGTAAGAAAAACAGGAATAGCCTTACTTTTGCGAGTTAAGACGAAATTCGGATTTTTGCTTAAAAACAACAATTCCTTCAGTCAAAACATGTTCAAACTCATTTGTCCTTCATATATATCATTTCTAAGTAGATTCCATGCATAAACCTCTTTAAATGTCCTTGTATGAGAAAGAAAAACAGGAATAGCCTTACTTTTGCGAGTTAAGACGAAATTCGGATTTTTGCTTAAAAACAACAATTCCTTCAGTCAAAACATGTTCAAACTCCTTTGTCCTTCATATGAATCAATTCTAAGTAGGTACCATGCATAAACCTCTTTAAATGTCCTTGTATGAGAAAGAAAAACAGGAATAGCCTTATTTTTGCGAGTTAAGGCCAAATTGGTATTTTTGCTATATAATGAATTCCTTCAGTCAAAACAAGTTCAAACTCCTTTGTCCTTCATATATATATCCATTCTAAGCAGGTTCCATGCATAAACCTCTTTAAATGACCTTGTATGACAAAGAAAAACAGGAATAGCCTTACTTTTGCGAGATAAGGCCAAATTTGTATTTTTGCTATAAAATGAATTCCTTCAGTCAAAACAAGTTCAAACTCCTTTGTCCTTCATATATATCCATTCTAAGAAGGTTCCATGAAAAAACCTCTTTAAATTACCTTGTTTGAGAAAGAAAAACAGGAATAGCCTTACTTTTGAGAGTTAAGACGAAATTCGGATTTTTGCTTAAAAACAACAATTCCTTCAGTCAAAACATGTTCAAACTCATTTGTCCTTCATATATATCATTTCTAAGTAGATTCCATGCATAAACCTCTTTAAATGTCCTTGTATGACAAAGAAAAACAGGAATAGCCTTACTTTTGCGAGATAAGGCCAAATTTGTATTTTTGCTATAAAATGAATTCCTTCAGTCAAAACAAGTTCAAACTCCTTTGTCCTTCATATATATCGATTCTAAGCAGGTTCCATGCATAAACCTCTTTAAATGACCTTGTATGACAAAGAAAAACAGGAATAGCCTTACTTTTGCGAGTTAAGAAGAAATTCGGATTTTTGCTTAAAAACACCAATTCCTTCAGTCGAAACAAGTTGAAACTCATTTGTCCTTCATATATTTCCCTTCTAAGTAGATTCCATGCATAAACCTCTTTAAATGACCTTTTATGAGAAAGAAAAACAGGAATAGCCTTACTTTTGCGAGTTAAGACGAAATTCGGATTTTTGCTTAAAAACAACAATTCCTTCAGTCAAAACATGTTCAAACTCATTTGTCCTTCATATATATCATTTCTAAGCAGGTTCCATGCATAAACCTCTTTAAATGACCTTTGTATGAGAAAGAAAAACAGGAATAGCCTTACTTTTGCGAGTTAAGACGAAATTCGGATTTTTGCTTAAAAACAACAATTCCTTCAGTCAAAACATGTTCAAACTCATTTGTCCTTCATATATATCATTTCTAAGTAGATTCCATGCATAAACCTCTTTAAATGTCCTTGTATGAGAAAGAAAAACAGGAATAGCCTTACTTTTGCGAGTTAAGACGAAATTCGGATTTTTGCTTAAAAACAACAATTCCTTCAGTCAAAACATGTTCAAACTCCTTTGTCCTTCATATGAATCAATTCTAAGTAGGTTCCATGCATAAACCTCTTTAAATATCCTTGTATGAGAAAGAAAAACAGGAATAGCCTTATTTTTGCGAGTTAAGGCCAAATTGGTATTTTTGCTATAAAATGAATTCCTTCAGTCAAAACAAGTTCAAACTCCTTTGTCCTTCATATATATATCCATTCTAAGCAGGTTCCATGCATAAACCTCTTTAAATGACCTTGTATGACAAAGAAAAACAGGAATAGCCTTACTTTTGCGAGATAAGGCCAAATTTGTATTTTTGCTATAAAATGAATTCCTTCAGTCAAAACAAGTTCAAACTCCTTTGTCCTTCATATATATCGATTCTAAGCAGGTTCCATGCATAAACCTCTTTAAATGACCTTGTATGACAAAGAAAAACAGGAACAGCCTTACTTTTGCGAGTTAAGGCCAAATTGGTATTTTTGCTATAAAATGAATTCCTTCAGTCAAAACAAGTTCAAACTCCTTTGTCCTTCATATATATCCATTCTAAGAAGGTTCCATGAAAAAACCTCTTTAAATTACCTTGTTTGAGAAAGAAAAACAGGAATAGCCTTACTTTTGCGAGTTAAGACGAAATTCGGATTTTTGCTTAAAAACAACAATTCCTTCAGTCAAACATGTTCAAACTCATTTGTCCTTCATATATATCATTTCTAAGTAGATTCCATGCATAAACCTCTTTAAATGTCCTTGTATGACAAAGAAAAACAGGAATAGCCTTACTTTTGCGAGATAAGGCCAAATTTGTATTTTTTCTATAAAATGAATTCCTTCAGTCAAAACAAGTTCAAACTCCTTTGTCCTTCATATATATCGATTCTAAGCAGGTTCCATGCATAAACCTCTTTAAATGACCTTGTATGACAAAGAAAAACAGGAATAGCCTTACTTTTGAGAGTTAAGACGAAATTCGGATTTTTGCTTAAAAACAACAATTCCTTCAGTCAAAACATGTTCAAACTCATTTGTCCTTCATATATATCATTTCTAAGTAGATTCCATGCATAAACCTCTTTAAATGTCCTTGTATGACAAAGAAAAACAGGAATAGCCTTACTTTTGCGAGATAAGGCCAAATTTGTATTTTTGCTATAAAATGAATTCCTTCAGTCAAAACAAGTTCAAACTCCTTTGTCCTTCATATATATCGATTCTAAGCAGGTTCCATGCATAAACCTCTTTAAATGACCTTGTATGACAAAGAAAAACAGGAATAGCCTTACTTTTGCGAGTTAAGAAGAAATTCGGATTTTTGCTTAAAAACACCAATTCCTTCAGTCGAAACAAGTTGAAACTCATTTGTCCTTCATATATTTCCCTTCTAAGTAGATTCCATGCATAAACCTCTTTAAATGACCTTGTATGAGAAAGAAAAACAGGAATAGCCTTACTTTTGCGAGTTAAGACGAAATTCGGATTTTTGCTTAAAAACAACAATTCCTTCAGTCAAAACATGTTCAAACTCATTTGTCCTTCATATATATAATTTCTAAGCAGGTTCCATGCATAAACCTCTTTAAATGACCTTGTATGAGAAAAAAAAACAGGAATAGCCTTACTTTTGCGAGTTAAGACGAAATTCGGATTTTTGCTTAAAAACAACAATTCCTTCAGTCAAAACATGTTCAAACTCATTTGTCCTTCATATATATGATTTCTAAGTAGATTCCATGCATAAACCTCTTTAAATGTCCTTGTATGAGAAAGAAAAACAGGAATAGCCTTACTTTTGCGAGTTAAGACGAAATTCGGATTATTGCTTAAAAACAACAATTCCTTCAGTCAAAACATGTTCAAACTCCTTTGTCCTTCATATGAATCAATTCTAAGTAGGTTCCATGCATAAACCTCTTTAAATGTCCTTGTATGAGAAAGAAAAACAGGAATAGCCTTATTTTTGCGAGTTAAGGCCAAATTGGTATTTTTGCTATAAAATGAATTCCTTCAGTCAAAACAAGTTCAAACTCCTTTGTCCTTCATATATATATCCATTCTAAGCAGGTTCCATGCATAAACCTCTTTAAATTACCTTGTATGACAAAGAAAAACAGGAATAGCCTTACTTTTGCGAGATAAGGCCAAATTTGTATTTTTGCTATAAAATGAATTCCTTCAGTCAAAACAAGTTCAAACTCCTTTGTCCTTCATATATATCGATTCTAAGCAGGTTCCATGCATAAACCTCTTTAAATGACCTTGTATGACAAAGAAAAACAGGAATAGCCTTACTTTTGCGAGTTAAGGCCAAATTGGTATTTTTGCTATAAAATGAATTCCTTCAGTCAAAACAAGTTCAAACTCCTTTGTCCTTCATATATATCCATTCTAAGAAGGTTCCATGAAAAAACCTCTTTAAATGACCTTGTTTGAGAAAGAAAAACAGGAATAACCTTACTTTTGCGAGTTAAGACGAAATTCGGATTTTTGCTTAAAAACAACAATTCCTTCAGTCAAAACATGTTCAAACTCCTTTGTCCTTCATATGAATCAATTCTAAGTAGGTTCCATGCATAGACCTCTTTAAATGTCCTTGTATGAGAAAGAAAAACAGGAATAGCCTTATTTTTGCGAGTTAAGGCCAATTTGGTATTTTTGATATAAAATGAATTCCTTCAGTCAAAACAAGTTCAAACTCCTTTGTCCTTCATATATATCCATTCTATGCAGGTTCCATGCATAAAGCTCTTTAAATGACCTTGTTTGAGAAAGAAAAACAGGAATAGCCTTACTTTTGCGAGTTAAGGCCAAATTGGTATTTTTGCTATAAAATGAATTCCTTCAGTCAAAAAAAGTTGAAACTCCTTTGTCCTTCATATATATCCATTCTACTTAGGTTCCATGCATAAAGCTCTTTAAATGACCTTGTTTGAGAAAGAAAAACAGGAATAGCCTTACTTTTGCGAATTAAGACGAAATTCGGATTTTTGCTTAAAAACAACAATTCCTTCAGTCAAAACATGTTCAAACTCATTTGTCCTTCATATATATCATTTCTAAGTAGATTCCATGCATAAACCTCTTTAAATGTCCTTGTATGAGAAAGAAAAACAGGAATAGCCTTACTTTTGCGAGTTAAGACGAAATTCGGATTTTTGCTTAAAAACAACAATTCCATCAGTCAAAACATGTTCAAACTCATTTGTCCTTCATATATATCATTTCTAAGTAGATTCCATGCATAAACCTCTTTAAATGTCCTTGTATGAGAAAGAAAAACAGGAATAGCCTTACTTTTGCGAGTTAAGACGAAATTCGGATTTTTGCTTAAAAACAACAATTCCTTCAGTCAAAACATGTTCAAACTCCTTTGTCCTTCATATGAATCAATTCTAAGTAGGTTCCATGCATAAACCTCTTTAAATGTCCTTGTATGAGAAAGAAAAACAGGAATAGCCTTATATTTGCGAGTTAAGGCCAAATTGGTATTTTTGCTATAAAATGAATTCCTTCAGTCAAAACAAGTTCAAACTCCTTTGTCCTTCATATATATCCATTCTACGCAGGTTCCATGCATAAAGCTCTTTAAATGACCTTGTTTGAGAAAGAAACACAAGAATAATCTTATTTTTGCGAGTTAAGGCCAAATTGTTATTTTTGCTATAAAATGAATTCCTTCAGTCAAAACAAGTTCAAACTCCTTTGTCCTTCATATATATATCCATTCTAAGCAGGTTCCATGCATAAACCTCTTTAAATGACCTTGTATGACAAAGAAAAAAAGGAATAGCCTTACTTTTGCGAGATAAGGCCAAATTTGTATTTTTGCTATAAAATGAATTCCTTCAGTCAAAACAAGTTCAAACTCCTTTGTCCTTCATATATATCGATTCTAAGCAGGTGCCATGCATAAACCTCTTTAAATGACCTTGTATGACAAAGAAAAACAGGAATAGCCTTACTTTTGCGAGATTAGGCCAAATTTGTATTTTTGCTATAAAATGAATTCCTTCAGTCAAAACAAGTTCAAACTCCTTTGTCCTTCATATATATCGATTCTAAGCAGGTTCCATGCATAAACCTCTTTAAATGACCTTGTATGACAAAGAAAAACAGGAATAGCCTTACTTTTGCGAGATAAGGCCAAATTTGTATTTTTGCTATAAAATGAATTCCTTCAGTCAAAACAAGTTCAAACTCCTTTGTCCTTCATATATATCGATTCTAAGCAGGTTCCATGCATACACCTCTTTAAATGACCTTGTATGACAAAGAAAAACAGGAATAGCCTTACTTTTGCGAGTTAAGGCCAAATTGGTATTTTTTATATAAAATGAATTCCTTCAGTCAAAACAAGTTCAAACTCCTTTGTCCTTCATATATATCCATTCTAAGAAGGTTCCATGAAAAAACCTGTTTAAATTACCTTGTTTGAGAAAGAAAAACAGGAATAGCCTTACTTTTGCGAGTTAAGACGAAATTCGGATTTTTGCTTAAAAACAACAATTCCTTCAGTCAAAACATGTTCAAACTCATTTGTCCTTCATATATATCATTTCTAAGTAGATTCCATGCATAAACCTCTTTAAATGTCCTTGTATGAGAAAGAAAAACAGGAATAGCCTTATTTTTGCGAGTTAAGGCCAAATTGGTATTTTTGCTATAAAATGAATTCCTTCAGTCAAAACAAGTTCAAACTCCTTTGTCCTTCATATATATCGATTCTAAGCAGGTTCCATGCATAAAGCTCTTTAAATGACCTTGTATGACAAAGAAAAACAGGAATAGCCTTACTTTTGCGAGTTAAGAAGAAATTCGGATTTTTGCTTAAAAACACCAATTCCTTCAGTCGAAACAAGTTGAAACTCATTTGTCCTTCATATATTTCCCTTCTAAGTAGATTCCATGCATAAACCTCTTTAAATGACCTTGTATGAGAAAGAAAAACAGGAATAGCCTTACTTTTGCGAGTTAAGACGAAATTCGGATTTTTGCTTAAAAACAACAATTCCTTCAGTCAAAACATGTTCAAACTCATTTGTCCTTCATATATATCATTTCTAAGTAGATTCCATGCATAAACCTCTTTAAATGTCCTTGTATGAGAAAGAAAAACAGGAATAGCCTTACTTTTGCGAGTTATGACGAAATTCGGATTTTTGCTTAAAAACAACAATTCCTTCAGTCAAAACATGTTCAAACTCCTTTGTCCTTCATATATATCCATTCTAAGTAGGTTCCATGAAAAAACCTCTTTAAATGACCTTGTTTGAGAAAGAAAAACAGGAATAACCTTACTTTTGCGAGTTAAGACGAAATTCGGATTTTTGCTTAAAAACAACAATTCCTTCAGTCAAAACATGTTCAAACTCCTTTGTCCTTCATATGAATCAATTCTAAGTAGGTTCCATGCATAAACCTCTTTAAATGTCCTTGTATGAGAAAGAAAAACAGGATTAGCCTTACTTTTGCGAGTTAAGACGAAATTCGGATTTTTGCTTAAAAACAACAATTCCTTCAGTCAAAACATGTTCAAACTCCTTTGTCCTTCATATGAATCAATTCTAAGTAGGTTCCATGCATAAACCTCTTTAAATGTCCTTGTATGAGAAAGAAAAACAGGAATAGCCTTATTTTTGCGAGTTAAGGCCAAATTGGTATTTTTGCTATAAAATGAATTCCTTCAGTCAAAACAAGTTCAAACTCCTTTGTCCTTCATATATATCGATTCTAAGCAGGTTCCATGCATAAAGCTCTTTAAATGACCTTGTATGACAAAGAAAAACAGGAATAGCCTTACTTTTGCGAGTTAAGAAGAAATTCGGATTTTTGCTTAAAAACACCAATTCCTTCAGTCGAAACAAGTTGAAACTCATTTGTCCTTCATATATTTCCCTTCTAAGTAGATTCCATGCATAAACCTCTTTAAATGACCTTGTATGAGAAAGAAAAACAGGAATAGCCTTACTTTTGCGAGTTAAGACGAAATTCGGATTTTTGCTTAAAAACAACAATTCCTTCAGTCAAAACATGTTCAAACTCATTTGTCCTTCATATATATCATTTCTAAGTAGATTCCATGCATAAACCTCTTTAAATGTCCTTGTATGAGAAAGAAAAACAGGAATAGCCTTACTTTTGCGAGTTATGACGAAATTCGGATTTTTGCTTAAAAACAACAATTCCTTCAGTCAAAACATGTTCAAACTCCTTTGTCCTTCATATATATCCATTCTAAGTAGGTTCCATGAAAAAACCTCTTTAAATGACCTTGTTTGAGAAAGAAAAACAGGAATAACCTTACTTTTGCGAGTTAAGACGAAATTCGGATTTTTGCTTAAAAACAACAATTCCTTCAGTCAAAACATGTTCAAACTCCTTTGTCCTTCATATGAATCAATTCTAAGTAGGTTCCATGCATAAACCTCTTTAAATGTCCTTGTATGAGAAAGAAAAACAGGATTAGCCTTACTTTTGCGAGTTAAGACGAAATTCGGATTTTTGCTTAAAAACAACAATTCCTTCAGTCAAAACATGTTCAAACTCCTTTGTCCTTCATATGAATCAATTCTAAGTAGGTTCCATGCATAAACCTCTTTAAATGTCCTTGTATGAGAAAGAAAAACAGGAATAGCCTTATTTTTGCGAGTTAAGGCCAAATTGGTATTTTTGCTATAAAATGAATTCCTTCAGTCAAAACAAGTTCAAACTCCTTTGTCCTTCATATATATCCATTCTACGCAGGTTCCATGCATAAAGCTCTTTAAATGACCTTGTTTGAGAAAGAAACACAAGAATAATCTTATTTTTGCGAGTTAAGGCCAAATTGTTATTTTTGCTATAAAATGAATTCCTTCAGTCAAAACAAGTTCAAACTCCTTTGTCCTTCATATATATATCCATTCTAAGCAGGTTCCATGCATAAACCTCTTTAAATGACCTTGTATGACAAAGAAGAACAGGAATAGCCTTACTTTTGCGAGTTAAGAAGAAATTCGGATTTTTGCTTAAAAACACCAATTCCTTCAGTCAAAACATGTTCAAACTCCTTTGTCCTTCATATATATCCATTCTAAGTAGGTTACATGCATAAACCTCTTTAAATGTCCTTGTATGAGAAAGAAAAACAGGAATAGCCTTATTTTTGCGAGTTAAGGCCAAATTGGTATTTTTGCTATAAAATGAATTCCTTCAGTCAAAACAAGTTCAAACTCCTTTGTCCTTCATATATATATCCATTCTAAGCAGGTTCCATGCATAAACCTCTTTAAATGACCTTGTATGACAAAGAAAAACAGGAATAGCCTTACTTTTGTGAGATAAGGCCAAATTTGTATTTTTGCTGTAAAATGAATTCCTTCAGTCAAAACAAGTTCAAACTCCTTTGTCCTTCATATATATCGATTCTAAGCAGGTTCCATGCATAAAGCTCTTTAAATGACCTTGTATGACAAAGAAAAACAGGAATAGCCTTACTTTTGCGAGTTAAGAAGAAATTCGGATTTTTGCTTAAAAACACCAATTCCTTCAGTCGAAACAAGTTGAAACTCATTTGTCCTTCATATATTTCCCTTCTAAGTAGATTCCATGCATAAACCTCTTTAAATGACCTTGTATGAGAAAGAAAAACAGGAATAGCCTTACTTTTGCGAGTTAAGACTAAATTCGGATTTTTGCTTAAAAACAACAATTCCTTCAGTCAAAACATGTTCAAACTCATTTGTCCTTCATATATATCATTTCTAAGTAGATTCCATGCATAAACCTCTTTAAATGTCCTTGTATGAGAAAGAAAAACCGGAATAGCCTTACTTTTGCGAGTTATGACGAAATTCGGATTTTTGCTTAAAAACAACAATTCCTTCAGTCAAAACATGTTCAAACTCCTTTGTCCTTCATATATATCCATTCTAAGTAGGTTCCATGAAAAAACCTCTTTAAATGACCTTGTTTGAGAAAGAAAAACAGGAATAACCTTACTTTTGCGAGTTAAGACGAAATTCGGATTTTTGCTTAAAAACAACAATTCCTTCAGTCAAAACATGTTCAAACTCCTTTGTCCTTCATATGAATCAATTCTAAGTAGGTTCCATGCATAAACCTCTTTAAATGTCCTTGTATGAGAAAGAAAAACAGGAATAGCCTTATTTTTGCGAGTTAAGGCCAAATTGGTATTTTTGCTATAAAATGAATTCCTTCAGTCAAAACAAGTTCAAACTCCTTTGTCCTTCATATATATCCATTCTACGCAGGTTCCATGCATAAAGCTCTTTAAATGACCTTGTTTGAGAAAGAAACACAAGAATAATCTTATTTTTGCGAGTTAAGGCCAAATTGTTATTTTTGCTATAAAATGAATTCCTTCAGTCAAAACAAGTTCAAACTCCTTTGTCCTTCATATATATCGATTCTAAGCAGGTTCCATGCATAAACCTCTTTAAATGACCTTGTATGACAAAGAAAAACAGGAATAGCCTTACTTTTGCGAGTTAAGAAGAAATTCGGATTTTTGCTTAAAAACAACAATTCCTTCAGTCAAAACATGTTCAAACTCATTTGTCCTTCATATATATCATTTCTAAGTAGATTCCATGCATAAACCTCTTTAAATGACCTTGTATGACAAAGAAAAACAGGAATAGCCTTAATTTTGCGAGTTAAGAAGAAATTCGGATTTTTGCTTAAAAAAAACAATTCCTTCAGTCGAAACAAGTTGAAACTCATTTGTCCTTCATATATTTCCCTTCTAAGTAGATTCCATGCATAAATCTCTTTAAATGACCTTGTATGAGAAAGAAAAACAGGAATAGCCTTATTTTTGCGAGTTAAGGCCAAATTGGTATTTTTGCTATAAAATGAATTCCTTCAGTCAAAACAAGTTCAAACTCCTTTGTCCTTCATATATATCCATTCTACGCAGGTTCCATGCATAAAGCTCTTTAAATGACCTTGTTTGAGAAAGAAACACAAGAATAATCTTACTTTTGCGAGTTAAGGCCAAATTGTTATTTTTGCTATAAAATGAATTCCTTCAGTCAAAACAATTTCAAACTCCTTTGTCCTTCATATATATATCCATTCTAAGCAGGTTCCATCCATAAACCTCTTTAAATGTCCTTGTATGAGAAAGAAAAACAGGAATAGCCTTATTTTTGCGAGTTAAGGCCAAATTGGTATTTTTGCTATAAAATGAATTCCTTCAGTCAAAACAAGTTCAAACTCCTTTGTCCTTCATATATATCCATTCTAAGAAGGTTCCATGAAAAAACCTCTTTAAATTACCTTGTTTGAGAAAGAAAAACAGGAATAGCCTTACTTTTGCGAGTTAAGACGAAATTCGGATTTTTGCTTAAAAACAACAATTCCTTCAGTCAAAACATGTTCAAACTCCTTTGTCCTTCATATATATCCATTCTAAGTAGGTTACATGCATAAAGCTCTTTAAATGACCTTGTTTGAGAAAGAAAAACAGGAATAGCCTTACTTTTGCGAGTTAAGGCCAAATTGGTATTTTTGCTATAAAATGAATTCCTTCAGTCAAAACAAGTTCAAATTCCTTTGTCCTTCATATATATCCAATCTAAGTAGGTTCCATGAAAAAACCTCTTTAAATGACCTTGTTTGAGAAAGAAAAACAGGAATAACCTTACTTTTGCGAGTTAAGACGAAATTCGGATTGTTGCTTAAAAACAACAATTCCTTCAGTCAAAACATGTTCAAACTCATTTGTCCTTCATATATATCATTTCTAAGTAGATTCCATGCATAAACCTCTTTAAATGTCCTTGTATGAGAAAGAAAAACAGGAATAGCCTTATTTTTGCGAGTTAAGGCCAAATTGGTATTTTTGCTATAAAATGAATTCCTTCAGTCAAAACAAGTTCAAACTCCTTTGTCCTTCATATATATCCATTCTACGCAGGTTCCATGCATAAAGCTCTTTAGATGACCTTGTTTGAGAAAGAAACACAAGAATAATCTTATTTTTGCGAGTTAAGGCCAAATTGTTATTTTTGCTATAAAATGAATTCCTTTAGTCAAAACAAGTTCAAACTCCTTTGTCCTTCATATATATATCCATTCTAAGCAGGTTCCATGCATAAACCTCTTTAAATGACCTTGTATGACAAAGAAAAACAGGAATAGCCTTACTTTTGCGAGATAAGGCCAAATTTGTATTTTTGCTATAAAATGAATTCCTTCAGTCAAAACAAGTTCAAACTCCTTTGTCCTTCATATATATCGATTCTAAGCAGGTTCCATGCATAAACCTCTTTAAATGACCTTGTATGACAAAGAAAAACAGGAATAGCCTTACTTTTGCGAGTTAAGAAGAAATTCGGATTTTTGCTTAAAAACACCAATTCCTTCAGTCGAAACAAGTTGAAACTCATTTGTCCTTCATATATTTCCCTTCTAAGTAGATTCCATGCATAAACCTCTTTAAATGACCTTGTATGAGAAAGAAAAACAGGAATAGCCTTACTTTTGCGAGTTAAGACAAAATTCGGATTTTTGCTTAAAAACAACAATTCCTTCAGTCAAAACATGTTCAAACACATTTGTCCTTCATATATATCATTTCTAAGTAGATTCCATGCATAAACCTCTTTAAATGTCCTTCTATGAGAAAGAAAAACAGGAATAGCCTTACTTTTGCGAGTTAAGACGAAATTCGGATTTTTGCTTAAAAACAACAATTCCTTCAGTCAAAACATGTTCAAACTCCTTTGTCCTTCATATGAATCAATTCTAAGTAGGTTCCATGCATAAACCTCTTTAAATGTCCTTGTATGAGAAAGAAAAACAGGAATAGCCTTATTTTTGCGAATTAAGGCCAAATTGGTATTTTTGCTATAAAATGAATTCCTTCAGTCAAAACAAGTTCAAACTCCTTTGTCCTTCATATATATCGATTCTAAGCAGGTTCCATGCATAAAGCTCTTTAAATGTCCTTGTATGAGAAAGAAAAACAGGAATAGCCTTATTTTTGCGAGTTAAGGCCAAATTGGTATTTTTGCTATAAAATGAATTCCTTCAGTCAAAACAAGTTCAAACTCCTTTGTCCTTCATATATATATCCATTCTAAGCAGGTTCCATGCATAAAGCTCTTTAAATGACCTTGTATGACAAAGAAAAACAGGAATAGCCTTACTTTTGCGAGTTAAGAAGAAATTCGGATTTTTGCTTAAAAACACCAATTCCTTCAGTCGAAACAAGTTGAAACTCATTTGTCCTTCATATATATCATTTCTAAGTAGATTCCATGCATAAACCTCTTTAAATGTCCTTGTATGAGAAAGAAAAATAGGAATAGCCTTACTTTTGCGAGTTATGACGAAATTCGGATTTTTGCTTAAAAACAACAATTCCTTCAGTCAAAACATGTTCAAACTCCTTTGTCCTTCATATATATCCATTCTAAGTAGGTTCCATGAAAAAACCTCTTTAAATGACCTTGTTTGAGAAAGAAAAACAGGAATAACCTTACTTTTGCGAGGTAAGACGAAATTCAGATTTTTGCTTAAAAACAACAATTCCTTCAGTCAAAACATGTTCAAACTCCTTTGTCCTTCATATGAATCAATTCTAAGTAGGTTCCATGCATAAACCTCTTTAAATGTCCATGTATGAGAAAGAAAAACAGGATTAGCCTTACTTTTGCGAGTTAAGACGAAATTCGGATTTTTGCTTAAAAACAACAATTCCTTCAGTCAAAACATGTTCAAACTCCTTTGTCCTTCATATGAATCAATTCTAAGTAGGTTCCATGCATAAACCTCTTTAAATGTCCTTGTATGAGAAAGAAAAACAGGAATAGCCTTATTTTTGCGAGTTAAGGCCAAATTGGTATTTTTGCTATAAAATGAATTCCTTCAGTCAAAACAAGTTCAAACTCCTTTGTCCTTCATATATATCCATTCTACGCAGGTTCCATGCATAAAGCTCTTTAAATGACCTTGTTTGAGAAAGAAACACAAGAATAATCTTATTTTTGCGAGTTAAGGCCAAATTGTTATTTTTGCTATAAAATGAATTCCTTCAGTCAAAACAAGTTCAAACTCCTTTGTCCTTCATATATATATCCATTCTAAGCAGGTTCCATGCATAAACCTCTTTAAATGACCTTGTATGACAAAGAAAAACAGGAATAGCCTTACTTTTGCGAGTTAAGAAGAAATTCGGATTTTTGCTTAAAATTACCAATTCCTTCATTCAAAACATGTTCAAACTCCTTTGTCCTTCATATATATCCATTCTAAGTAGGTTACATGCATAAAGCTCTTTAAATGACCTTGTTTGAGAAAGAAAAACAGGAATAGCCTTATTTTTGCGAGTTAAGGCCAATTTGGTATTTTTGCTATAAAATGAATTCCTTCAGTCAAAACAAGTTCAAACTCCTTTGTCCTTCATATATATCCATTCTACGCAGGTTCCATGCATAAAGCTCTTTAAATGACCTTGTTTGAGAAAGAAAAACAGGAATAGCCTTACTTTTGCGAGTTAAGGCCAAATTGGTATTTTTGCTATAAAATGAATTCCTTCAGTCAAAACAAGTTCAAACTCCTTTGTCCTTCATATATATCCATTCTACGCAGGTTCCATGCATAAAGCTCTTTAAATGACCTTGTTTGAGAAAGAAACACAAGAATAATCTTACTTTTGCGAGATTAGGCCAAATTTGTATTTTTGCTATAAAATGAATTCCTTCAGTCAAAACAAGTTCAAACTCCTTTGTCCTTCATATATATCGATTCTAAGCAGGTTCCATGCATAAACCTCTTTAAATGACCTTGTATGACAAAGAAAAACAGGAATAGCCTTACTTTTGCGAGATAAGGCCAAATTTGTATTTTTGCTATAAAATGAATTCCTTCAGTCAAAACAAGTTCAAACTCCTTTGTCCTTCATATATATCGATTCTAAGCAGGTTCCATGCATACACCTCTTTAAATGACCTTGTATGACAAAGAAAAACAGGAATAGCCTTACTTTTGCGAGTTAAGGCCAAATTGGTATTTTTTATATAAAATGAATTCCTTCAGTCAAAACAAGTTCAAACTCCTTTGTCCTTCATATATATCGATTCTAAGCAGGTTCCATGCATAAAGCTCTTTAAATGACCTTGTATGACAAAGAAAAACAGGAATAGCCTTACTTTTGCGAGTTAAGAAGAAATTCGGATTTTTGCTTAAAAACACCAATTCCTTCAGTCGAAACAAGTTGAAACTCATTTGTCCTTCATATATTTCCCTTCTAAGTAGATTCCATGCATAAACCTCTTTAAATGACCTTGTATGAGAAAGAAAAACAGGAATAGCCTTACTTTTGCGAGTTAAGACGAAATTCGGATTTTTGCTTAAAAACAACAATTCCTTCAGTCAAAACATGTTCAAACTCATTTGTCCTTCATATATATCATTTCTAAGTAGATTCCATGCATAAACCTCTTTAAATGTCCTTGTATGAGAAAGAAAAACCGGAATAGCCTTACTTTTGCGAGTTATGACGAAATTCGGATTTTTGCTTAAAAACAACAATTCCTTCAGTCAAAACATGTTCAAACTCCTTTGTCCTTCATATATATCCATTCTAAGTAGGTTCCATGAAAAAACCTCTTTAAATGACCTTGTTTGAGAAAGAAAAACAGGAATAACCTTACTTTTGCGAGTTAAGACGAAATTCGGATTTTTGCTTAAAAACAACAATTCCTTCAGTCAAAACATGTTCAAACTCCTTTGTCCTTCATATGAATCAATTCTAAGTAGGTTCCATGCATAAACCTCTTTAAATGTCCTTGTATGAGAAAGAAAAACAGGAATAGCCTTATTTTTGCGAGTTAAGGCCAAATTGGTATTTTTGCTATAAAATGAATTCCTTCAGTCAAAACAAGTTCAAACTCCTTTGTCCTTCATATATATCCATTCTACGCAGGTTCCATGCATAAAGCTCTTTAAATGACCTTGTTTGAGAAAGAAACACAAGAATAATCTTATTTTTGCGAGTTAAGGCCAAATTGTTATTTTTGCTATAAAATGAATTCCTTCAGTCAAAACAAGTTCAAACTCCTTTGTCCTTCATATATATATCCATTCTAAGCAGGTTCCATGCATAAACCTCTTTAAATGACCTTTTATGACAAAGAAAAACAGGAATAGCCTTACTTTTGCGAGTTAAGAAGAAATTCGGATTTTTGCTTAAAAACACCAATTCCTTCAGTCAAAACATGTTCAAACTCCTTTGTCCTTCATATATATCCATTCTAAGTAGGTTACATGCATAAAGCTCTTTAAATGACCTTGTTTGAGAAAGAAAAACAGGAATAGCCTTATTTTTGCGAGTTAAGGCCAATTTGGTATTTTTGCTATAAAATGAATTCCTTAAGTCAAAACAAGTTCAAACTCCTTTGTCCTTCATATATATCCATTCTACGCAGGTTCCATGCATAAAGCTCTTTAAATGACCTTGTTTGAGAAAGAAAAACAGGAATAGCCTTACTTTTGCGAGTTAAGGCCAAATTGGTATTTTTGCTATAAAATGAATTCCTTCAGTCAAAACAAGTTCAAACTCCTTTGTCCTTCATATATATCCATTCTACGCAGGTTCCATGCATAAAGCTCTTTAAATGACCTTGTTTGAGAAAGAAACACAAGAATAATCTTACTTTTGCGAGTTAAGGCCAAATTGTTATTTTTGCTATAAAATGAATTCCTTCAGTCAAAACAAGTTCAAACTCCTTTGTCCTTCATATATATATCCATTCTAAGCAGGTTCCATCCATAAACCTCTTTAAATGTCCTTGTATGAGAAAGAAAAACAGGAATAGCCTTATTTTTGCGAGTTAAGGCCAAATTGGTATTTTTGCTATAAAATGAATTCCTTCAGTCAAAACAAGTTCAAACTCCTTTGTCCTTCATATATATCCATTCTACGCAGGTTCCATGCATAAAGCTCTTTAAATGACCTTGTTTGAGAAAGAAACACAAGAATAATCTTACTTTTGCGAGTTAAGGCCAAATTGTTATTTTTGCTATAAAATGAATTCCTTCAGTCAAAACAAGTTCAAACTCCTTTGTCCTTCATATATATATCCATTCTAAGCAGGTTCCATGCATAAACCTCTTTAAATGACCTTGTATGACAAAGAAAAACAGGAATAGCCTTACTTTTGCGAGATAAGGCCAAATTTGTATTTTTGCTATAAAATGAATTCCTTCAGTCAAAACAAGTTCAAACTCCTTTGTCCTTCATATATATCGATTCTAAGCAGGTTCCATGCATAAACCTCTTTAAATGACCTTGTATGACAAAGAAAAACAGGAATAGCCTTACTTTTGCGAGTTAAGAAGAAATTCGGATTTTTGCTTAAAAACAACAATTCCTTCAGTCAAAACATGTTCAAACTCATTTGTCCTTCATATATATCATTTCTAAGTAGATTCCATGCATAAACCTCTTTAAATGACCTTGTATGACAAAGAAAAACAGGAATAGCCTTAATTTTGCGAGTTAAGAAGAAATTCGGATTTTTGCTTAAAAAAAACAATTCCTTCAGTCGAAACAAGTTGAAACTCATTTGTCCTTCATATATTTCCCTTCTAAGTAGATTCCATGCATAAATCTCTTTAAATGACCTTGTATGAGAAAGAAAAACAGGAATAGCCTTATTTTTGCGAGTTAAGGCCAAATTGGTATTTTTGCTATAAAATGAATTCCTTCAGTCAAAACAAGTTCAAACTCCTTTGTCCTTCATATATATCCATTCTACGCAGGTTCCATGCATAAAGCTCTTTAAATGACCTTGTTTGAGAAAGAAACACAAGAATAATCTTACTTTTGCGAGTTAAGGCCAAATTGTTATTTTTGCTATAAAATGAATTCCTTCAGTCAAAACAATTTCAAACTCCTTTGTCCTTCATATATATATCCATTCTAAGCAGGTTCCATCCATAAACCTCTTTAAATGTCCTTGTATGAGAAAGAAAAACAGGAATAGCCTTATTTTTGCGAGTTAAGGCCAAATTGGTATTTTTGCTATAAAATGAATTCCTTCAGTCAAAACAAGTTCAAACTCCTTTGTCCTTCATATATATCCATTCTAAGAAGGTTCCATGAAAAAACCTCTTTAAATTACCTTGTTTGAGAAAGAAAAACAGGAATAGCCTTACTTTTGCGAGTTAAGACGAAATTCGGATTTTTGCTTAAAAACAACAATTCCTTCAGTCAAAACATGTTCAAACTCCTTTGTCCTTCATATATATCCATTCTAAGTAGGTTACATGCATAAAGCTCTTTAAATGACCTTGTTTGAGAAAGAAAAACAGGAATAGCCTTACTTTTGCGAGTTAAGGCCAAATTGGTATTTTTGCTATAAAATGAATTCCTTCAGTCAAAACAAGTTCAAATTCCTTTGTCCTTCATATATATCCAATCTAAGTAGGTTCCATGAAAAAACCTCTTTAAATGACCTTGTTTGAGAAAGAAAAACAGGAATAACCTTACTTTTGCGAGTTAAGACGAAATTCGGATTGTTGCTTAAAAACAACAATTCCTTCAGTCAAAACATGTTCAAACTCATTTGTCCTTCATATATATCATTTCTAAGTAGATTCCATGCATAAACCTCTTTAAATGTCCTTGTATGAGAAAGAAAAACAGGAATAGCCTTATTTTTGCGAGTTAAGGCCAAATTGGTATTTTTGCTATAAAATGAATTCCTTCAGTCAAAACAAGTTCAAACTCCTTTGTCCTTCATATATATCCATTCTACGCAGGTTCCATGCATAAAGCTCTTTAGATGACCTTGTTTGAGAAAGAAACACAAGAATAATCTTATTTTTGCGAGTTAAGGCCAAATTGTTATTTTTGCTATAAAATGAATTCCTTTAGTGTAAACAAGTTCAAACTCCTTTGTCCTTCATATATATATCCATTCTAAGCAGGTTCCATGCATAAACCTCTTTAAATGACCTTGTATGACAAAGAAAAACAGGAATAGCCTTACTTTTGCGAGATAAGGCCAAATTTGTATTTTTGCTATAAAATGAATTCCTTCAGTCAAAACAAGTTCAAACTCCTTTGTCCTTCATATATATCGATTCTAAGCAGGTTCCATGCATAAACCTCTTTAAATGACCTTGTATGACAAAGAAAAACAGGAATAGCCTTACTTTTGCGAGTTAAGAAGAAATTCGGATTTTTGCTTAAAAACACCAATTCCTTCAGTCGAAACAAGTTGAAACTCATTTGTCCTTCATATATTTCCCTTCTAAGTAGATTCCATGCATAAACCTCTTTAAATGACCTTGTATGAGAAAGAAAAACAGGAATAGCCTTACTTTTGCGAGTTAAGACAAAATTCGGATTTTTGCTTAAAAACAACAATTCCTTCAGTCAAAACATGTTCAAACACATTTGTCCTTCATATATATCATTTCTAAGTAGATTCCATGCATAAACCTCTTTAAATGTCCTTCTATGAGAAAGAAAAACAGGAATAGCCTTACTTTTGCGAGTTAAGACGAAATTCGGATTTTTGCTTAAAAACAACAATTCCTTCAGTCAAAACATGTTCAAACTCCTTTGTCCTTCATATGAATCAATTCTAAGTAGGTTCCATGCATAAACCTCTTTAAATGTCCTTGTATGAGAAAGAAAAACAGGAATAGCCTTATTTTTGCGAATTAAGGCCAAATTGGTATTTTTGCTATAAAATGAATTCCTTCAGTCAAAACAAGTTCAAACTCCTTTGTCCTTCATATATATCGATTCTAAGCAGGTTCCATGCATAAAGCTCTTTAAATGTCCTTGTATGAGAAAGAAAAACAGGAATAGCCTTACTTTTGCGAGTTAAGGCCAAATTGGTATTTTTGCTATAAAATGAATTCCTTCAGTCAAAACAAGTTCAAATTCCTTTGTCCTTCATATATATCCAATCTAAGTAGGTTCCATGAAAAAACCTCTTTAAATGACCTTGTTTGAGAAAGAAAAACAGGAATAACCTTACTTTTGCGAGTTAAGACGAAATTCGGATTGTTGCTTAAAAACAACAATTCCTTCAGTCAAAACATGTTCAAACTCATTTGTCCTTCATATATATCATTTCTAAGTAGATTCCATGCATAAACCTCTTTAAATGTCCTTGTATGAGAAAGAAAAACAGGAATAGCCTTATTTTTGCGAGTTAAGGCCAAATTGGTATTTTTGCTATAAAATGAATTCCTTCAGTCAAAACAAGTTCAAACTCCTTTGTCCTTCATATATATCCATTCTACGCAGGTTCCATGCATAAAGCTCTTTAGATGACCTTGTTTGAGAAAGAAACACAAGAATAATCTTATTTTTGCGAGTTAAGGCCAAATTGTTATTTTTGCTATAAAATGAATTCCTTTAGTGTAAACAAGTTCAAACTCCTTTGTCCTTCATATATATATCCATTCTAAGCAGGTTCCATGCATAAACCTCTTTAAATGACCTTGTATGACAAAGAAAAACAGGAATAGCCTTACTTTTGCGAGATAAGGCCAAATTTGTATTTTTGCTATAAAATGAATTCCTTCAGTCAAAACAAGTTCAAACTCCTTTGTCCTTCATATATATCGATTCTAAGCAGGTTCCATGCATAAACCTCTTTAAATGACCTTGTATGACAAAGAAAAACAGGAATAGCCTTACTTTTGCGAGTTAAGAAGAAATTCGGATTTTTGCTTAAAAACACCAATTCCTTCAGTCGAAACAAGTTGAAACTCATTTGTCCTTCATATATTTCCCTTCTAAGTAGATTCCATGCATAAACCTCTTTAAATGACCTTGTATGAGAAAGAAAAACAGGAATAGCCTTACTTTTGCGAGTTAAGACAAAATTCGGATTTTTGCTTAAAAACAACAATTCCTTCAGTCAAAACATGTTCAAACACATTTGTCCTTCATATATATCATTTCTAAGTAGATTCCATGCATAAACCTCTTTAAATGTCCTTCTATGAGAAAGAAAAACAGGAATAGCCTTACTTTTGCGAGTTAAGACGAAATTCGGATTTTTGCTTAAAAACAACAATTCCTTCAGTCAAAACATGTTCAAACTCCTTTGTCCTTCATATGAATTAATTCTAAGTAGGTTCCATGCATAAACCTCTTTAAATGTCCTTGTATGAGAAAGAAAAACAGGAATAGCCTTATTTTTGCGAATTAAGGCCAAATTGGTATTTTTGCTATAAAATGAATTCCTTCAGTCAAAACAAGTTCAAACTCCTTTGTCCTTCATATATATCGATTCTAAGCAGGTTCCATGCATAAAGCTCTTTAAATGTCCTTGTATGAGAAAGAAAAACAGGAATAGCCTTATTTTTGCGAGTTAAGGCCAAATTGGTATTTTTGCTATAAAATGAATTCCTTCAGTCAAAACAAGTTCAAACTCCTTTGTCCTTCATATATATATCCATTCTAAGCAGGTTCCATGCATAAAGCTCTTTAAATGACCTTGTATGACAAAGAAAAACAGGAATAGCCTTACTTTTGCGAGTTAAGAAGAAATTCGGATTTTTGCTTAAAAACACCAATTCCTTCAGTCGAAACAAGTTGAAACTCATTTGTCCTTCATATATATCATTTCTAAGTAGATTCCATGCATAAACCTCTTTAAATGTCCTTGTATGAGAAAGAAAAACAGGAATAGCCTTACTTTTGCGAGTTATGACGAAATTCGGATTTTTGCTTAAAAACAACAATTCCTTCAGTCAAAACATGTTCAAACTCCTTTGTCCTTCATATATATCCATTCTAAGTAGGTTCCATGAAAAAACCTCTTTAAATGACCTTGTTTGAGAAAGAAAAACAGGAATAACCTTACTTTTGCGAGTTAAGACGAAATTCAGATTTTTGCTTAAAAACAACAATTCCTTCAGTCAAAACATGTTCAAACTCCTTTGTCCTTCATATGAATCAATTCTAAGTAGGTTCCATGCATAAACCTCTTTAAATGTCCTTGTATGAGAAAGAAAAACAGGATTAGCCTTACTTTTGCGAGTTAAGACGAAATTCGGATTTTTGCTTAAAAACAACAATTCCTTCAGTCAAAACATGTTCAAACTCCTTTGTCCTTCATATGAATCAATTCTAAGTAGGTTCCATGCATAAACCTCTTTAAATGTCCTTGTATGAGAAAGAAAAACAGGAATAGCCTTATTTTTGCGAGTTAAGGCCAAATTGGTATTTTTGCTATAAAATGAATTCCTTCAGTCAAAACAAGTTCAAACTCCTTTGTCCTTCATATATATCCATTCTACGCAGGTTCCATGCATAAAGCTCTTTAAATGACCTTGTTTGAGAAAGAAACACAAGAATAATCTTATTTTTGCGAGTTAAGGCCAAATTGTTATTTTTGCTATAAAATGAATTCCTTCAGTCAAAACAAGTTCAAACTCCTTTGTCCTTCATATATATATCCATTCTAAGCAGGTTCCATGCATAAACCTCTTTAAATGACCTTGTATGACAAAGAAAAACAGGAATAGCCTTACTTTTGCGAGTTAAGAAGAAATTCGGATTTTTGCTTAAAATTACCAATTCCTTCAGTCAAAACATGTTCAAACTCCTTTGTCCTTCATATATATCCATTCTAAGTAGGTTACATGCATAAAGCTCTTTAAATGACCTTGTTTGAGAAAGAAAAACAGGAATAGCCTTATTTTTGCGAGTTAAGGCCAATTTGGTATTTTTGCTATAAAATGAATTCCTTCAGTCAAAACAAGTTCAAACTCCTTTGTCCTTCATATATATCCATTCTACGCAGGTTCCATGCATAAAGCTCTTTAAATGACCTTGTTTGAGAAAGAAAAACAGGAATAGCCTTACTTTTGCGTTTTAAGGCCAAATTGGTATTTTTGCTATAAAATGAATTCCTTCAGTCAAAACAAGTTCAAACTCCTTTGTCCTTCATATATATATCCATTCTAAGCAGGTTCCATCCATAAACCTCTTTAAATGTCCTTGTATGAGAAAGAAAAACAGGAATAGCCTTATTTTTGCGAGTTAAGGACAAATTGGTATTTTTGCTATAAAATGAATTCCTTCAGTCAAAACAAGTTCAAACTCCTTTGTCCTTCATATATATCCATTCTACGCAGGTTCCATGCATAAAGCTCTTTAAATGACCTTGTTTGAGAAAGAAACACAAGAATAATCTTACTTTTGCGAGTTAAGGCCAAATCGTTATTTTTGCTATAAAATGAATTCCTTCAGTCAAAACAAGTTCAAACTCCTTTGTCCTTCATATATATATCCATTCTAAGCAGGTTCCATGCATAAACCTCTTTAAATGACCTTGTATGACAAAGAAAAACAGGAATAGCCTTACTTTTGCGAGATAAGGCCAAATTTGTATTTTTGCTATAAAATGAATTCCTTCAGTCAAAACAAGTTCAAACTCCTTTGTCCTTCATATATATCGATTCTAAGCAGGTTCCATGCATAAACCTCTTTAAATGACCTTGTATGACAAAGAAAAACAGGAATAGCCTTACTTTTGCGAGTTAAGAAGAAATTCGGATTTTTGCTTAAAAACAACAATTCCTTCAGTCAAAACATGTTCAAACTCATTTGTCCTTCATATATATCATTTCTAAGTAGATTCCATGCATAAACCTCTTTAAATGTCCTTGTATGAGAAAGAAAAACAGGAATAGCCTTACTTTTGCGAGTTATGACGAAATTCGGATTTTTGCTTAAAAACAACAATTCCTTCAGTCAAAACATGTTCAAACTCCTTTGTCCTTCATATATATCCATTCTAAGTAGGTTACATGCATAAAGCTCTTTAAATGACCTTGTTTGAGAAAGAAAAACAGGAATAGCCTTATTTTTGCGAGTTAAGGCCAATTTGGTATTTTTGCTATAAAATGAATTCCTTCAGTCAAAACAAGTTCAAACTCCTTTGTCCTTCATATATATCCATTCTACGCAGGTTCCATGCATAAAGCTCTTTAAATGACCTTGTTTGAGAAAGAAAAACAGGAATAGCCTTACTTTTGCGAGTTAAGGCCAAATTGGTATTTTTGCTATAAAATGAATTCCTTCAGTCAAAACAAGTTCAAATTCCTTTGTCCTTCATATATATCCATTCTAAGTAGGTTCCATGAACAAACCTCTTTAAATGACCTTGTTTGAGAAAGAAAAACAGGAATAACCTTACTTTTGCGAGTTAAGACGAAATTCGGATTGTTGCTTAAAAACAACAATTCCTTCAGTCAAAACATGTTCAAACTCATTTGTCCTTCATATATATCATTTCTAAGTAGATTCCATGCATAAACCTCTTTAAATGTCCTTGTATGAGAAAGAAAAACAGGAATAGCCTTATTTTTGCGAGTTAAGGCCAAATTGGTATTTTTGCTATAAAATGAATTCCTTCAGTCAAAACAAGTTCAAACTCCTTTGTCCTTCATATATATATCCATTCTAAGCAGGTTCCATGCATAAACCTCTTTAAATGACCTTGTATGACAAAGAAAAACAGGAATAGCCTTACTTTTGCGAGATAAGGCCAAATTTGTATTTTTGCTGTAAAATGAATTCCTTCAGTCAAAACAAGTTCAAACTCCTTTGTCCTTCATATATATCGATTCTAAGCAGGTTCCATGCATAAAGCTCTTTAAATGACCTTGTATGACAAAGAAAAACAGGAATAGCCTTACTTTTGCGAGTTAAGAAGAAATTCGGATTTTTGCTTAAAAACACCAATTCCTTCAGTCGAAACAAGTTGAAACTCATTTGTCCTTCATATATATCATTTCTAAGTAGATTCCATGCATAAACCTCTTTAAATGTCCTTGTATGAGAAAGAAAAACAGGAATAGCCTTACTTTTGCGAGTTATGACGAAATTCGGATTTTTGCTTAAAAACAACAATTCCTTCAGTCAAAACATGTTCAAACTCCTTTGTCCTTCATATATATCCATTCTAAGTAGGTTCCATGAAAAAACCTCTTTAAATGACCTTGTTTGAGAAAGAAAAACAGGAATAACCTTACTTTTGCGAGTTAAGACGAAATTCGGATTTTTGCTTAAAAACAACAATTCCTTCAGTCAAAACATGTTCAAACTCCTTTGTCCTTCATATGAATCAATTCTAAGTAGGTTCCATGCATAAACCTCTTTAAATGTCCTTGTATGAGAAAGAAAAACAGGATTAGCCTTACTTTTGCGAGTTAAGACGAAATTCGGATTTTTGCTTAAAAACAACAATTCCTTCAGTCAAAACATGTTCAAACTCCTTTGTCCTTCATATGAATCAATTCTAAGTAGGTTCCATGCATAAACCTCTTTAAATGTCCTTGTATGAGAAAGAAAAACAGGAATAGCCTTATTTTTGCGAATTAAGGCCAAATTGGTATTTTTGCTATAAAATGAATTCCTTCAGTCAAAACAAGTTCAAACTCCTTTGTCCTTCATATATATCCATTCTACGCAGGTTCCATGCATAAAGCTCTTTAAATGACCTTGTTTGAGAAAGAAACACAAGAATAATCTTATTTTTGCGAGTTAAGGCCAAATTGTTATTTTTGCTATAAAATGAATTCCTTCAGTCAAAACAAGTTCAAACTCCTTTGTCCTTCATATATATATCCATTCTAAGCAGGTTCCATGCATAAACCTCTTTAAATGACCTTGTATGACAAAGAAAAACAGGAATAGCCTTACTTTTGCGAGTTAAGAAGAAATTCAGATTTTTGCTTAAAAACACCAATTCCTTCAGTCAAAACATGTTCAAACTCCTTTGTCCTTCATATATATCCATTCTAAGTAGGTTACATGCATAAAGCTCTTTAAATGACCTTGTTTGAGAAAGAAAAACAGGAATAGCCTCATTTTTGCGAGTTAAGGCCAATTTGGTATTTTTGCTATAAAATGAATTCCTTCAGTCAAAACAAGTTCAAACTCCTTTGTCCTTCATATATATCCATTCTACGCAGGTTCCATGCATAAAGCTCTTTAAATGACCTTGTTTGAGAAAGAAAAACAGGAATAGCCTTACTTTTGCGAGTTAAGGCCAAATTGGTATTTTTGCTATAAAATGAATTCCTTCAGTCAAAACAAGTTCAAACTCCTTTGTCCTTCATATATATCCATTCTACGCAGGTTCCATGCATAAAGCTCTTTAAATGACCTTGTTTGAGAAAGAAACACAAGAATAATCTTACTTTTGCGAGTTAAGGCCAAATTGTTATTTTTGCTATAAAATGAATTCCTTCAGTCAAAACAAGTTCAAACTCCTTTGTCCTTCATATATATATCCATTCTAAGCAGGTTCCATCCATAAACCTCTTTAAATGTCCTTGTATGAGAAAGAAAAACAGGAATAGCCTTATTTTTGCGAGTTAAGGCCAAATTGGTATTTTTGCTATAAAATGAATTCCTTCAGTCAAAACAAGTTCAAACTCCTTTGTCCTTCATATATATCCATTCTACGCAGGTTCCATGCATAAAGCTCTTTAAATGACCTTGTTTGAGAAAGAAACACAAGAATAATCTTACTTTTGCGAGTTAAGGCCAAATTGTTATTTTTGCTATAAAATGAATTCCTTCAGTCAAAACCAGTTCAAACTCCTTTGTCCTTCATATATATATCCATTCTAAGCAGGTTCCATGCATAAACCTCTTTAAATGACCTTGTATGACAAAGAAAAACAGGAATAGCCTTACTTTTGCGAGATAAGGCCAAATTTGTATTTTTGCTATAAAATGAATTCCTTCAGTCAAAACAAGTTCAAACTCCTTTGTCCTTCATATATATCGATTCTAAGCAGGTTCCATGCATAAACCTCTTTAAATGACCTTGTATGACAAAGAAAAACAGGAATAGCCTTACTTTTGCGAGTTACGAAGAAATTCGGATTTTTGCTTAAAAACAACAATTCCTTCAGTCAAAACATGTTCAAACTCATTTGTCCTTCATATATATCATTTCTAAGTAGATTCCATGCATAAACCTCTTTAAATGTCCTTGTATGAGAAAGAAAAACAGGAATAGCCTTACTTTTGCGAGTTATGACGAAATTCGGATTTTTGCTTAAAAACAACAATTCCTTCAGTCAAAACATGTTCAAACTCCTTTGTCCTTCATATATATCCATTCTAAGTAGGTTACATGCATAAAGCTCTTTAAATGACCTTGTTTGAGAAAGAAAAACAGGAATAGCCTTATTTTTGCGAGTTAAGGCCAATTTGGTATTTTTGCTATAAAATGAATTCCTTTAGTCAAAACAAGTTGAAACTCCTTTGTCCTTCATATATATCCATTCTACGCAGATTCCATGCATAAAGCTCTTTAAATGACCTTGTTTGAGAAAGAAAAACAGGAATAGCCTTACTTTTGCGAGTTAAGGCCAAATTGGTATTTTTGCTATAAAATGAATTCCTTCAGTCAAAACAAGTTCAAATTCCTTTGTCCTTCATATATATCCATTCTAAGTAGGTTCCATGAAAAAACCTCTTTAAATGACCTTGTTTGAGAAAGAAAAACAGGAATAACCTTACTTTTGCGAGTTAAGACGAAATTCGGATTTTTGCTTAAAAACAACAATTCCTTCAGTCAAAACATGTTCAAACTCCTTTGTCCTTCATATGAATCAATTCTAAGTAGGTTCCATGCATAAACCTCTTTAAATGTCCTTGTATGAGAAAGAAAAACAGGAATAGCCTTACTTTTGCGAGTTAAGACGAAATTCGGATTTTTGCTTAAAAACACCAATTCCTTCAGTCGAAACAAGTTGAAACTCATTTGTCCTTCATATATATCATTTCTAAGTAGATTCCATGCATAAACCTCTTTAAATGTCCTTGTATGAGAAAGAAAAACAGGAATAGCCTTACTTTTGCGAGTTATGACGAAATTCGGATTTTTGCTTAAAAACAACAATTCCTTCAGTCAAAACATGTTCAAACTCCTTTGTCCTTCATATATATCCATTCTAAGTAGGTTCCATGAAAAAACCTCTTTAAATGACCTTGTTTGAGAAAGAAAAACAGGAATAACCTTACTTTTGCGAGTTAAGACGAAATTCGGATTTTTGCTTAAAAACAACAATTCCTTCAGTCAAAACATGTTCAAACTCCTTTGTCCTTCATATGAATCAATTCTAAGTAGGTTCCATGCATAAACCTCTTTAAATGTCCTTGTATGAGAAAGAAAAACAGGATTAGCCTTACTTTTGCGAGTTAAGACGAAATTCGGATTTTTGCTTAAAAACAACAATTCCTTCAGTCAAAACATGTTCAAACTCCTTTGTCCTTCATATGAATCAATTCTAAGTAGGTTCCATGCATAAACCTCTTTAAATGTCCTTGTATGAGAAAGAAAAACAGGAATAGCCTTATTTTTGCGAATTAAGGCCAAATTGGTATTTTTGCTATAAAATGAATTCCTTCAGTCAAAACAAGTTCAAACTCCTTTGTCCTTCATATATATCCATTCTACGCAGGTTCCATGCATAAAGCTCTTTAAATGACCTTGTTTGAGAAAGAAACACAAGAATAATCTTATTTTTGCGAGTTAAGGCCAAATTGTTATTTTTGCTATAAAATGAATTCCTTCAGTCAAAACAAGTTCAAACTCCTTTGTCCTTCATATATATATCCATTCTAAGCAGGTTCCATGCATAAACCTCTTTAAATGACCTTGTATGACAAAGAAAAACAGGAATAGCCTTACTTTTGCGAGTTAAGAAGAAATTCAGATTTTTGCTTAAAAACACCAATTCCTTCAGTCAAAACATGTTCAAACTCCTTTGTCCTTCATATATATCCATTCTAAGTAGGTTACATGCATAAAGCTCTTTAAATGACCTTGTTTGAGAAAGAAAAACAGGAATAGCCTCATTTTTGCGAGTTAAGGCCAATTTGGTATTTTTGCTATAAAATGAATTCCTTCAGTCAAAACAAGTTCAAACTCCTTTGTCCTTCATATATATCCATTCTACGCAGGTTCCATGCATAAAGCTCTTTAAATGACCTTGTTTGAGAAAGAAAAACAGGAATAGCCTTACTTTTGCGAGTTAAGGCCAAATTGGTATTTTTGCTATAAAATGAATTCCTTCAGTCAAAACAAGTTCAAACTCCTTTGTCCTTCATATATATCCATTCTACGCAGGTTCCATGCATAAAGCTCTTTAAATGACCTTGTTTGAGAAAGAAACACAAGAATAATCTTACTTTTGCGAGTTAAGGCCAAATTGTTATTTTTGCTATAAAATGAATTCCTTCAGTCAAAACAAGTTCAAACTCCTTTGTCCTTCATATATATATCCATTCTAAGCAGGTTCCATCCATAAACCTCTTTAAATGTCCTTGTATGAGAAAGAAAAACAGGAATAGCCTTATTTTTGCGAGTTAAGGCCAAATTGGTATTTTTGCTATAAAATGAATTCCTTCAGTCAAAACAAGTTCAAACTCCTTTGTCCTTCATATATATCCATTCTACGCAGGTTCCATGCATAAAGCTCTTTAAATGACCTTGTTTGAGAAAGAAACACAAGAATAATCTTACTTTTGCGAGTTAAGGCCAAATTGTTATTTTTGCTATAAAATGAATTCCTTCAGTCAAAACAAGTTCAAACTCCTTTGTCCTTCATATATATATCCATTCTAAGCAGGTTCCATGCATAAACCTCTTTAAATGACCTTGTATGACAAAGAAAAACAGGAATAGCCTTACTTTTGCGAGATAAGGCCAAATTTGTATTTTTGCTATAAAATGAATTCCTTCAGTCAAAACAAGTTCAAACTCCTTTGTCCTTCATATATATCGATTCTAAGCAGGTTCCATGCATAAACCTCTTTAAATGACCTTGTATGACAAAGAAAAACAGGAATAGCCTTACTTTTGCGAGTTACGAAGAAATTCGGATTTTTGCTTAAAAACAACAATTCCTTCAGTCAAAACATGTTCAAACTCATTTGTCCTTCATATATATCATTTCTAAGTAGATTCCATGCATAAACCTCTTTAAATGTCCTTGTATGAGAAAGAAAAACAGGAATAGCCTTACTTTTGCGAGTTAAGGCCAAATTGGTATTTTTGCTATAAAATGAATTCCTTCAGTCAAAACAAGTTCAAATTCCTTTGTCCTTCATATATATCCATTCTAAGTAGGTTCCATGAAAAAACCTCTTTAAATGACCTTGTTTGAGAAAGAAAAACAGGAATAACCTTACTTTTGCGAGTTAAGACGAAATTCGGATTTTTGCTTAAAAACAACAATTCCTTCAGTCAAAACATGTTCAAACTCCTTTGTCCTTCATATGAATCAATTCTAAGTAGGTTCCATGCATAAACCTCTTTAAATGTCCTTGTATGAGAAAGAAAAACAGGAATAGCCTTACTTTTGCGAGTTAAGACGAAATTCGGATTTTTGCTTAAAAACAACAATTCCTTCAGTCAAAACATGTTCAAACTCCTTTGTCCTTCATATGAATCAATTCTAAGTAGGTTCCATGCATAAACCTCTTTAAATGTCCTTGTATGAGAAAGAAAAACAGGAATAGCCTTATTTTTGCGAGTTAAGGCCAAATTGGTATTTTTGCTATAAAATGAATTCCTTCAGTCAAAACAAGTTCAAACTCCTTTGTCCTTCATATATATCCATTCTACGCAGGTTCCATGCATAAAGCTCTTTAAATGACCTTGTTTGAGAAAGAAACACAAGAATAATCTTATTTTTGCGAGTTAAGGCTAAATTGTTATTTTTGCTATAAAATGAATTTCTTCAGTCAAAACAAGTTCAAACTCCTTTGTCCTTCATATATATATCCATTCTAAGCAGGTTCCATGCATAAACCTCTTTAAATGACCTTGTATGACAAAGAAAAACAGGAATAGCCTTACTTTTGCGAGTTAAGAAGAAATTCGGATTTTTGCTTAAAAACACCAATTCCTTCAGTCGAAACAAGTTGAAACTCATTTGTCCTTCATATATTTCCCTTCTAAGTAGATTCCATGCATAAATCTCTTTAAATGACCTTGTATGAGAAAGAAAAACAGGAATAGCCTTACTTTTGCGAATTAAGTTGAAATTCGGATTTTTGCTTAAAAACAACAATTCCTTCAGTCAAAACATGTTCAAACTCATTTGTCCTTCATATATATCATTTCTAAGTAGATTCCATGCATAAACCTCTTTAAATGTCCTTGTATGAGAAAGAAAAACAGGAATAGCCTTATTTTTGCGAGTTAAGACGAAATTCGGATTTTTGCTTAAAAACAAAAATTCCTTCAGTCAAAACATGTTCAAACTCCTTTGTCCTTCATATATATCCATTCTAAGTAGGTTACATGCATAAAGCTCTTTAAATGACCTTGTTTGAGAAAGAAAAACAGGAATAGCCTTATTTTTGCGAGTTAAGGCCAATTTGGTATTTTTGCTATAAAATGAATTCCTTCAGTCAAAACAAGTTCAAACTCCTTTGTCCTTCATATATATCCATTCTACGCAGGTTCCATGCATAAAGCTCTTTAAATGACCTTGTTTGAGAAAGAAAAACAGGAATAGCCTTACTTTTGCGAGTTAAGGCCAAATTGGTATTTTTGCTATAAAATGAATTCCTTCAGTCAAAACAAGTTCAAACTCCTTTGTCCTTCATATATATCCATTCTACGCAGGTTCCATGCATAAAGCTCTTTAAATGACCTTGTTTGAGAAAGAAACACAAGAATAATCTTACTTTTGCGAGTTAAGGCCAAATTGTTATTTTTGCTATAAAATGAATTCCTTCAGTCAAAACAAGTTCAAACTCCTTTGTCCTTCATATATATATCCATTCTAAGCAGGTTCCATGCATAAACCTCTTTAAATGACCTTGTATGACAAAGAAAAACAGGAATAGCCTTACTTTTGCGAGATAAGGCCAAATTTGTATTTTTGCTATAAAATGAATTCCTTCAGTCAAAACAAGTTCAAACTCCTTTGTCCTTCATATATATCGATTCTAAGCAGGTTCTATGCATAAACCTCTTTAAATGACCTTGTATGACAAAGAAAAACAGGAATAGCCTTACTTTTGCGAGATAAGGCCAAATTTGTATTTTTGCTATAAAATGAATTCCTTCAGTCAAAACAAGTTCAAACTCCTTTGTCCTTCATATATATCGATTCTAAGCAGGTTCCATGCATAAACCTCTTTAAATGACCTTGTATGACAAAGAAAAACAGGAATTGCCTTACTTTTGCGAGATAAGGCCAAATTTGTATTTTTGCTATAAAATGAATTCCTTCAGTCAAAACAAGTTCAAACTCCTTTGTCCTTCATATATATCGATTCTAAGCAGGTTCCATGCATAAACCTCTTTAAATGACCTTGTATGACAAAGAAAAACAGGAATAGCCTTACTTTTGCGAGTTAAGGCCAAATTGGTATTTTTGCTATAAAATGAATTCCTTCAGTCAAAACAAGTTCAAACTCCTTTGTCCTTCATATATATCCATTCTAAGAAGGTTCCATGAAAAAACCTCTTTAAATTACCTTGTTTGAGAAAGAAAAACAGGAATAGCCTTACTTTTGCGAGTTAAGACGAAATTCGGATTTTTGCTTAAAAACAACAATTCCTTCAGTCAAAACATGTTCAAACTCCTTTGTCCTTCATATATATCCATTCTAAGTAGGTTACATGCATAAAGCTCTTTAAATGACCTTGTTTGAGAAAGAAAAACAGGAATAGCCTTATTTTTGCGAGTTAAGGCCAATTTGGTATTTTTGCTATAAAATGAATTCCTTCAGTCAAAACAAGTTCAAACTCCTTTGTCCTTCATATATATCCATTCTAAGCAGGTTCCATGCATAAAGCTCTTTAAATGACCTTGTTTGAGAAAGAAAAACAGGAATAGCCTTACTTTTGCGAGTTAAGGCCAAATTGGTATTTTTGCTATAAAATGAATTCCTTCAGTCAAAACAAGTTCAAATTCCTTTGTCCTTCATATATATCCATTCTAAGTAGGTTCCATGAAAAAACCTCTTTAAATGACCTTGTTTGAGAAAGAAAAACAGGAATAACCTTACTTTTGCGAGTTAAGACGAAATTCGGATTTTTGCTTAAAAACAACAATTCCTTCAGTCAAAACATGTTCAAACTCATTTGTCCTTCATATATATCATTTCTAAGTAGATTCCATGCATAAACCTCTTTAAATGTCCTTGTATGAGAAAGAAAAACAGGAATAGCCTTACTTTTGCGACTTAAGACGAAATTCGGATTTTTGCTTAAAAACAACAATTCCTTCAGTCAAAACATGTTCAAACTCCTTTGTCCTTCATATGAATCAATTCTAAGTAGGTTCCATGCATAAACCTCTTTAAATGTCCTTGTATGAGAAAGAAAAACAGGAATAGCCTTATTTTTGCGAGTTAAGGCCAAATTGGTATTTTTGCTATAAAATGAATTCCTTCAGTCAAAACAAGTTCAAACTCCTTTGTCCTTCATATATATCCATTCTACGCAGGTTCCATGCATAAAGCTCTTTAAATGACCTTGTTTGAGAAAGAAACACAAGAATAATCTTACTTTTTCGAGTTAAGGCCAAATTGTTATTTTTGCTATAAAATGAATTCCTTCAGTCAAAACAAGTTCAAACTCCTTTGTCCTTCATATATATATATCCATTCTAAGCAGGTTCCATGCATAAACCTCTTTAAATGACCTTGTATGACAAAGAAAAACAGGAATAGCCTTACTTTTGCGAGTTAAGAAGAAATTCGTATTTTTGCTTAAAAACACCAATTCCTTCAGTCGAAACAAGTTGAAACTCATTTGTCCTTCATATATTTCCCTTCTAAGTAGATTCCATGTATAAACCTCTTTAAATGACCTTGTATGAGAAAGAAAAACAGGAATAGCCTTACTTTTGCGAGTTAAGAAGAAATTCGGATTTTTGCTTAAAAACACCAATTCCTTCAGTCGAAACAAGTTGAAACTCATTTGTCCTTCATATATTTCCCTTCTAAGTAGATTCCATGCATAAACCTCTTTAAATGACCTTGTATGAGAAAGAAAAACAGGAATAGCCTTACTTTTGCGAGTTAAGACGAAATTCGGATTTTTGCTTAAAAACAACAATTCCTTCAGTCAAAACATGTTCAAACTCCTTTGTCCTTCATATATATCCATTCTAAGTAGGTTACATGCATAAAGCTCTTTAAATGACCTTGTTTGAGAAAGAAAAACAGGAATAGCCTTATTTTTGCGAGTTAAGGCCAATTTGGTATTTTTGCTATAAAATGAATTCCTTCAGTCAAAACAAGTTCAAACTCCTTTGTCCTTCATATATATCCATTCTAAGCAGGTTCCATGCATAAAGCTCTTTAAATGACCTTGTTTGAGAAAGAAAAACAGGAATAGCCTTACTTTTGCGAGTTAAGGCCAAATTGGTATTTTTGCTATAAAATGAATTCCTTCAGTCAAAACAAGTTCAAATTCCTTTGTCCTTCATATATATCCATTCTAAGTAGGTTCCATGAAAAAACCTCTTTAAATGACCTTGTTTGAGAAAGAAAAACAGGAATAACCTTACTTTTGCGAGTTAAGACGAAATTCGGATTTTTGCTTAAAAACAACAATTCCTTCAGTCAAAACATGTTCAAACTCATTTGTCCTTCATATATATCATTTCTAAGTAGATTCCATGCATAAACCTCTTTAAATGTCCTTGTATGAGAAAGAAAAACAGGAATAGCCTTACTTTTGCGAGTTAAGACGAAATTCGGATTTTTGCTTAAAAACAACAATTCCTTCAGTCAAAACATGTTCAAACTCCTTTGTCCTTCATATGAATCAATTCTAAGTAGGTTCCATGCATAAACCTCTTTAAATGTCCTTGTATGAGAAAGAAAAACAGGAATAGCCTTATTTTTGCGAGTTAAGGCCAAATTGGTATTTTTGCTATAAAATGAATTCCTTCAGTCAAAACAAGTTCAAACTCCTTTGTCCTTCATATATATCCATTCTACGCAGGTTCCATGCATAAAGCTCTTTAAATGACCTTGTTTGAGAAAGAAACACAAGAATAATCTTACTTTTGCGAGTTAAGGCCAAATTGTTATTTTTGCTATAAAATGAATTCCTTCAGTCAAAACAAGTTCAAACTCCTTTGTCCTTCATATATATATATCCATTCTAAGCAGGTTCCATGCATAAACCTCTTTAAATGACCTTGTATGACAAAGAAAAACAGGAATAGCCTTACTTTTGCGAGTTAAGAAGAAATTCGTATTTTTGCTTAAAAACACAAATTCCTTCAGTCGAAACAAGTTGAAACTCATTTGTCCTTCATATATTTCCCTTCTAAGTAGATTCCATGTATAAACCTCTTTAAATGACCTTGTATGAGAAAGAAAAACAGGAATAGCCTTACTTTTGCGAGTTAAGAAGAAATTCGGATTTTTGCTTAAAAACACCAATTCCTTCAGTCGAAACAAGTTGAAACTCATTTGTCCTTCATATATTTCCCTTCTAAGTAGATTCCATGCATAAACCTCTTTAAATGACCTTGTATGAGAAAGAAAAACAGGAATAGCCTTACTTTTGCGAGTTAAGACGAAATTCGGATTTTTGCTTAAAAACAACAATTCCTTCAGTCAAAACATGTTCAAACTCATTTGTCCTTCATATATATCATTTCTAAGTAGATTCCATGCATAAACCTCTTTAAATGTCCTTGTATGAGAAAGAAAAACAGGAATAGCCTTACTTTTGCGAGTTAAGACGAAATTCGGATTTTTGCTAAAAAACAACAATTCCTTCAGTCAAAACATGTTCAAACTCCTTTGTCCTTCATATATATCCATTCTAAGTAGGTTACATGCATAAAGCTCTTTAAATGACCTTGTTTGAGAAAGAAAAACAGGAATAGCCTTATTTTTGCGAGTTAAGGCCAATTTGGTATTTTTGCTATAAAATGAATTCCTTCAGTCAAAACAAGTTCAAACTCCTTTGTCCTTCATATATATCCATTCTAAGAAGGTTCCATGAAAAAACCTCTTTAAATGACCTTGTTTGAGAAAGAAAAACAGGAATAGCCTTACTTTTGCGAGTTAAGACGAAATTCGGATTTTTGCTTAAAAACAACAATTCCTTCAGTCAAAACATGTTCAAACTCCTTTGTCCTTCATATATATCCATTCTAAGTAGGTTACATGCATAAAGCTCTTTAAATGACCTTGTTTGAGAAAGAAAAACAGGAATAGCCTTATTTTTGCGAGTTAAGGCCAATTTGGTATTTTTGCTATAAAATGAATTCCTTCAGTCAAAACAAGTTCAAACTCCTTTGTCCTTCATATATATCCATTCTAAGCAGGTTCCATGCATAAAGCTCTTTAAATGACCTTGTTTGAGAAAGAAAAACAGGAATAGCCTTACTTTTGCGAGTTAAGGCCAAATTGGTATTTTTGCTATAAAATGAATTCCTTCAGTCAAAACAAGTTCAAATTCCTTTGTCCTTCATATATATCCATTCTAAGTAGGTTCCATGAAAAAACCTCTTTAAATGACCTTGTTTGAGAAAGAAAAACAGGAATAACCTTACTTTTGCGAGTTAAGACGAAATTCGGATTTTTGCTTAAAAACAACAATTCCTTCAGTCAAAACATGTTCAAACTCATTTGTCCTTCATATATATCATTTCTAAGTAGATTCCATGCATAAACCTCTTTAAATGTCCTTGTATGAGAAAGAAAAACAGGAATAGCCTTACTTTTGCGAGTTAAGACGAAATTCGGATTTTTGCTTAAAAACAACAATTCCTTCAGTCAAAACATGTTCAAACTCCTTTGTCCTTCATATGAATCAATTCTAAGTAGGTTCCATGCATAAACCTCTTTAAATGTCCTTGTATGAGAAAGAAAAACAGGAATAGCCTTATTTTTGCGAGTTAAGGCCAAATTGGTATTTTTGCTATAAAATGAATTCCTTCAGTCAAAACAAGTTCAAACTCCTTTGTCCTTCATATATATCCATTCTACGCAGGTTCCATGCATAAAGCTCTTTAAATGACCTTGTTTGAGAAAGAAACACAAGAATAATCTTACTTTTGCGAGTTAAGGCCAAATTGTTATTTTTGCTATAAAATGAATTCCTTCAGTCAAAACAAGTTCAAACTCCTTTGTCCTTCATATATATATATCCATTCTAAGCAGGTTCCATGCATAAACCTCTTTAAATGACCTTGTATGACAAAGAAAAACAGGAATAGCCTTACTTTTGCGAGTTAAGAAGAAATTCGTATTTTTGCTTAAAAACACCAATTCCTTCAGTCGAAACAAGTTGAAACTCATTTGTCCTTCATATATTTCCCTTCTAAGTAGATTCCATGTATAAACCTCTTTAAATGACCTTGTATGAGAAAGAAAAACAGGAATAGCCTTACTTTTGCGAGTTAAGAAGAAATTCGGATTTTTGCTTAAAAACACCAATTCCTTCAGTCGAAACAAGTTGAAACTCATTTGTCCTTCATATATTTCCCTTCTAAGTAGATTCCATGCATAAACCTCTTTAAATGACCTTGTATGAGAAAGAAAAACAGGAATAGCCTTACTTTTGCGAGTTAAGACGAAATTCGGATTTTGCTTAAAAACAACAATTCCTTCAGTCAAAACATGTTCAAACTCATTTGTCCGTCATATATATCATTTCTAAGTAGATTCCATGCATAAACCTCTTTAAATGTCCTTGTATGAGAAAGAAAAACAGGAATAGCCTTACTTTTGCGAGTTAAGACGAAATTCGGATTTTTGCTAAAAAACAACAATTCCTTCAGTCAAAACATGTTCAAACTCCTTTGTCCTTCATATATATCCATTCTAAGTAGGTTACATGCATAAAGCTCTTTAAATGACCTTGTTTGAGAAAGAAAAACAGGAATAGCCTTATTTTTGCGAGTTAAGGCCAATTTGGTATTTTTGCTATAAAATGAATTCCTTCAGTCAAAACAAGTTCAAACTCCTTTGTCCTTCATATATATCCATTCTAAGCAGGTTCCATGCATAAAGCTCTTTAAATGACCTTGTTTGAGAAAGAAAAACAGGAATAGCCTTACTTTTGCGAGTTAAGACGAAATTCGGATTTTTGCTTAAAAACAACAATTCCTTCAGTCAAAACATGTTCAAACTCCTTTGTCCTTCATATGAATCAATTCTAAGTAGGTTCCATGCATAAACCTCTTTAAATGTCCTTGTATGAGAAAGAAAAACAGGAATAGCCTTACTTTTGCGAGTTAAGACGAAATTCGGATTTTTGCTTAAAAACAACAATTCCTTCAGTCAAAACATGTTCAAACTCCTTTGTCCATCATATGAATCAATTCTATGTAGGTTCCATGCATAAACCTCTTTAAATGTCCTTGTATGAGAAAGAAAAACAGGAATAGCCTTACTTTTGCGAGTTAAGACGAAATTCGGATTTTTGCTTAAAAACAACAATTCCTTCAGTCAAAACATGTTCAAACTCCTTTGTCCTTCATATGAATCAATTCTAAGTAGGTTCCATGCATAAGCCTCTTTAAATGTCCTTGTATGAGAAAGAAAAACAGGAATAGCCTTATTTTTGCGAGTTAAGGCCAAATTGGTATTTTTGCTATAAAATGAATTCCTTCAGTCAAAACAAGTTCAAACTCCTTTGTCCTTCATATATATCCATTCTACGCAGGTTCCATGCATAAAGCTCTTTAAATGACCTTGTTTGAGAAAGAAACACAAGAATAATCTTACTTTTGCGAGTTAAGGCCAAATTGTTATTTTTGTAATAAAATGAATTCCTTCAGTCAAAACAAGTTCAAACTCCTTTGTCCTTCATATATATATCCATTCTAAGCAGGTTCCATGCATAAACCTCTTTAAATGACCTTGTATGACAAAGAAAAACAGGAATAGCCTTACTTTTGCGAGATAAGGCCAAATTTGTATTTTTGCTTTAAAATGAATTCCTTCAGTCAAAACAAGTTCAAACTCCTTTGTCCTTCATATATATCGATTCTAAGCAGGTTCCATGCATAAACCTCTTTAAATGACCTTGTATGACAAAGAAAAACAGGAATAGCCTTACTTTTGCGAGTTAAGAAGAAATTCGGATTTTTGCTTAAAAACACCAATTCCTTCAGTCAAAACACGTTCAAACTCATTTTTCCTTCATATATTTCCCTTCTAAGTAGATTCTATGCCTAAACCTCTTTAAATGACCTTGTATGAGAAAGAAAAACAGGAATAGCCTTACTTTTGCGAGTCAAGACGAAATTCGGATTTTTGCTTAAAAACAACAATTCCTTCAGTCAAAACATGTTCAAACTCATTTGTCCTTCATATATATCATTTCTAAGTAGATTCCATGCATAAACCTCTTTAAATGTCCTTGTATGAGAAAGAAAAACAGGAATAGCCTTACTTTTGCGAGTTATGACGAAATTCGGATTTTTGCTTAAAAACAACAATTCCTTCAGTCAAAACACGTTCAAACTCCTTTGTCCTTCATATATATCCATTCTAAGTAGGTTACATGCATAAAGCTCTTTAAATGACCTTGTTTGACAAAGAAAAACAGGAATAGCCTTATTTTTGCGAGTTAAGGCCAATTTGGTATTTTTGCTATAAAATGAATTCCTTCAGTCAAAACAAGTTGAAACTCCTTTGTCCTTCATATATATCCATTCTACGCAGGTTCCATGCATAAAGCTCTTTAAATGACCTTGTTTGAGAAAGAAAAACAGGAATAGCCTTACTTTTGCGAGTTAAGGCCAAATTGGTATTTTTGCTATAAAATGAATTCCTTCAGTCAAAACAAGTTCAAATTCCTTTGTCCTTCATATATATCCATTCTAAGTAGGTTCCATGCATAAAACTCTTTAAATGACCTTGTATGACAAAGAAAAACAGGAATAGCCTTACTTTTGCGAGATAAGGCCAAATTTGTATTTTTGCTATAAAATGAATTCCTTCAGTCAAAACAAGTTCAAACTCCTTTGTCCTTCATATATATCGATTCTAAGCAGGTTCCATGCATAAACCTCTTTAAATGACCTTGTATGACAAAGAAAAACAGGAATAGCCTTACTTTTGCGAGTTAAGAAGAAATTCGTATTTTTGCTTAAAAACACCAATTCCTTCAGTCGAAACAAGTTGAAACTCATTTGTCCTTCATATATTTCCCTTCTAAGTAGATTCCATGTATAAACCTCTTTAAATGACCTTGTATGAGAAAGAAAAACAGGAATAGCCTTACTTTTGCGAGTCAAGACGAAATTCGGATTTTTGCTTAAAAACAACAATTCGTTCAGTCAAAACATGTTCAAACTCATTTGTCCTTCATATATATCATTTCTAAGCAGGTTCCATGCATAAACCTCTTTAAATATCCTTGTATGAGAAAGAAAAACAGGAATAGCCTTACTTTTGCGAGTTAAGACGAAATTCGGATTTTTGCTTAAAAACAACAATTCCTTCAGTCAAAACATGTTCAAACTCCTTTGTCCTTCATATGAATCAATTCTAAGTAGGTTCCATGCATAAACCTCTTTAAATGTCCTTGTATGAGAAAGAAAAACAGGAATAGCCTTATTTTTGCGAGTTAAGGCCAAATAGGTATTTTTGCTATAAAATGAATTCCTTCAGTCAAAACAAGTTCAAACTCCTTTGTCCTTCATATATATCCATTCTAAGCAGGTCCCATGCATAAACCTCTTTAAATGACCTTGTATGACAAAGAAAAACAGGAATAGCCTTACTTTTGCGAGATAAGGCCAAATTTGTATTTTTGCTATAAAATGAATTCCTTCAGTCAAAACAAGTTCAAACTCCTTTGTCCTTCATATATATCGATTCTAAGCAGGTTCCATGCATAAACCTCTTTAAATGACCTTGTATGACAAAGAAAAACAGGAATAGCCTTACTTTTGCGAGTTAAGAAGAAATTCGTATTTTTGCTTGAAAACACCAATTCCTTCAGTCGAAACAAGTTGAAACTCATTTGTCCTTCATATATTTCCCTTCTAAGTAGATTCCATGTATAAACCTCTTTAAATGACCTTGTATGAGAAAGAAAAACAGGAATAGCCTTACTTTTGCGAATTAAGACGAAATTCGGATTTTTGCTTAAAAACAACAATTCCTTCAGTCAAAACATGTTCAAACTCATTTGTCCTTCATATATATCATTTCTAAGCAGGTTCCATGCATGAACCTCTTTAAATGACCTTGTATGAGAAAGAAAAACAGGAATAGCCTTACTTTTGCGAGTTAAGACGAAATTCGGATTTTTGCTTAAAAACAACAATTCCTTCAGTCAAAACATGTTCAAACTCATTTGTCCTTCATATATATCATTTCTAAGTAGATTCCATGCATAAACCTCTTTAAATGTCCTTGTATGAGAAAGAAAAACAGGAATAGCCTTACTTTTGCGAGATAAGGCCAAATTTGTATTTTTGCTATAAAATGAATTCCTTCAGTCAAAACAAGTTCAAACTCCTTTGTCCTTCATATATATCCATTCTAAGAAGGTTCCATGAAAAAACCTCTTTAAATGACCTTGTTTGAGAAAGAAAAAAAGGAATAGCCTTACTTTTGCGAGTTAAGACGAAATTCGGATTTTTGCTTAAAAACAACAATTCCTTCAGTCAAAACATGTTCAAACTCCTTTGTCCTTCATATGAATCAATTCTAAGTAGGTTCCATGCATAAACCTCTTTAAATGTCCTTGTATGAGAAAGAAAAACAGGAATAGCCTTATTTTTGCGAGTTAAGGTCAAATTGGTATTTTTGCTATAAAATGAATTCCTTCAGTCAAAACAAGTTCAAACTTCTTTGTCCTTCATATATATATCCATTCTAAGCAGGTTCCATGCATAAACCTCTTTAAATGACCTTGTATGACAAAGAAAAACAGGAATAGCCTTACTTTTGCGAGATAAGGCCAAATTTGTATTTTTGCTATAAAATGAATTCCTTCAGTCAAAACAAGTTCAAACTCCTTTGTCCTTCATATATATCCATTCTAAGAAGGTTCCATGAAAAAACCTCTTAAAATTACCTTGTTTGAGAAAGAAAAACAGGAATAGCCTTACTTTTGCGAGTTAAGACGAAATTCGGATTTTTGCTTAAAAACAACAATTCCTTTAGTCAAAACATGTTCAAACTCCTTTGTCCTTCATATGAATCAATTCTAAGTAGGTTCCATGCATAAACCTCTTTAAATGTCCTTGTATGAGAAAGAAAAACAGGAATAGCCTTATTTTTGCGAGTTAAGGCCAAATTGGTATTTTTGCTATAAAATGAATTCCTTCAGTCAAAACAAGTTCAAACTCCTTTGTCCTTCATATATATCCATTCTACGCAGGTTCCATGCATAAAGCTCTTTAAATGACCTTGTTTGAGAAAGAAACACAAGAATAATCTTATTTTTGCGAGTTAAGGCCAAATTGTTATTTTTGCTATAAAATGAATTCCTTCAGTCAAAACAAGTTCAAACTCCTTTGTCCTTCATATATATATCCATTCTAAGCAGGTTCCATGCATAAACCTCTTTAAATGACCTTGTATGAAAAAGAAAAACAGGAATAGCCTTACTTTTGCGAGATAAGGCCAAATTTGTATTTTTGCTATAAAATGAATTCCTTCAGTCAAAACAAGTTCAAACTCCTTTGTCCTTCATATATATCGATTCTAAGCAGGTTCCATGCATAAACCTCTTTAAATGACCTTGTATGACAAAGAAAAACAGGAATAGCCTTACTTTTGCGAGTTAAGGCCAAATTGGTATTTTTGCTATAAAATGAATTCCTTCAGTCAAAACAAGTTCAAACTCCTTTGTCCTTCATATATATCCATTCTAAGAAGGTTCCATGAAAAAACCTCTTTAAATTACCTTGTTTGAGAAAGAAAAACAGGAATAGCCTTACTTTTGCGAGTTAAGACGAAATTCGGATTTTTGCTTAAAAACAACAATTCCTTCAGTCAAAACATGTTCAAACTCCTTTGTCCTTCATATATATCCATTCTAAGTAGGTTACATGCATAAAGCTCTTTAAATGACCTTGTTTGAGAAAGAAAAACAGGAATAGCCTTATTTTTGCGAGTTAAGGCCAATTTTGTATTTTTGCTATAAAATGAATTCCTTCAGTCAAAACAAGTTCAAACTCCTTTGTCCTTCATATATATCCATTCTAAGCAGGTTCCATGCATAAAGCTCTTTAAATGTCCTTGTATGAGAAAGAAAAACAGGAATAGCCTTACTTTTGCGAGTTAAGACGAAATTCGGATTTTTGCTTAAAAACAACAATTCCTTCAGTCAAAACATGTTCAAACTCCTTTGTCCTTCATATGAATCAATTCTAGGTAGGTTCCATGCATAAACCTCTTTGAATGTCCTTGTATGAGAAAGAAAAACAGGAATAGCCTTATTTTTGCGAGTCAAGGCCAAATTGGTATTTTTGCTATAAAATGAATTCCTTCAGTCAAAACAAGTTCAGACTCCTTTGTCCTTCATATATATCCATTCTACGCAGGTTCCATGCATAAAGCTCTTTAAATGACCTTGTTTGAGAAAGAAACACAAGAATAATCTTATTTTTGAGAGTTAAGGCCAAATTGTTATTTTTGCTATAAAATGAATTCCTTCAGTCAAAACAAGTTCAAACTCCTTTGTCCTTCATATATATATCCATTCTAAGCAGGTTCCATGCATAAACCTCTTTAAATGACCTTGTATGACAAAGAAAAACAGGAATAGCCTTACTTTTGCGAGATAAGGCCAAATTTGTATTTTTGCTATAAAATGAATTCCTTCAGTCAAAACAAGTTCAAACTCCTTTGTCCTTCATATATATCGATTCTAAGCAGGTTCCATGCATAAACCTCTTTAAATGACCTTGTTTGAGAAAGAAAAACAGGAATAGCCTTACTTTTGCGAGTTAAGGCCAAATTGGTATTTTTGCTATAAAATGAATTCCTTCAGTCAAAACAAGTTCAAACTCCTTTGTCCTTCATATATATCCATTCTAAGAAGGTTCCATGAAAAAACCTCTTTAAATTACCTTGTTTGAGAAAGAAAAACAGGAATAGCCTTACTTTTGCGAGTTAAGACGAAATTTGGATTTTTGCTTAAAAACAACAATTCCTTCAGTCAAAACATGTTCAAACTCCTTTGTCCTTCATATATATCCATTCTAAGTAGGTTACATGCATAAAGCTCTTTAAATGACCTTGATTGAGAAAGAAAAACAGGAATAGCCTTATTTATGCGAGTTAAGGCCAATTTGGTATTTTTGCTATAAAATGAATTCCTTCAGTCAAAACAAGTTCAAATTCCTTTGTCCTTCATATATATCCATTCTACGCAGGTTCCATGCATAAAGCTCTTTAAATGACCTTGTTTGAGAAAGAAAAACAGGAATAGCCTTACTTTTGCGAGTTAAGACGAAATTCGGATTTTTGCTTAAAAACAACAATTCCTTCAGTCAAAACATGTTCAAACTCCTTTGTCCTTCATATGAATCAATTCTAAGTAGGTTCCATGCATAAACCTCTTTAAATGTCCTTGTATGAGAAAGAAAAACAGGAATAGCCTTATTTTTGCGAGTTAAGGCCAAATTGGTATTTTTGCTATAAAATGAATTCCTTCAGTCAAAACAAGTTCAAACTCCTTTGTCCTTCATATATATATCCATTCTAAGCAGGTTCCATGCATAAACCTCTTTAAATGACCTTGTATGACAAAGAAAAACAGGAATAGCCTTACTTTTGCGAGATAAGGCCAAATTTGTATTTTTGCTATAAAATGAATTCCTTCAGTCAAAACAAGTTCAAACTCCTTTGTCCTTCATATATATCGATTCTAAGCAGGTTCCATGCATAAACCTCTTTAAATGTCCTTGTATGAGAAAGAAAAACAGGAATAGCCTTACTTTTGCGAGTTAAGACGAAATTCGGATTTTTGCTTAAAAACAACAATTCCTTCAGTCAAAACATGTTCAAACTCCTTTGTCCTTCATATGAATCAATTCTAAGTAGGTTCCATGCATAAACCTCTTTAAATGTCCTTGTATGAGAAAGAAAAACAGGAATAGCCTTACTTTTGCGAGTTAAGGCCAAATTGGTATTTTTGCTATAAAATGAATTCCGTCAGTCAAAACAAGTTCAAACTCCTTTGTCCTTCATATATATCCATTCTACGCAGGTTCCATGCATAAAGCTCTTTAAATGACCTTGTTTGAGATAGAAACACAAGAATAATCTTATTTTTGCGAGTTAAGGCCAAATTGTTATTTTTGCTATAAAATGAATTCCTTCAGTCAAAACAAGTTCAAATTCCTTTGTCCTTCATATATATCCATTCTAAGTAGGTTCCATGCATAAACCTCTTTAAATGTCCTTGTTTGAGAAAGAAAAACAGGAATAGCCTTACTTTTGCGAGTTAAGACGAAATTCGGATTTTTGCTTAAAAACAACAATTCCTTCAGTCAAAACATGTTCAAACTCCTTTGTCCTTCATATATATCCATTCTAAGTAGGTTACATGCATAAAGCTCTTTAAATGACCTTGTTTGAGAAAGAAAAACAGGAATAGCCTTATTTTTGCGAGTTAAGGCCAATTTGGTATTTTTGCTATAAAATGAATTCCTTCAGTCAAAACAAGTTCAAACTCATTTGTCCTTCATATATATCCATTCTAAGCAGGTTCCATGCATAAAGCTCTTTAAATGACCTTGTTTGAGAAAGGAAAAAAGGAATAGCCTTACTTTTGCGAGTTAAGACGAAATTCGGATTTTTGCTTAAAAACAACAATTCCTTCAGTCAAAACATGTTCAAACTCCTTTGTCCTTCATATGAATCAATTCTAAGTAGGTTCCATGCATAAACCTCTTTAAATGTCCTTGTATGAGAAAGAAAAACAGGAATAGCCTTATTTTTGCGAGTTAAGGCCAAATTGGTATTTTTGCTATAAAATGAATTCCTTCAGTCAAAACAAGTTCAAACTCCTTTGTCTTTCATATATATATCCATTCTAAGCAGGTTCCATGCATAAACCTCTTTAAATGACCTTGTATGACAAAGAAAAACAGGAATAGCCTTACTTTTGCGAGATAAGGCCAAATTTGTATTTTTGCTATAAAATTAATTCCTTCAGTCAAAACAAGTTCAAACTCCTTTGTCCTTCATATATATCGATTCTAAGCAGGTTCCATGCATAAACCTCTTTAAATGACCTTGTATGACAAAGAAAAACAGGAATAGCCTTACTTTTGCGAGTTAAGGCCAAATTGGTATTTTTGCTATAAAATGAATTCCTTCAGTCAAAACAAGTTCAAACTCCTTTGTCCTTCATATATATCCATTCTAAGAAGGTTCCATGAAAAAACCTCTTTAAATGACCTTGTTTGAGAAAGAAAAACAGGAATAACCTTACTTTTGCGAGTTAAGAAGAAATTCGGATTTTTGCTTAAAAACACCAATTCCTTCAGTCGAAACAAGTTGAAACTCATTTGTCCCTCATATATTTCCCCTCTAAGTAGATTCCATGCATAAACCTCTTTAAATGACCTTGTATGAGAAAGAAAAACAGGAATAGCCTTACTTTTGGTGGTTAAGACGAAATTCGGATTTTTGCTTAAAAACAACAATTCCTTCAGTCAAAACATGTTCAAACTCATTTGTCCTTCATATATATCATTTCTAAGTAGATTCCATGCATAAACCTCTTTAAATGTCCTTGTATGAGAAAGAAAAACAGGAATAGCCTTACTTTTGCGAGTTAAGACGAAATTCGGATTTTTGCTTAAAAACAACAATTCCTTCAGTCAAAACATGTTCAAACTCCTTTGTCCTTCATATATATCTATTCTACGCAGGTTCCATGCATAAAGCTCTTTAAATGACCTTGTTTGAGAAAGAAAAACAGGAATAGCCTTACTTTTGCGAGTTAAGGCCAAATTGGTATTTTTGCTATAAAATGAATTCCTTCAGTCAAAACAAGTTCAAACTCATTTGTCCTTCATATATATCCATTCTAAGCAGGTTCCATGCATAAAGCTCTTTAAATGACCTTGTTTGAGAAAGGAAAAAAGGAATAGCCTTACTTTTGCGAGTTAAGACGAAATTCGGATTTTTGCTTAAAAACAACAATTCCTTCAGTCAAAACATGTTCAAACTCCTTTGTCCTTCATATGAATCAATTCTAAGTAGGTTCCATGCATAAACCTCTTTAAATGTCCTTGTATGAGAAAGAAAAACAGGAATAGCCTTATTTTTGCGAGTTAAGGCCAAATTGGTATTTTTGCTATAAAATGAATTCCTTCAGTCAAAACAAGTTCAAACTCCTTTGTCCTTCATATATATATCCATTCTAAGCAGGTTCCATGCATAAACCTCTTTAAATGACCTTGTATGACAAAGAAAAACAGGAATAGCCTTACTTTTGCGAGATAAGGCCAAATTGGTATTTTTGCTATAAAATGAATTCCTTCAGTCAAAACAAGTTCAAACTCCTTTGTCCTTCATATATATCCATTCTAAGAAGGTTCCATGAAAAAACCTCTTTAAATGACCTTGTTTGAGAAAGAAAAACAGGAATAACCTTACTTTTGCGAGTTAAGAAGAAATTCGGATTTTTGCTTAAAAACACCAATTCCTTCAGTCGAAACAAGTTGAAACTCATTTGTCCTTCATATATTTCCCTTCTAAGTAGATTCCATGCATAAACCTCTTTAAATGACCTTGTATGAGAAAGAAAAACAGGAATAGCCCTACTTTTGCGAGTTAAGACGAAATTCGGATTTTTGCTTAAAAACAACAATTCCTTCAGTCAAAACATGTTCAAACTCCTTTGTCCTTCATATGAATCAATTCTAAGTAGGTTCCATGCATAAACCTCTTTAAATGTCCTTGTATGAGAAAGAAAAACAGGAATAGCCTTACTTTTGCGAGTTAAGGCCAAATTGGTATTTTTGCTATAAAATGAATTCCTTCAGTCAAAACAAGTTCAAACTCCTTTGTCCTTCATATATATCCATTCTAAGCAGGTTCCATGCATAAAGCTCTTTAAATGTCCTTGTATGAGAAAGAAAAACAGGAATAGCCTTATTTTTGCGAGTTAAGGCCAAATTGGTATTTTTGCTATAAAATGAATTCCTTCAGTCAAAACAAGTTCAAACTCCTTTGTCCTTCATATATATCCATTCTAAGCAGGTTCCATGCATAAAGCTCTTTAAATGACCTTGTTTGAGAAAGAAAAACAGGAATAGCCTTACTTTTGCGAGTTAAGACGAAATTCGGATTTTTGCTTAAAAACAACAATTCCTTCAGTCAAAACATGTTCAAACTCCTTTGTCCTTCATATGAATCAATTCTAAGTAGGTTACATGCATAAAGCTCTTTAAATGACCTTGTTTGAGAAAGAAAAACAGGAATAGCCTTACTTTTGCGAGTTAAGGCCAAATTGGTATTTTTGCTATAAAATGAATTCCTTCAGTCAAAACAAGTTCAAATTCCTTTGTCCTTCATATATATCCATTCTAAGTAGGTTCCATGCATAAACCTCTTTAAATGTCCTTGTATGAGAAAGAAAAACAGGAATAGACTTATTTTTGCGAGTTAAGGCCAAATTGGTATTTTTGCTATAAAATGAATTCCTTCAGTCAAAACAAGTTCAAACTCCTTTGTCATTCATATATATCCATTCTAAGAAGGTTCCATGCATAAACCTCTTTAAATGACCTTGTATGAGAAAGAAAAACAGGAATAGCCTTACTTTTGCGAGTTAAGACGAAATTCGGATTTTTTCTTAAAAACAACAATTCCTTCAGTCAAAACATGTTCAAACTCCTTTGTCCTTCATATATATCCATTCTAAGTAGGTTACATGCATAAAGCTCTTTAAATGACCTTGTTTGAGAAAGAAAAACAGGAATAGCCTTATTTTTGCGAGTTAAGTCCAATTTGGTATTTTTGCTATAAAATGAATTCCTTCAGTCAAAACAAGTTCAAACTCCTTTGTCCTTCATATATATCCATTCTACGCAGGTTCCATGCATAAAGCTCTTTAAATGACCTTGTTTGAGAAAGAAAAAAAGGAATAGCCTTACTTTTGCGAGTTAAGATGAAATTCGGATTTTTGCTTAAAAACAACAATTCCTTCAGTCAAAACATGTTCAAACTCCTTTGTCCTTCATATGAATCAATTCTAAGTAGGTTCCATGCATAAACCTCTTTAAATGTCCTTGTATGAGAAAGAAAAACAGGAATAGCCTTATTTTTGCGAGTTAAGGCCAAATTGGTATTTTTGCTATAAAATGAATTCCTTCAGTCAAAACAAGTTCAAACTCCTTTGTCCTTCATATATATATCCATTCTAAGCAGGTTCCATGCATAAACCTCTTTAAATGACCTTGTATGACAAAGAAAAACAGGAATAGCCTTACTTTTGCGAGATAAGGCCAAATTGGTATTTTTGCTATAAAATGAATTCCATCAGTCAAAACAAGTTCAAACTCCTTTGTCCTTCATATATATCCATTCTAAGAAGGTTCCATGAAAAAACCTCTTTAAATGACCTTGTTTGAGAAAGAAAAACAGGAATAACCTTACTTTTGCGAGTTAAGAAGAAATTCGGATTTTTGCTTAAAAACACCAATTCCTTCAGTCGAAACAAGTTGAAACTCATTTGTCCTTCATATATATCATTTCTAAGTAGATTCCATGCATAAACCTCTTTAAATGTCCTTGTATGAGAAAGAAAAACAGGAATAGCCTTACTTTTGCGAGTTAAGGCCAAATTGGTATTTTTGCTATAAAATGAATTCCTTCAGTCAAAACAAGTTCAAACTCCTTTGTCCTTCATATATATCCATTCTAAGCAGGTTCCATGCATAAAGCTCTTTAAATGTCCTTGTATGAGAAAGAAAAACAGGAATAGCCTTATTTTTGCGAGTTAAGGCCAAATTGGTATTTTTGCTATAAAATGAATTCCTTCAGTCAAAACAAGTTCAAACTCCTTTGTCCTTCATATATATCCATTCTAAGCAGGTTCCATGCATAAAGCTCTTTAAATGACCTTGTTTGAGAAAGAAAAACAGGAATAGCCTTACTTTTGCGAGTTAAGACGAAATTCGGATTTTTGCTTAAAAACAACAATTCCTTCAGTCAAAACATGTTCAAACTCCTTTGTCCTTCATATATATCCATTCTAAGTAGGTTACATGCATAAAGCTCTTTAAATGACCTTGTTTGAGAAAGAAAAACAGGAATAGCCTTATTTTTGCGAGTTAAGGCCAATTTGGTATTTTTGCTATAAAATGAATTCCTTCAGTCAAAACAAGTTCAAACTCATTTGTCCTTCATATATATCCATTCTAAGCAGGTTCCATGCATAAAGCTCTTTAAATGACCTTGTTTGAGAAAGGAAAAAAGGAATAGCCTTACTTTTGCGAGTTAAGACGAAATTCGGATTTTTGCTTAAAAACAACAATTCCTTCAGTCAAAACATGTTCAAACTCCTTTGTCCTTCATATGAATCAATTCTAAGTAGGTTCCATGCATAAACCTCTTTAAATGTCCTTGTATGAGAAAGAAAAACAGGAATAGCCTTATTTTTGCGAGTTAAGGCCAAATTGGTATTTTTGCTATAAAATGAATTCCTTCAGTCAAAACAAGTTCAAACTCCTTTGTCTTTCATATATATATCCATTCTAAGCAGGTTCCATGCATAAACCTCTTTAAATGACCTTGTATGACAAAGAAAAACAGGAATAGCCTTACTTTTGCGAGATAAGGCCAAATTTGTATTTTTGCTATAAAATTAATTCCTTCAGTCAAAACAAGTTCAAACTCCTTTGTCCTTCATATATATCGATTCTAAGCAGGTTCCATGCATAAACCTCTTTAAATGACCTTGTATGACAAAGAAAAACAGGAATAGCCTTACTTTTGCGAGTTAAGGCCAAATTGGTATTTTTGCTATAAAATGAATTCCTTCAGTCAAAACAAGTTCAAACTCCTTTGTCCTTCATATATATCCATTCTAAGAAGGTTCCATGAAAAAACCTCTTTAAATGACCTTGTTTGAGAAAGAAAAACAGGAATAACCTTACTTTTGCGAGTTAAGAAGAAATTCGGATTTTTGCTTAAAAACACCAATTCCTTCAGTCGAAACAAGTTGAAACTCATTTGTCCTTCATATATTTCCCTTCTAAGTAGATTCCATGCATAAACCTCTTTAAATGACCTTGTATGAGAAAGAAAAACAGGAATAGCCTTACTTTTGGGGGTTAAGACGAAATTCGGATTTTTGCTTAAAAACAACAATTCCTTCAGTCAAAACATGTTCAAACTCATTTGTCCTTCATATATATCATTTCTAAGTAGATTCCATGCATAAACCTCTTTAAATGTCCTTGTATGAGAAAGAAAAACAGGAATAGCCTTACTTTTGCGAGTTAAGACGAAATTCGGATTTTTGCTTAAAAACAACAATTCCTTCAGTCAAAACATGTTCAAACTCCTTTGTCCTTCATATATATCTATTCTACGCAGGTTCCATGCATAAAGCTCTTTAAATGACCTTGTTTGAGAAAGAAAAACAGGAATAGCCTTACTTTTGCGAGTTAAGGCCAAATTGGTATTTTTGCTATAAAATGAATTCCTTCAGTCAAAACAAGTTCAAACTCATTTGTCCTTCATATATATCCATTCTAAGCAGGTTCCATGCATAAAGCTCTTTAAATGACCTTGTTTGAGAAAGGAAAAAAGGAATAGCCTTACTTTTGCGAGTTAAGACGAAATTCGGATTTTTGCTTAAAAACAACAATTCCTTCAGTCAAAACATGTTCAAACTCCTTTGTCCTTCATATGAATCAATTCTAAGTAGGTTCCATGCATAAACCTCTTTAAATGTCCTTGTATGAGAAAGAAAAACAGGAATAGCCTTATTTTTGCGAGTTAAGGCCAAATTGGTATTTTTGCTATAAAATGAATTCCTTCAGTCAAAACAAGTTCAAACTCCTTTGTCCTTCATATATATATATCCATTCTAAGCAGGTTCCATGCATAAACCTCTTTAAATGACCTTGTATGACAAAGAAAAACAGGAATAGCCTTACTTTTGCGAGATAAGGCCAAATTGGTATTTTTGCTATAAAATGAATTCCTTCAGTCAAAACAAGTTCAAACTCCTTTGTCCTTCATATATATCCATTCTAAGAAGGTTCCATGAAAAAACCTCTTTAAATGACCTTGTTTGAGAAAGAAAAACAGGAATAACCTTACTTTTGCGAGTTAAGAAGAAATTCGGATTTTTGCTTAAAAACACCAATTCCTTCAGTCGAAACAAGTTGAAACTCATTTGTCCTTCATATATTTCCCTTCTAAGTAGATTCCATGCATAAAGCTCTTTAAATGACCTTGTTTGAGAAAGAAAAAAAGGAATAGCCTTACTTTTGCGAGTTAAGATGAAATTCGGATTTTTGCTTAAAAACAACAATTCCTTCAGTCAAAACATGTTCAAACTCCTTTGTCCTTCATATGAATCAATTCTAAGTAGGTTCCATGCATAAACCTCTTTAAATGTCCTTGTATGAGAAAGAAAAACAGGAATAGCCTTATTTTTGCGAGTTAAGGCCAAATTGGTATTTTTGCTATAAAATGAATTCCTTCAGTCAAAACAAGTTCAAACTCCTTTGTCCTTCATATATATCCATTCTACGCAGGTTCCATGCATAAAGCTCTTTAAATGACCTTGTTTGAGAAAGAAAAACAGGAATAGCCTTACTTTTGCGAGTTAAGACGAAATTCGGATTTTTGCTTAAAAACAACAATTCCTTCAGTCAAAACATGTTCAAACTCCTTTGTCCTTCATATGAATCAATTCTAAGTAGGTTCCATGCATAAACCTCTTTAAATGTCCTTGTATGAGAAAGAAAAACAGGAATAGCCTTATTTTTGCGAGTTAAGGCCAAATTGGTATTTTTGCTATAAAATGAATTCCTTCAGTCAAAACAAGTTCAAATTCCTTTGTCCTTCATATATATCCATTCTAAGTAGGTTCCATGCATAAACCTCTTTAAATGTCCTTGTATGAGAAAGAAAAACAGGAATAGCCTTATTTTTGCGAGTTAAGGCCAAATTGGTATTTTTGCTATAAAATGAATTCCTTCAGTCAAAACAAGTTCAAACTCCTTTGTCATTCATATATATCCATTCTAAGAAGGTTCCATGCATAAACCTCTTTAAATGACCTTGTATGAGAAAGAAAAACAGGAATAGCCTTACTTTTGCGAGTTAAGACGAAATTCGGATTTTTTCTTAAAAACAACAATTCCTTCAGTCAAAACATGTTCAAACTCCTTTGTCCTTCATATATATCCATTCTAAGTAGGTTACATGCATAAAGCTCTTTAAATGACCTTGTTTGAGAAAGAAAAACAGGAATAGCCTTATTTTTGCGAGTTAAGTCCAATTTGGTATTTTTGCTATAAAATGAATTCCTTCAGTCAAAACAAGTTCAAACTCCTTTGTCCTTCATATATATCCATTCTACGCAGGTTCCATGCATAAAGCTCTTTAAATGACCTTGTTTGAGAAAGAAAAACAGGAATAGCCTTACTTTTGCGAGTTAAGGCCAAATTGGTATTTTTGCTATAAAATGAATTCCTTCAGTCAAAACAAGTTCAAACTCCTTTGTCCTTCATATATATCCATTCTAATCAGGTTCCATGCATAAAGCTCTTTAAATGACCTTGTTTGAGAAAGAAAAAAAGGAATAGCCTTACTTTTGCGAGTTAAGATGAAATTCGGATTTTTGCTTAAAAACAACAATTCCTTCAGTCAAAACATGTTCAAACTCCTTTGTCCTTCATATGAATCAATTCTAAGTAGGTTCCATGCATAAACCTCTTTAAATGTCCTTGTATGAGAAAGAAAAACAGGAATAGCCTTATTTTTGCGAGTTAAGGCCAAATTGGTATTTTTGCTATAAAATGAATTCCTTCAGTCAAAACAAGTTCAAACTCCTTTGTCCTTCATATATATATCCATTCTAAGCAGGTTCCATGCATAAACCTCTTTAAATGACCTTGTATGACAAAGAAAAACAGTAATAGCCTTACTTTTGCGAGATAAGGCCAAATTGGTATTTTTGCTATAAAATGAATTCCTTCAGTCAAAACAAGTTCAAACTCCTTTGTCCTTCATATATATCCATTCTAAGAAGGTTCCATGAAAAAACCTCTTTAAATGACCTTGTTTGAGAAAGAAAAACAGGAATAACCTTACTTTTGCGAGTTAAGAAGAAATTCGGATTTTTGCTTAAAAACACCAATTCCTTCAGTCGAAACAAGTTGAAACTCATTTGTCCTTCATATATATCATTTCTAAGTAGATTCCATGCATAAACCTCTTTAAATGTCCTTGTATGAGAAAGAAAAACAGGAATAGCCTTACTTTTGCGAGTTAAGACGAAATTCGGATTTTTGCTTAAAAACAACAATTCCTTCAGTCAAAACATGTTCAAACTCCTTTTTCCTTCATATATATCCATTCTAAGTAGGTTACATGCATAAAGCTCTTTAAATGACCTTGTTTGAGAAAGAAAAACAGGAATAGCCTTATTTTTGCGAGTTAAGGCCAATTTGGTATTTTTGCTATAAAATGAATTCCTTCAGTCAAAACAAGTTCAAACTCCTTTGTCCTTCATATATATCCATTCTACGCAGGTTCCATGCATAAAGCTCTTTAAATGACCTTGTTTGAGACAGAAAAACAGGAATAGCCTTACTTTTGCGAGTTAAGACGAAATTCGGATTTTTGCTTAAAAACAACAATTCCTTCAGTCAAAACATGTTCAAACTCCTTTGTCCTTCATATGAATCAATTCTAAGTAGGTTCCATGCATAAAGGTCTTTAAATGTCCTTGTATGAGAAAGAAAAACAGGAATAGCCTTATTTTTGCGAGTTAAGGCCAAATTGGTATTTTTGCTATAAAATGAATTCCTTCAGTCAAAACAAGTTCAAATTCCTTTGTCCTTCATATATATCCATTCTAAGTAGGTTCCATGCATAAACCTCTTTAAATGTCCTTGTATGAGAAAGAAAAACAGGAATAGACTTATTTTTGCGAGTTAAGGCCAAATTGGTATTTTTGCTATAAAATGAATTCCTTCAGTCAAAACAAGTTCAAACTCCTTTGTCATTCATATATATCCATTCTAAGAAGGTTCCATGCATAAACCTCTTTAAATGACCTTGTATGAGAAAGAAAAACAGGAATAGCCTTACTTTTGCGAGTTAAGACGAAATTCGGATTTTTTCTTAAAAACAACAATTCCTTCAGTCAAAACATGTTCAAACTCCTTTGTCCTTCATATATATCCATTCTAAGTAGGTTACATGCATAAAGCTCTTTAAATGACCTTGTTTGAGAAAGAAAAACAGGAATAGCCTTATTTTTGCGAGTTAAGTCCAATTTGGTATTTTTGCTATAAAATGAATTCCTTCAGTCAAAACAAGTTCAAACTCCTTTGTCCTTCATATATATCCATTCTACGCAGGTTCCATGCATAAAGCTCTTTAAATGACCTTGTTTGAGAAAGAAAAACAGGAATAGCCTTACTTTTGCGAGTTAAGGCCAAATTGGTATTTTTGCTATAAAATGAATTCCTTCAGTCAAAACAAGTTCAAACTCCTTTGTCCTTCATATATATCCATTCTAAGCAGGTTCCATGCATAAAGCTCTTTAAATGACCTTGTTTGAGAAAGAAAAAAAGGAATAGCCTTACTTTTGCGAGTTAAGATGAAATTCGGATTTTTGCTTAAAAACAACAATTCCTTCAGTCAAAACATGTTCAAACTCCTTTGTCCTTCATATGAATCAATTCTAAGTAGGTTCCATGCATAAACCTCTTTAAATGTCCTTGTATGAGAAAGAAAAACAGGAATAGCCTTATTTTTGCGAGTTAAGGCCAAATTGGTATTTTTGCTATAAAATGAATTCCTTCAGTCAAAACAAGTTCAAACTCCTTTGTCCTTCATATATATATCCATTCTAAGCAGGTTCCATGCATAAACCTCTTTAAATGACCTTGTATGACAAAGAAAAACAGGAATAGCCTTACTTTTGCGAGATAAGGCCAAATTGGTATTTTTGCTATAAAATGAATTCCTTCAGTCAAAACAAGTTCAAACTCCTTTGTCCTTCATATATATCCATTCTAAGAAGGTTCCATGAAAAAACCTCTTTAAATGACCTTGTTTGAGAAAGAAAAACAGGAATAACCTTACTTTTGCGAGTTAAGAAGAAATTCGGATTTTTGCTTAAAAACACCAATTCCTTCAGTCGAAACAAGTTGAAACTCATTTGTCCTTCATATATATCATTTCTAAGTAGATTCCATGCATAAACCTCTTTAAATGTCCTTGTATGAGAAAGAAAAACAGGAATAGCCTTACTTTTGCGAGTTAAGACGAAATTCGGATTTTTGCTTAAAAACAACAATTCCTTCAGTCAAAACATGTTCAAACTCCTTTTTCCTTCATATATATCCATTCTAAGTAGGTTACATGCATAAAGCTCTTTAAATGACCTTGTTTGAGAAAGAAAAACAGGAATAGCCTTATTTTTGCGAGTTAAGGCCAATTTGGTATTTTTGCTATAAAATGAATTCCTTCAGTCAAAACAAGTTCAAACTCCTTTGTCCTTCATATATATCCATTCTACGCAGGTTCCATGCATAAAGCTCTTTAAATGACCTTGTTTGAGAAAGAAAAACAGGAATAGCCTTACTTTTGCGAGTTAAGGCCAAATTGGTATTTTTGCTATAAAATGAATTCCTTCAGTCAAAACAAGTTCAAACTCCTTTGTCCTTCATATATATCCATTCTAAGCAGGTTCCATGCATAAAGCTCTTTAAATGTCCTTGTATGAGAAAGAAAAACATGAATAGCCTTATTTTTGCGAGTTAAGGCCAAATTGGTATTTTTGCTATAAAATGAATTCCTTCAGTCAAAACAAGTTCAAACTCCTTTGTCCTTCATATATATCCATTCTAAGCAGGTTCCATGCATAAAGCTCTTTAAATGACCTTGTTTGAGAAAGAAAAACAGGAATAGCCTTACTTTTGCGAGTTAAGACGAAATTCGGATTTTTGCTTAAAAACAACAATTCCTTCAGTCAAAACATGTTCAAACTCCTTTGTCCTTCATATATATCCATTCTAAGTAGGTTACATGCATAAAGCTCTTTAAATGACCTTGTTTGAGAAAGAAAAACAGGAATAGCCTTATTTTTGCGAGTTAAGGCCAATTTGGTATTTTTGCTATAAAATGAATTCCTTCAGTCAAAACAAGTTCAAACTCATTTGTCCTTCATATATATCCATTCTAAGCAGGTTCCATGCATAAAGCTCTTTAAATGACCTTGTTTGAGAAAGGAAAAAAGGAATAGCCTTACTTTTGCGAGTTAAGACGAAATTCGGATTTTTGCTTAAAAACAACAATTCCTTCAGTCAAAACATGTTCAAACTCCTTTGTCCTTCATATGAATCAATTCTAAGTAGGTTCCATGCATAAACCTCTTTAAATGTCCTTGTATGAGAAAGAAAAACAGGAATAGCCTTATTTTTGCGAGTTAAGGCCAAATTGGTATTTTTGCTATAAAATGAATTCCTTCAGTCAAAACAAGTTCAAACTCCTTTGTCTTTCATATATATATCCATTCTAAGCAGGTTCCATGCATAAACCTCTTTAAATGACCTTGTATGACAAAGAAAAACAGGAATAGCCTTACTTTTGCGAGATAAGGCCAAATTTGTATTTTTGCTATAAAATTAATTCCTTCAGTCAAAACAAGTTCAAACTCCTTTGTCCTTCATATATATCGATTCTAAGCAGGTTCCATGCATAAACCTCTTTAAATGACCTTGTATGACAAAGAAAAACAGGAATAGCCTTACTTTTGCGAGTTAAGGCCAAATTGGTATTTTTGCTATAAAATGAATTCCTTCAGTCAAAACAAGTTCAAACTCCTTTGTCCTTCATATATATCCATTCTAAGAAGGTTCCATGAAAAAACCTCTTTAAATGACCTTGTTTGAGAAAGAAAAACAGGAATAACCTTACTTTTGCGAGTTAAGAAGAAATTCGGATTTTTGCTTAAAAACACCAATTCCTTCAGTCGAAACAAGTTGAAACTCATTTGTCCTTCATATATTTCCCTTCTAAGTAGATTCCATGCATAAACCTCTTTAAATGACCTTGTATGAGAAAGAAAAACAGGAATAGCCTTACTTTTGGGAGTTAAGACGAAATTCGGATTTTTGCTTAAAAACAACAATTCCTTCAGTCAAAACATGTTCAAACTCATTTGTCCTTCATATATATCATTTCTAAGTAGATTCCATGCATAAACCTCTTTAAATGTCCTTGTATGAGAAAGAAAAACAGGAATAGCCTTATTTTTGCGAGTTAAGACGAAATTCGGATTTTTGCTTAAAAACAACAATTCCTTCAGTCAAAACATGTTCAAACTCCTTTGTCCTTCATATATATCTATTCTACGCAGGTTCCATGCATAAAGCTCTTTAAATGACCTTGTTTGAGAAAGAAAAACAGGAATAGCCTTACTTTTGCGAGTTAAGACGAAATTCGGATTTTTGCTTAAAAACAACAATTCCTTCAGTCAAAACATGTTCAAACTCCTTTGTCCTTCATATGAATCAATTCTAAGTAGGTTCCATGCATAAACCTCTTTAAATGTCCTTGTATGAGAAAGAAAAACAGGAATAGCCTTATTTTTGCGAGTTAAGGCCAAATTGGTATTTTTGCTATAAAATGAATTCCTTCAGTCAAAACAAGTTCAAACTCCTTTGTCCTTCATATATATATCCATTCTAAGCAGGTTCCATGCATAAACCTCTTTAAATGACCTTGTATGACAAAGAAAAACAGGAATAGCCTTACTTTTGCGAGATAAGGCCAAATTGGTATTTTTGCTATAAAATGAATTCCTTCAGTCAAAACAAGTTCAAACTCCTTTGTCCTTCATATATATCCATTCTAAGAAGGTTCCATGAAAAAACCTCTTTAAATGACCTTGTTTGAGAAAGAAAAACAGGAATAACCTTACTTTTGCGAGTTAAGAAGAAATTCGGATTTTTGCTTAAAAACACCAATTCCTTCAGTCGAAACAAGTTGAAACTCATTTGTCCTTCATATATTTCCCTTCTAAGTAGATTCCATGCATAAACCTCTTTAAATGACCTTGTATGAGAAAGAAAAACAGGAATAGCCTTACTTTTGCGAGTTAAGACGAAATTCGGATTTTTGCTTAAAAACAACAATTCCTTCAGTCAAAACATGTTCAAACTCCTTTGTCCTTCATATGAATCAATTCTAAGTAGGTTCCATGCATAAACCTCTTTAAATGTCCTTGTATGAGAAAGAAAAACAGGAATAGCCTTATTTTTGCGAGTTAAGGCCAAATTGGTATTTTTGCTATAAAATGAATTCCTTCAGTCAAAACAAGTTCAAACTCCTTTGTCCTTCATATATATCCATTCTACGCAGGTTCCATGCATAAAGCTCTTTAAATGACCTTGTTTGAGAAAGAAAAACAGGAATAGCCTTACTTTTGCGAGTTAAGACGAAATTCGGATTTTTGCTTAAAAACAACAATTCCTTCAGTCAAAACATGTTCAAACTCCTTTGTCCTTCATATGAATCAATTCTAAGTAGGTTCCATGCATAAACCTCTTTAAATGTCCTTGTATGAGAAAGAAAAACAGGAATAGCCTTATTTTTGCGAGTTAAGGCCAAATTGGTATTTTTGCTATAAAATGAATTCCTTCAGTCAAAACAAGTTCAAATTCCTTTGTCCTTCATATATATCCATTCTAAGTAGGTTCCATGCATAAACCTCTTTAAATGTCCTTGTATGAGAAAGAAAAACAGGAATAGACTTATTTTTGCGAGTTAAGGCCAAATTGGTATTTTTGCTATAAAATGAATTCCTTCAGTCAAAACAAGTTCAAACTCCTTTGTCATTCATATATATCCATTCTAAGAAGGTTCCATGCATAAACCTCTTTAAATGACCTTGTATGAGAAAGAAAAACAGGAATAGCCTTACTTTTGCGAGTTAAGACGAAATTCGGATTTTTTCTTAAAAACAACAATTCCTTCAGTCAAAACATGTTCAAACTCCTTTGTCCTTCATATATATCCATTCTAAGTAGGTTAAATGCATAAAGCTCTTTAAATGACCTTGTTTGAGAAAGAAAAACAGGAATAGCCTTATTTTTGCGAGTTAAGTCCAATTTGGTATTTTTGCTATAAAATGAATTCCTTCAGTCAAAACAAGTTCAAACTCCTTTGTCCTTCATATATATCCATTCTACGCAGGTTCCATGCATAAAGCTCTTTAAATGACCTTGTTTGAGAAAGAAAAACAGGAATAGCCTTACTTTTGCGAGTTAAGGCCAAATTGGTATTTTTGCTATAAAATGAATTCCTTCAGTCAAAACAAGTTCAAACTCCTTTGTCCTTCATATATATCCATTCTAAGCAGGTTCCATGCATAAAGCTCTTTAAATGACCTTGTTTGAGAAAGAAAAAAAGGAATAGCCTTACTTTTGCGAGTTAAGATGAAATTCGGATTTTTGCTTAAAAACAACAATTCCTTCAGTCAAAACATGTTCAAACTCCTTTGTCCTTCATATGAATCAATTCTAAGTAGGTTCCATGCATAAACCTCTTTAAATGTCCTTGTATGAGAAAGAAAAACAGGAATAGCCTTATTTTTGCGAGTTAAGGCCAAATTGGTATTTTTGCTATAAAATGAATTCCTTCAGTCAAAACAAGTTCAAACTCCTTTGTCCTTCATATATATATCCATTCTAAGCAGGTTCCATGCATAAACCTCTTTAAATGACCTTGTATGACAAAGAAAAACAGGAATAGCCTTACTTTTGCGAGATAAGGCCAAATTGGTATTTTTGCTATAAAATGAATTCCTTCAGTCAAAACAAGTTCAAACTCCTTTGTCCTTCATATATATCCATTCTAAGAAGGTTCCATGAAAAAACCTCTTTAAATGACCTTGTTTGAGAAAGAAAAACAGGAATAACCTTACTTTTGCGAGTTAAGAAGAAATTCGGATTTTTGCTTAAAAACACCAATTCCTTCAGTCGAAACAAGTTGAAACTCATTTGTCCTTCATATATATCATTTCTAAGTAGATTCCATGCATAAACCTCTTTAAATGTCCTTGTATGAGAAAGAAAAACAGGAATAGCCTTACTTTTGCAAGTTAAGACGAAATTCGGATTTTTGCTTAAAAACAACAATTCCTTCAGTCAAAACATGTTCAAACTCCTTTTTCCTTCATATATATCCATTCTAAGTAGGTTACATGCATAAAGCTCTTTAAATGACCTTGTTTGAGAAAGAAAAACAGGAATAGCCTTATTTTTGCGAGTTAAGGCCAATTTGGTATTTTTGCTATAAAATGAATTCCTTCAGTCAAAACAAGTTCAAACTCCTTTGTCCTTCATATATATCCATTCTACGCAGGTTCCATGCATAAAGCTCTTTAAATGACCTTGTTTGAGAAAGAAAAACAGGAATAGCCTTACTTTTGCGAGTTAAGGCCAAATTGGTATTTTTGCTATAAAATGAATTCCTTCAGTCAAAACAAGTTCAAACTCCTTTGTCCTTCATATATATCCATTCTAAGCAGGTTCCATGCATAAAGCTCTTTAAATGTCCTTGTATGAGAAAGAAAAACAGGAATAGCCTTATTTTTGCGAGTTAAGGCCAAATTGGTATTTTTGCTATAAAATGAATTCCTTCAGTCAAAACAAGTTCAAACTCCTTTGTCCTTCATATATATCCATTCTAAGCAGGTTCCATGCATTAAGCTCTTTAAATGACCTTGTTTGAGAAAGAAAAACAGGAATAGCCTTACTTTTGCGAGTTAAGACGAAATTCGGATTTTTGCTTAAAAACAACAATTCCTTCAGTCAAAACATGTTCAAACTCCTTTGTCCTTCATATATATCCATTCTAAGTAGGTTACATGCATAAAGCTCTTTAAATGACCTTGTTTGAGAAAGAAAAACAGGAATAGCCTTATTTTTGCGAGTTAAGGCCAATTTGGTATTTTTGCTATAAAATGAATTCCTTCAGTCAAAACAAGTTCAAACTCATTTGTCCTTCATATATATCCATTCTAAGCAGGTTCCATGCATAAAGCTCTTTAAATGACCTTGTTTGAGAAAGGAAAAAAGGAATAGCCTTACTTTTGCGAGTTAAGACGAAATTCGGATTTTTGCTTAAAAACAACAATTCCTTCAGTCAAAACATGTTCAAACTCCTTTGTCCTTCATATGAATCAATTCTAAGTAGGTTCCATGCATAAACCTCTTTAAATGTCCTTGTATGAGAAAGAAAAACAGGAATAGCCTTATTTTTGCGAGTTAAGGCCAAATTGGTATTTTTGCTATAAAATGAATTCCTTCAGTCAAAACAAGTTCAAACTCCTTTGTCTTTCATATATATATCCATTCTAAGCAGGTTCCATGCATAAACCTCTTTAAATGACCTTGTATGACAAAGAAAAACAGGAATAGCCTTACTTTTGCGAGATAAGGCCAAATTTGTATTTTTGCTATAAAATTAATTCCTTCAGTCAAAACAAGTTCAAACTCCTTTGTCCTTCATATATATCGATTCTAAGCAGGTTCCATGCATAAACCTCTTTAAATGACCTTGTATGACAAAGAAAAACAGGAATAGCCTTACTTTTGCGAGTTAAGGCCAAATTGGTATTTTTGCTATAAAATGAATTCCTTCAGTCAAAACAAGTTCAAACTCCTTTGTCCTTCATATATATCCATTCTAAGAAGGTTCCATGAAAAAACCTCTTTAAATGACCTTGTTTGAGAAAGAAAAACAGGAATAACCTTACTTTTGCGAGTTAAGAAGAAATTCGGATTTTTGCTTAAAAACACCAATTCCTTCAGTCGAAACAAGTTGAAACTCATTTGTCCTTCATATATTTCCCTTCTAAGTAGATTCCATGCATAAACCTCTTTAAATGACCTTGTATGAGAAAGAAAAACAGGAATAGCCTTACTTTTGCGAGTTAAGACGAAATTCGGATTTTTGCTTAAAAACAACAATTCCTTCAGTCAAAACATGTTCAAACTCATTTGTCCTTCATATATATCATTTCTAAGTAGATTCCATGCATAAACCTCTTTAAATGTCCTTGTATGAGAAAGAAAAACAGGAATAGCCTTACTTTTGCGAGTTAAGACGAAATTCGGATTTTTGCTTAAAAACAACAATTCCTTCAGTCAAAACATGTTCAAACTCCTTTGTCCTTCATATATATCCATTCTAAGTAGGTTACATGCATAAAGCTCTTTAAATGACCTTGTTTGAGAAAGAAAAACAGGAATAGCCTTATTTTTGCGAGTTAAGGCCAATTTGGTATTTTTGCTATAAAATGAATTCCTTCAGTCAAAACAAGTTCAAACTCCTTTGTCCTTCATATATATCTATTCTACGCAGGTTCCATGCATAAAGCTCTTTAAATGACCTTGTTTGAGAAAGAAAAACAGGAATAGCCTTACTTTTGCGAGTTAAGGCCAAATTGGTATTTTTGCTATAAAATGAATTCCTTCAGTCAAAACAAGTTCAAACTCATTTGTCCTTCATATATATCCATTCTAAGCAGGTTCCATGCATAAAGCTCTTTAAATGACCTTGTTTGAGAAAGGAAAAAAGGAATAGCCTTACTTTTGCGAGTTAAGACGAAATTCGGATTTTTGCTTAAAAACAACAATTCCTTCAGTCAAAACATGTTCAAACTCCTTTGTCCTTCATATGAATCAATTCTAAGTAGGTTCCATGCATAAACCTCTTTAAATGTCCTTGTATGAGAAAGAAAAACAGGAATAGCCTTATTTTTGCGAGTTAAGGCCAAATTGGTATTTTTGCTATAAAATGAATTCCTTCAGTCAAAACAAGTTCAAACTCCTTTGTCCTTCATATATATATCCATTCTAAGCAGGTTCCATGCATAAACCTCTTTAAATGACCTTGTAAGACAAAGAAAAACAGGAATAGCCTTACTTTTGCGAGATAAGGCCAAATTGGTATTTTTGCTATAAAATGAATTCCTTCAGTCAAAACAAGTTCAAACTCCTTTGTCCTTCATATATATCCATTCTAAGAAGGTTCCATGAAAAAACCTCTTTAAATGTCCTTGTATGAGAACGAAAAACAGGAATAGTCTTACTTTTGCGAGTTAAGACGAAATTCGGATTTTTGCTTAAAAACAACAATTCCTTCAGTCAAAACATGTTCAAACTCCTTTGTCCTTCATATGAATCAATTCTAAGTAGGTTCCATGCATAAAGCTCTTTAAATGACCTTGTTTGAGAAAGAAAAACAGGAATAGCCTTACTTTTGCGAGTTAAGGCCAAATTGGTATTTTTGCTATAAAATGAATTCCTTCAGTCAAAACAAGTTCAAATTCCTTTGTCCTTCATATATATCCATTCTAAGTAGGTTCCATGCATAAACCTCTTTAAATGTCCTTGTATGAGAAAGAAAAACAGGAATAGCCTTATTTTTGCGAGTCAAGGCCAAATTGGTATTTTTGCTATAAAATGAATTCCTTCAGTCAAAACAAGTTCAAACTCCTTTGTCATTCATATATATCCATTCTAAGAAGGTTCCATGCATAAACCTCTTTAAATGACCTTGTATGAGAAAGAAAAACAGGAATAGCCTTACTTTTGCGAGTTAAGACGAAATTCGGATTTTTGCTTAAAAACAACAATTCCTTCAGTCAAAACATGTTCAAACTCATTTGTCCTTCATATATATCATTTCTAAGTAGATTCCATGCATAAACCTCTTTAAATGTCCTTGTATGAGAAAGAAAAACAGGAATAGCCTTACTTTTGCGAGTTAAGACGAAATTCGGATTTTTTCTTAAAAACAACAATTCCTTCAGTCAAAACATGTTCAAACTCCTTTGTCCTTCATATATATCCATTCTAAGTAGGTTACATGCATAAAGCTCTTTAAATGACCTTGTTTGAGAAAGAAAAACAGGAATAGCCTTATTTTTGCGAGTTAAGGCCAATTTGGTATTTTTGCTATAAAATGAATTCCTTCAGTCAAAACAAGTTCAAACTCCTTTGTCCTTCATATATATCCATTCTACGCAGGTTCCATGCATAAAGCTCTTTAAATGACCTTGTTTGAGAAAGAAAAACAGGAATAGCCTTACTTTTGCGAGTTAAGGCCAAATTGGTATTTTTGCTATAAAATGAATTCCTTCAGTCAAAACAAGTTCAAATTCCTTTGTCCTTCATATATATCCATTCTAAGCAGGTTCCATGCATAAAGCTCTTTAAATGACCTTGTTTGAGAAAGAAAAAAAAGGAATAGCCTTACTTTTGCGAGTTAAGACGAAATTCGGATTTTTGCTTAAAAACAACAATTCCTTCAGTCAAAACATGTTCAAACTCCTTTGTCCTTCATATGAATCAATTCTAAGTAGGTTCCATGCATAAACCTCTTTAAATGTCCTTGTATGAGAAAGAAAAACAGGAATAGCCTTATTTTTGCGAGTTAAGGCCAAATTGGTATTTTTGCTATAAAATGAATTCCTTCAGTCAAAACAAGTTCAAACTCCTTTGTCCTTCATATATATATCCATTCTAAGCAGGTTCCATGCATAAACCTCTTTAAATGACCTTGTATGACAAAGAAAAACAGGAATAGCCTTACTTTTGCGAGATAAGGCCAAATTGGTATTTTTGCTATAAAATGAATTCCTTCAGTCAAAACAAGTTCAAACTCCTTTGTCCTTCATATATATCCATTCTAAGAAGGTTCCATGAAAAAACCTCTTTAAATGACCTTGTTTGAGAAAGAAAAACAGGAATAACCTTACTTTTGCGAGTTAAGAAGAAATTCGGATTTTTGCTTAAAAACACCAATTCCTTCAGTCGAAACAAGTTGAAACTCATTTGTCCTTCATATATTTCCCTTCTAAGTAGATTCCATGCATAAACCTCTTTAAATGACCTTGTATGAGAAAGAAAAACAGGAATAGCCTTACTTTTGCGAGTTAAGACGAAATTCGGATTTTTGCTTAAAAACAACAATTCCTTCAGTCAAAACATGTTCAAACTCATTTGTCCTTCATATATATCATTTCTAAGTAGATTCCATGCATAAACCTCTTTAAATGTCCTTGTATGAGAAAGAAAAACAGGAATAGCCTTACTTTTGCGAGTTAAGACGAAATTCGGATTTTGCTTAAAAACAACAATTCCTTCAGTCAAAACATGTTCAAACTCCTTTGTCCTTCATATATATCCATTCTAAGTAGGTTACATGCATAAAGCTCTTTAAATGACCTTGTTTGAGAAAGAAAAACAGGAATAGCCTTATTTTTGCGAGTTAAGGCCAATTTGGTATTTTTGCTATAAAATGAATTCCTTCAGTCAAAACAAGTTCAAACTCCTTTGTCCTTCATATATATCCATTCTACGCAGGTTCCATGCATAAAGCTCTTTAAATGACCTTGTTTGAGAAAGAAAAACAGGAATAGCCTTACTTTTGCGAGTTAAGGCCAAATTGGTATTTTTGCTATAAAATGAATTCCTTCAGTCAAAACAAGTTCAAACTCATTTGTCCTTCATATATATCCATTCTAAGCAGGTTCCATGCATAAAGCTCTTTAAATGACCTTGTTTGAGAAAGGAAAAAAGGAATAGCCTTACTTTTGCGAGTTAAGACGAAATTCGGATTTTTGCTTAAAAACAACAATTCCTTCAGTCAAAACATGTTCAAACTCCTTTGTCCTTCATATGAATCAATTCTAAGTAGGTTCCATGCATAAACCTCTTTAAATGTCCTTGTATGAGAAAGAAAAACAGGAATAGCCTTATTTTTGCGAGTTAAGGCCAAATTGGTATTTTTGCTATAAAATGAATTCCTTCAGTCAAAACAAGTTCAAACTCCTTTGTCCTTCATATATATATCCATTCTAAGCAGGTTCCATGCATAAACCTCTTTAAATGACCTTGTATGACAAAGAAAAACAGGAATAGCCTTACTTTTGCGAGATAAGGCCAAATTGGTATTTTTGCTATAAAATGAATTCCTTCAGTCAAAACAAGTTCAAACTCCTTTGTCCTTCATATATATCCATTCTAAGAAGGTTCCATGAAAAAACCTCTTTAAATGACCTTGTTTGAGAAAGAAAAACAGGAATAACCTTACTTTTGCGAGTTAAGAAGAAATTCGGATTTTTGCTTAAAAACACCAATTCCTTCAGTCGAAACAAGTTGAAACTCATTTGTCCTTCATATATTTCCCTTCTAAGTAGATTCCATGCATAAACCTCTTTAAATGACCTTGTATGAGAAAGAAAAACAGGAATAGCCTTACTTTTGCGAGTTAAGACGAAATTCGGATTTTTGCTTAAAAAACAACAATTCCTTCAGTCAAAACATGTTCAAACTCCTTTGTCCTTCATATGAATCAATTCTAAGTAGGTTCCATGCATAAACCTCTTTAAATGTCCTTGTATGAGAAAGAAAAACAGGAATAGCCTTATTTTTGCGAGTTAAGGCCAAATTGGTATTTTTGCTATAAAATGAATTCCTTCAGTCAAAACAAGTTCAAACTCCTTTGTCCTTCATATATATCCATTCTACGCAGGTTCCATGCATAAAGCTCTTTAAATGACCTTGTTTGAGAAAGAAAAACAGGAATAGCCTTACTTTTGCGAGTTAAGGCCAAATTGGTATTTTTGCTATAAAATGAATTCTATCAGTCAAAACAAGTTCAAACTCCTTTGTCCTTCATATATATCCATTCTAAGCAGGTTCCATTTATAAAGCTCTTTAAATGACCTTGTTTGAGAAAGAAAAAAAGGAATAGCCTTACTTTTGCGAGTTAAGACGAAATTCGGATTTTTGCTTAAAAACAACAATTCCTTCAGTCAAAACATGTTCAAACTCCTTTGTCCTTCATATATATATCCATTCTAAGCAGGTTCCATGCATAAACCTCTTTAAATGACCTTGTATGACAAAGAAAAACAGGAATAGCCTTACTTTTGCGAGATAAGGCCAAATTTGTATTTTTGCTATAAAATGAATTCCTTCAGTCAAAACAAGTTCAAACTCCTTTGTCCTTCATATATATCATTTCTAAGTAGATTCCATGCATAAACCTCTTTAAATGTCCTTGTATGAGAAAGAAAAACAGGAATAGCCTTACTTTTGCGAGTTAAGACGAAATTCGGATTTTTGCTTAAAAACAACAATTCCTTCAGTCAAAAACATGTTGAAACTCCTTTGTCCTTCATATATATCCATTCTAAGTAGGTTACATGCATAAAGCTCTTTAAATGACCTTGTTTGAGAAAGAAAAACAGGAATAACCTTATTTTTGCGAGTTAAGGCCAATTTGGTATTTTTGCTATAAAATGAATTCCTTCAGTCAAAACAAGTTCAAACTCCTTTGTCCTTCATATATATCCATTCTACGCAGGTTCCATGCATAAAGCTCTTTAAATGACCTTGTTTGAGAAAGAAAAAACAGGAATAACCTTACTTTTGCGAGTTAAGACGAAATTCGGATTTTTGCTTAAAAAACAACAATTCCTTCAGTCAAAACATGTTCAAACTCATTTGTCCTTCATATATATCATTTCTAAGTAGGTTTCCATGCATAAACCTCTTTAAATGTCCTTGTATGAGAAAGAAAAACAGGAATAGCCTTATTTTTGCGAGTTAAGGCCAAATTGGTATTTTTGCTATAAAATGAATTCCTTCAGTCAAAAACAAGTTCAAACTCCTTTGTCCTTCATATATATCCATTCTACGCAGGTTCCATGCATAAAGCTCTTTAAATGACCTTGTTTGAGAAAGAAAAAACAGGAATAGCCTTACTTTTGCGAGTTAAGACGAAATTCGGATTTTTTGCTTAAAAACAACAATTCCTTCAGTCAAAACATGTTCAAACTCATTTGTCCTTCATATATATCATTTCTAAGTAGATTCCATGCATAAACCTCTTTAAATGTCCTTGTATGAGAAAGAAAAACAGGAATAGTCTTACTTTTGCGAGTTAAGACGAAATTCGGATTTTTTGCTTAAAAAACAACAATTCCTTCAGTCAAAACATGTTCAAACTCCTTTGTCCTTCATATGAATCAATTCTAAGTAGGTTCCATGCATAAAGCTCTTTAAATGACCTTGTTTGAGAAAGAAAAACAGGAATAGCCTTACTTTTGCGAGTTAAGGCCAAATTGGTATTTTTGCTATAAAATGAATTCCTTCAGTCAAAACAAGTTCAAATTCCTTTGTCCTTCATATATATCCATTCTAAGTAGGTTCCATGCATAAACCTCTTTAAATGTCCTTGTATGAGAAAGAAAAAACAGGAATAGCCTTATTTTTGCGAGTTAAGGCCAAATTGGTATTTTTTGCTATAAAATGAATTCCTTCAGTCAAAACAAGTTCAAACTCCTTTGTCATTCATATATATCCATTCTAAGAAGGTTTCCATGCATAAACCTCTTTAAATGACCTTGTATGAGAAAGAAAAAACAGGAATAGCCTTACTTTTGCGAGTTAAGACGAAATTCGGATTTTTTGCTTAAAAACAACAATTCCTTCAGTCAAAACATGTTTCAAACTCATTTTTTCCTTCATATATATCATTTCTAAGTAGATTCCATGCATAAACCTCTTTAAATGTCCTTGTATGAGAAAGAAAAACAGGACTTACTTTTGCGAGTTAAGACGAAATTCGGATTTTTGCTTAAAAACAACAATTCCTTCAGTCAAAACATGTTCAAACTCCTTTGTCCTTCATATGAATCAATTCTAAGTAGGTTCCATGCATAAAGCTCTTTAAATGACCTTGTTTGAGAAAGAAAAACAGGAATAGCCTTACTTTTGCGAGTTAAGGCCAAATTGGTATTTTTGCTATAAAATGAATTCCTTCAGTCAAAACAAGTTCAAATTCCTTTGTCCTTCATATATATCCATTCTAAGTAGGTTCCATGCATAAACCTCTTTAAATGTCCTTGTATGAGAAAGAAAAACAGGAATAGCCTTATTTTTGCGAGTTAAGGCCAAATTGGTATTTTTGCTATAAAATGAATTCCTTCAGTCAAAACAAGTTCAAACTCCTTTGTCATTCATATATATCCATTCTAAGAAGGTTCCATGCATAAACCTCTTTAAATGACCTTGTATGAGAAAGAAAAACAGGAATAGCCTTACTTTTGCGAGTTAAGACGAAATTCGGATTTTTGCTTAAAAACAACAATTCCTTCTGTCAAAACATGTTCAAACTCATTTGTCCTTCATATATATCATTTCTAAGTAGATTCCATGCATAAACCTCTTTAAATGTCCTTGTATGAGAAAGAAAAACAGGAATAGCCTTACTTTTTGCGAGTTAAGACGAAATTCGGATTTTTGCTTAAAAACAACAATTCATTCAGTCAAAACATGTTCAAACTCCTTTTGTCCTTCATATGAATCAATTCTAAGTAGGTTCCATGCATAAAGCTCTTTAAATGACCTTGTTTGAGAAAGAAAAACAGGAATAGCCTTACTTTTGCGAGTTAAGGCCAAATTGGTATTTTTGCTATAAAATGAATTCCTTCAGTCAAAACAAGTTCAAACTCCTTTGTCCTTCATATATATCCATTCTACGCAGGTTCCATGCATAAAGCTCTTTAAATGACATTGTTTGAGAAAGAAAACAGGAATAGCCTTACTTTTGCGAGTTAAGGCCAAATTGGTATTTTTGCTATAAAATGAATTCCTTCAGTCAAAGCAAGTTCAAACTCCTTTGTCCTTCATATATATCCATTCTAAGCAGGTTCCATGCATAAAGCTCTTTAAATGACCTTGTTTGAGAAAGAAAAAAAGGAATAGCCTTACTTTTGCGAGTTAAGACGAAATTCGGATTTTTGCTTAAAAACAACAATTCCTTCAGTCAAAACATGTTCAAACTCCTTTGTCCTTCATATGAATCAATTCTAAGTAGGTTCCATGCATAAACCTCTTTAAATGTCCTTGTATGAGAAAGAAAAACAGGAATAGCCTTATTTTTGCGAGTTAAGGCCAAATTGGTATTTTTGCTATAAAATGAATTCCTTCAGTCAAAACAAGTTCAAACTCCTTTGTCCTTCATATATATATCCATTCTAAGCAGGTTCCATGCATAAACCTCTTTAAATGACCTTGTATGACAAAGAAAAACAGGAATAGCCTTACTTTTGCGAGATAAGGCCAAATTGGTATTTTTGCTATAAAATGAATTCCTTCAGTCAAAACAAGTTCAAACTCCTTTGTCCTTCATATATATCCATTCTAAGCAGGTTCCATGCATAAAGCTCTTTAAATTACCTTGTTGAGAAAGAAAAACAGGAATAACCTTACTTTTGCGAGTTAAGACGAAATTCGGATTTTTGCTTAAAAACAACAATTCCTTCAGTCAAAACATGTTCAAACTCATTTGTCCTTCATATATATCATTTCTAAGTAGATTCCATGCATAAACCTCTTTAAATGTCCTTGTATGAGAAAGAAAAACAGGAATAGCCTTATTTTTGCGAGTTAAGGCCAATTTGGTATTTTTGCTATAAAATGAATTCCTTCAGTCAAAACAAGTTCAAACTCCTTTGTCCTTCATATATATCCATTCTACGCAGGTTCCATGCATAAAGCTCTTTAAATGACCTTGTTTGAGAAAGGAAAAAAGGAATAGCCTTACTTTTGCGAGTTAAGACGAAATTCGGATTTTTGCTTAAAAACAACAATTCCTTCAGTCAAAACATGTTCAAACTCCTTTGTCCTTCATATATATCCATTCTAAGCAGGTTCCATGCATAAAGCTCTTTAAATGACCTTGTATGACAAAGAAAAACAGGAATAGCCTTACTTTTGCGAGATAAGGCCAAATTTGTGTTTTTGCTATAAAATTAATTCCTTCAGTCAAAACAAGTTCAAACTCCTTTGTCCTTCATATATATCGATTTTAAGCAGGTTCCATGCATAAACCTCTTTAAATGACCTTGTATGACAAAGAAAAACAGGAATAGCCTTACTTTTGCGAGATAAGGCCAAATTGGTATTTTTGCTATAAAATGAATTCCTTCAGTCAAAACAAGTTCAAACTCCTTTGTCCTTCATATATATCCATTCTAAGAAGGTTCCATGAAAAAACCTCTTTAAATGACCTTGTTTGAGAAAGAAAAACAGGAATAACCTTACTTTTGCGAGTTAAGAAGAAATTCGGATTTTTGCTTAAAAACACCAATTCCTTCAGTCGAAACAAGTTGAAACTCATTTGTCCTTCATATATTTCCCTTCTAAGTAGATTCCATGCATAAACCTCTTTAAATGACCTTGTATGAGAAAGAAAAACAGGAATAGCCTTACTTTTGCGAGTTAAGACGAAATTCGGATTTTTGCTTAAAAACAACAATTCCTTCAGTCAAAACATGTTCAAACTCATTTGTCCTTCATATATATCATTTCTAAGTAGATTCCATGCATAAACCTCTTTAAATGTCCTTGTATGAGAAAGAAAAACAGGAATAGCCTTACTTTTGCGAGTTAAGACGAAATTCGGATTTTTTCTTAAAAACAACAATTCCTTCAGTCAAAACATGTTCAAACTCCTTTGTCCTTCATATATATCCATTCTAAGTAGGTTACATGCATAAAGCTCTTTAAATGACCTTGTTTGAGAAAGAAAAAACAGGAATAGCCTTACTTTTGCGAGTTAAGGCCAAATTTGTATTTTTGCTATAAAATGAATTCCTTCAGTCAAAACAAGTTCAAACTCATTTGTCCTTCATATATATCCATTCTAAGCAGGTTCCATGCATAAAGCTCTTTAAATGACCTTGTTTGAGAAAGAAAAAAAGGAATAGCCTTACTTTTGCGAGTTAAGACGAAATTCGGATTTTTGCTTAAAAACAACAATTCCTTCAGTCAAAACATGTTCAAACTCCTTTGTCCTTCACATGAATCAATTCTAAGTAGGTTCCATGCATAAACCTCTTTAAATGTCCTTGTATGAGAAAGAAAATAGGAATAGACTTATTTTGCGAGTTAAGGCCAAATTGGTATTTTTGCTATAAAATGAATTCCTTCAGTCAAAACAAGTTCAAACTCCTTTGTCCTTCATATATATATCCATTCTAAGCAGGTTCCATGCATAAACCTCTTTAAATGACCTTGTATGACAAAGAAAAACAGGAATAGCCTTACTTTTGCAAGATAAGGCCAAATTTGTATTTTTGCTATAAAATTAATTCCTTCAGTCAAAACAAGTTCAAACTCCTTTGTCCTTCATATATATCGATTCTAAGCAGGTTCCATGCATAAACCTCTTTAAATGACATTGTATGACAAAAAAAACAGGAATAGCCTTACTTTTGCGAGTTAAGGCCAAATTGGTATTTTTGCTATAAAATGAATTCCTTCAGTCAAAACAAGTTCAAACTCCTTTGTCCTTCATATATATCCATTCTAAGAAGGTTCCATGAAAAAACCTCTTTAAATGACCTTGTTTGAGAAAGAAAAACAGGAATAGCCTTACTTTTGCGAGTTAAGGCCAAATTTGTATTTTTGCTATAAAATGAATTCCTTCAGTCAAAACAAGTTCAAACTCATTTGTCCTTCATATATATCATTTCTAAGTAGATTCCATGCATAAACCTCTTTAAATGTCCTTGTATGAGAAAGAAAAACAGGAATAGCCTTACTTTTGCGAGTTAAGACGAAATTCGGATTTTTGCTTAAAAACAACAATTCCTTCAGTCAAAACATGTTCAAACTCCTTTTTCCTTCATATATATCCATTCTAAGTAGGTTACATGCATAAAGCTCTTTAAATGACCTTGTTTGAGAAAGAAAAACAGGAATAGCCTTATTTTTGCGAGTTAAGGCCAATTTGGTATTTTTGCTATAAAATGAATTCCTTCAGTCAAAACAAGTTCAAACTCCTTTGTCCTTCATATATATCCATTCTACGGCAGGTTCCATGCATATAGCTCTTTAAATGACCTTGTTTGAGAAAGAAAAACAGGAATAGCCTTACTTTTGCGAGTTAAGGCCAAATTGGTATTTTTGCTATAAAATGAATTCCTTCAGTCAAAACAAGTTCAAACTCCTTTGTCCTTCATATATATCCATTCTAAGCAGGTTCCATGCATAAACCTCTTTAATTACCTTGTTTGAGAAAGAAAAAACAGGAATAACCTTACTTTTGCGAGTTAAGACGAAATTCGGATTTTTGCTTAAAAACAACAATTCCTTCAGTCAAAACATGTTCAAACTCATTTGTCCTTCATATATATCATTTCTAAGTAGATTCCATGCATAAACCTCTTTAAATGTCCTTGTATGAGAAAGAAAAACAGGAATAGCCTTACTTTTGCGAGTTAAGACGAAATTCGGATTTTTGCTTAAAAACAACAATTCCTTCAGTCAAAACATGTTCAAACTCCTTTGTCCTTCATATATATCCATTCTAAGTAGGTTACATGCATAAAGCTCTTTAAATGACCTTGTTTGAGAAAGAAAAACAGGAATAGCCTTATTTTTGCGAGTTAAGGCCAATTTGGTATTTTTGCTATAAAATGAATTCCTTCAGTCAAAACAAGTTCAAACTCCTTTGTCCTTCATATATATCCATTCTACGCAGGTTCCATGCATAAAGCTCTTTAAATGACCTTGTTTGAGAAAGAAAAACAGGAATAGCCTTACTTTTGCGAGTTAAGGCCAAATTGGTATTTTTGCTATAAAATGAATTCCTTCAGTCAAAACAAGTTCAAACTCCTTTGTCCTTCATATATATCCATTCTAAGAAGGTTCCATGAAAAAACCTCTTTAAATGACCTTGTTTGAGAAAGAAAAACAGGAATAGCCTTACTTTTGCGAGTTAAGGCCAAATTTGTATTTTTGCTATAAAATGAATTCCTTCAGTCAAAACAAGTTCAAACTCATTTGTCCTTCATATATGGGGCATTCTACCGAATTGGTTCAAAGTGCTGTCCCTCAACAAGAAAAATCATTTAACAAAACAATTAAGTCTTCAGACAAAGATATTTACTAAGAACATGTTATGGTATATTTAAACCCAAGGCAATAAATGAGATAGTGGTAAGCTATATATATACAAAATCATCATTTATGGGGTACTTTCTATCGGGAAGTAGCTGTCCCCAACCCTGACATCTAAATTTCAATTTCTGTAAATAACACTTAAAACAATTTTTAGATTTTTTTCAATGGCGTGATTACAAATATCTTTATGATTAGGTTTAAACAGGAGTTGAAATATTTAGATTTATTATGGGTTTAATTGTTAAATTAAAAAACTACACTCAAAAAATCATGTCCCCAGTTTTCATGTCACTACCGAAACACAAGAGTTTTGGTCCAATGGCTGAGCCAGGTTTTTAGCCATACCCCAGCATTTTTGAGCAGGAAGTGTTAGCATCTTTGACCTTCATGAAGGCTGAAGGGTAAGTAGCAGAATCCCATACTTTTGATATAAATGTGTTCCAAAGTCTGAAAATCGGCGTGTAACCTTAAGAATTGTCACTACCAAACACATATTCTCTTCAATTAAGTAAACTTTTGGGGGTTTTATGCAAAATATCATGTTTTTATGTGTGTACCCCTCTTCAAAGACGTGTATGCTAGCCATATGCTTGCTAGCATTCTTTAGCTATGTTCAAAATTAGCTAGAATTGTCACTACCGAAACGGTCACTACCGAAACATATGGTAAAGTTTCGGTAGTGACATGATCATTTCGGTTGTGACAAAATGGAATGGTAAGTAGTTCAATCCCATAATTTTTAAATAAATGTGTTGTGTGGACTAAATGGTAAACATGTAGATAATACTGATTTCTATCTGAAATTGTCCAAGGGAGAAAGAACCAAAATGCCAAAAGAAATGAGAAAAAGTGGAGCAGAGAGGCTAAGAGAATACAGACAAAGAGTGAGGGATGACCCAGTGAAACACGAAGAATATTTAAGGAAGGAAAGAGAAAGAAATAGGAAACGAAAGGAAGAGGGAAAGTTGAAATGTATCAGCGATTTGTCCAACAGGGAGCAAAGGAAGGTCAGGAAATCATGGAGGAAAAGACAGCAAAAGCACAGGGTGTTGGCCAAAAGACAGAGCGAGATGGAGACATTTTGCAGGGCTTCAACACCACCAAGCACTTCGACTAAGGCTGATCAGACACCAGAGCATAGACCTGCAGACAAGAGAAGGAGAAGGACAAAAACCTCTAACTACAGAAAATTACAGAAACTAGAGCAGAAAGTCAAAGACATGCAGCGGAGAGAAGCAAAATTGAAAAAAAGATGTCAGAGGTTAAGATTGAGGTTGACATCAGACAAGTCAAATTGTTCCCCAAGAACAAAAACTCATAACTATGTACAGCAGCACAAAGTTCCTGCTCATATTAGAAAAACACTGCTTTTCCACAATACACTTATGCACCAAATGGAGAAAAAATATAAGTCTGTCAACTATAAACAGAAGCATGCATTTAGAAGAGCTGTCTCAGATAGGTTGCTCAGAAAGTACAAACTTGTAAATTTGCTGAGAAAAACAGTAGGTATTTCCCACAAAGTCTACAACAAGACTGTAGACAAGCCACAGTCGAAGTTCACCTATCAGAGAACTGGTAAAAATAAGACCACGGACATAGTCAAGATGTTCTTAAGTCGAGATGACAATAGTCGGGCATCAGCGGGAAAGAATGAAACTATCACAAGATTCAAAAAGAAGAAACAAAAGAGGTTCCTCTCCGACACAATGCTGAATTTGCATCAGAAGTTGATGCTGGAGATGCCTCATCTGAAGCTGTCCTATTCGCTTTTCTGCAGAACAAAACCTTTTTGGATTGTTGCCCCAAACATCAACAACAGGGAGACATGTGTCTGCAAACTGCATGACAATGCCCAAATGAAAGCAGACAGGCTCAAGCACCTTGGCATTATTATCTCACCAAGCCTGAGCAAAGCTGCTGAGGAGTTGTGCTGTGACACTCAGGCTAAAGCTTGCATGTACAGGGAATGTCTCTCATGTAAGAACAAGTCTCTCACACACACCACAAGTACTGGTACATCAGGAACAGAAGCCACATGGTGGTACCAGTGGCTCACAAAAAAAGAAGATTATGAAAAAGAGAAGGACGGAGAAAGACAGAAGATCACTGTGACAAAAACGGTCAAACAGAGATGTGAGGGCAGCCCACAGCACCTTTTGGAAGATTTTGAGCGAGAAATGAAAGCCAAAGTGTGCAAGCACCTCTTCAACATCCATCACCAGTACACACAGCTACAATCCCTGCACAGATCTCTGAAAGAAGACGAAGCTATTCTTCACATTGACTATGCAGAAAACTGGCAGTGCAAGTATGCAAAGGAGGTGCAGCAAGTCCATTTTGGAGCATCACACAGGCAGACTACACTACACAATGCTGTTGTATACACCACAGACTGTACACTGACATTCTGTGCCTTGTCACCTTCCATGAAACATGATCCTCCTGCCATTTGGGCTCAGCTTGAGCCAGTTCTTCAGTTTCTGAAGGAGAACCATCCGAGGATCCAAAAGCTCTTCTTCATCAGTGATGGGCCGACCATGCAATATAGAGGAAAGAAGAACTTTTATCTCTTGAGCACCATTCCTTTCCAGATGGGATTTACATCTGTAAACTGGAGTTTCCTGGAAGCTGGTCACGGGAAAGGGCCTGCCGATGGCGTTGGAGCCACCATGAAGAGAACGGCTGATTCACAAGTAGCCAGGGGTACTGACATACCCACAGCAAAAGCCCTCTATGACACACTCCTTCCTCTCACCAAAATCAAGCTCCTCTACGTGGAGGAAGACCAGATAAACAGGGTAAGCACTCTCCTGCCAAATGAGCTGACCACTATCAAAGGTACACTGAGCATTCATCAGGTAATCTGCACTACACCTGGCATGATTCATTATAGAGTGCTCAGCTGCTTCTGCAACAGAGAGGCCATCTGTCCCTGTTTCCACCCATCATCTACAAATATTGCACCACAAGTACAGCCTGGAAGAGATGTAAGAACATCTGAAACAACAGCCCAAGAAAATGGAAGCCATTCCACTTCAAGCTCTGAGTGTGAAGGGACTCTCTGTCCAGTTGATGACGTCACTGAAGACCTTGTTGGAAAGTGGTGTGTCATTACATATGACGATGACCCATATCCTGGAATCATTGAAGCTATAGAAGAAGGTGATTTGTCCATCTTTTCATTTTTTCCTCACATATTTCCAAATTTAGTTACATTGCATGATATTTCTCTCTTTCCATTTATTCTCACTTGGCCATTTTCCGTTCTGATATTCCGATTCCCTTTGAATCAAACTTTTTCTCATAGATTGCAATACTTATCATGTCTCACCAAATATCCTTTTATTTTACCTGTTATCTGTGTGCAGGTGCCCTTGAGGTCAATGTTATGCACAACATTGGGCGAAACCGCTTTTATTGGCCACGACTAGAGGACAAGATCTGGTACACAGTGGACAAGGTCGTCACCTTAATCCCTAAACCAGAAAACGTCACACAGAGGCATGTCCAGATCAGCCCAAGAGTGTTCACCGCAGTATGTGAAAAACTAGATTTGTGACATACTAGTAATGGTTGAAGCAACATGAAGACCATTTGCTTCCAGTTGCATCCTGATGGTTCACTGTTACAATTGCACGTGCGTGTGTGTGAGAAATTCTTGTTCATGATCAGTTCATTCATTCAGATTCAACTGCATATCAATTTCTGGTGTATTTTTCTTTAAGATGTTGAATGTATTTGTTGCAAACCTTTCAAGGATACATTGATTAGCATTTAGAAGCCTGACAGCAACAACATATCAGTTATTTGTCAGTTATGTTTTCTTCTTCTCTTTTGCTGAACTGTAATTGTAATTGTAACTGTAATTTTCCATTGGCAATGTAATGTTTGTACTTTAAATGGTTCTGGATGAACAACTGTTATGTCTTCAAAAAATAAAACAATTCCATCGACCACAAAACATTTGTGTTTCAATATTCCCAACCTAAAGCATGTTATGAGTTAAGATTAAGCAATACGGTTGAGGAAATATGATACAACCTTGCAAACAAAATACTTTTGGTCACTACCGAAACAGTGCAGTCACTACCGAAACACTGGTTGTTTCGTGAAAAATAAAGTATATTCAGTTATCAACTAAAATGTTAGGATACTGATTGGTTTAAAGTATGATCAATTTCATCAATCATCAACTCTGGAATCAAAATGATCAGTATTACGCATGTTACAAAGAAATATTGCATTTAGATTTTGATGAATTGTATAAATTGAACTTAGAAATTTGGTAAAAAATTCATTTTTATTAATTTAATTGTGAAAACCTTCAAGAAATATTTGTAAAAATATTCTTTAGAGGAGGGAAGCAAACACAATCTTAACTGAGAAATAATAATACCTTTTTAATATAGTGTATTACTATGTTTCGGTAGTGACAATTTTTGGGAGAGGAAAAACATTCCAATACAGTCTGAAAGTACAATATAAAAATGTACTGTTCTTTTACTAGATATGTGTTCTTTAGAAATGGTATAATATATATACGGTCAAAGTTTTGGGAATAAAGCATACAATATTACAAAATTTTTCCAACCTGACTTTGAACCAATTCGGTAGAATGGCCCATATATCATTTCTAAGTAGATTCCATGCATAAACCTCTTTAAATGTCCTTGTATGAGAAAGAAAAACAGGAATAGCCTTACTTTTGCGAGTTAAGACGAAATTCGGATTTTTGCTTAAAAACAACAATTCCTTCAGTCAAAACATGTTCAAACTCCTTTGTCCTTCATATATATCCATTCTAAGTAGGTTACATGCATAAAGCTCTTTAAATGACCTTGTTTGAGAAAGAAAAACAGGAATAGCCTTATTTTTGCGAGTTAAGGCCAATTTGGTATTTTTGCTATAAAATGAATTCCTTCAGTCAAAACAAGTTCAAACTCCTTTGTCCTTCATATATATCCATTCTACGCAGGTTCCATGCATAAAGCTCTTTAAATGACCTTGTTTGAGAAAGAAAAACAGGAATAGCCTTACTTTTGCGAGTTAAGGCCAAATTGGTATTTTTGCTATAAAATGAATTCCTTCAGTCAAAACAAGTTCAAACTCATTTGTCCTTCATATATATCCATTCTAAGCAGGTTCCATGCATAAAGCTCTTTAAATGACTTTGTTTGAGAAAGGAAAAAAGGAATAGCCTTACTTTTGCGAGTTAAGACGAAATTCGGATTTTTGCTTAAAAACAACAATTCCTTCAGTCAAAACATGTTCAAACTCCTTTGTCCTTCATATGAATCAATTCTAAGTAGGTTCCATGCATAAACCTCTTTAAATGTCCTTGTATGAGAAAGAAAAACAGGAATAGCCTTATTTTTGCGAGTTAAGGCCAAATTGGTATTTTTGCTATAAAATGAATTCCTTCAGTCAAAACAAGTTCAAACTCCTTTGTCCTTCATATATATCCATTCTAAGTAGGTTACATGCATAAAGCTCTTTAAATGACCTTGTTTGAGAAAGAAAAACAGGAATAGCCTTATTTTTGCGAGTTAAGGCCAATTTGGTATTTTTGCTATAAAATGAATTCCTTCAGTCAAAACAAGTTCAAACTCCTTTGTCCTTCATATATATCCATTCTAAGAAGGTTCCATGAAAAAACCTCTTTAAATGACCTTGTTTGAGAAAGAAAAACAGGAATAACCTTACTTTTGCGAGTTAAGAAGAAATTCGGATTTTTGCTTAAAAACACCAATTCCTTCAGTCGAAACAAGTTGAAACTCATTTGTCCTTCATATATTTCCCTTCTAAGTAGATTCCATGCATAAACCTCTTTAAATGACCTTGTATGAGAAAGAAAAACAGGAATAGCCTTACTTTTGCGAGTTAAGGCCAAATTGGTATTTTTGCTATAAAATGAATTCCTTCAGTCAAAACAAGTTCAAACTCCTTTGTCCTTCATATATATATCCATTCTAAGCAGGTTCCATGCATAAACCTCTTTAAATGACCTTGTATGACAAAGAAAAACAGGAATAGCCTTACTTTTGCGAGATAAGGCCAAATTGGTATTTTTTGCTATAAAATGAATTCATTCAGTCAAAACAAGTTCAAACTCCTTTGTCCTTCATATATATCCATTCTAAGAAGGTTCCATGAAAAAACCTCTTTAAATGACCTTGTTTGAGAAAGAAAAACAGGAATAACCTTACTTTTGCGAGTTAAGAAGAAATTCGGATTTTTGCTTAAAAACACCAATTCCTTCAGTCGAAACAAGTTGAAACTCATTTGTCCTTCATATATTTCCCTTCTAAGTAGATTCCATGCATAAACCTCTTTAAATGACCTTGTATGAGAAAGAAAAACAGGAATAGCCTTACTTTTGCGAGTTAAGACGAAATTCGGATTTTTGCTTAAAAACACCAATTCCTTCAGTCGAAACAAGTTGAAACTCATTTGTCCTTCATATATTTCCCTTCTAAGTAGATTCCATGCATAAACCTCTTTAAATGACCTTGTATGAGAAAGAAAAACAGGAATAGCCTTACTTTTGCGAGTTAAGACGAAATTCGGATTTTTGCTTAAAAACAACAATTCCTTCAGTCAAAACATGTTCAAACTCATTTGTCCTTCATATATATCATTTCTAAGTAGATTCCATGCATAAACCTCTTTAAATGTCCTTGTATGAGAAAGAAAAACAGGAATAGCCTTACTTTTGCGAGTTAAGACGAAATTCGGATTTTTGCTTAAAAACAACAATTCCTTCAGTCAAAACATGTTCAAACTCCTTTGTCCTTCATATATATCCATTCTAAGTAGGTTACATGCATAAAGCTCTTTAAATGACCTTGTTTGAGAAAGAAAAACAGGAATAGCCTTATTTTTGCGAGTTAAGGCCAAATTGGTATTTTTGCTATAAAATGAATTCCTTCAGTCAAAACAAGTTCAAACTCCTTTGTCCTTCATATATATCCATTCTAAGCAGGTTCCATGCATAAAGCTCTTTAAATGACCTTGTTTGAGAAAGAAAAAAAGGAATAGCCTTACTTTTGCGAGTTAAGACGAAATTCGGATTTTTGCTTAAAAACAACAATTCCTTCAGTCAAAACATGTTCAAACTCCTTTGTCCTTCATATGAATCAATTCTAAGTAGGTACCATGCATAAACCTCTTTAAATGTCCTTGTATGAGAAAGAAAAACAGGAATAGCCTTATTTTTGCGAGTTAAGGCCAAATTGGTATTTTTGCTATAAAATGAATTCCTTCAGTCAAAACAAGTTCAAACTCCTTTGTCCTTCATATATATATCCATTCTAAGCAGGTTCCATGCATAAACCTCTTTAAATGACCTTGTATGACAAAGAAAAACAGGAATAGCCTTACTTTTGCGAGATAAGGCCAAATTGGTATTTTTGCTATAAAATGAATTCCTTCAGTCAAAACAAGTTCAAACTCCTTTGTCCTTCATATATATCCATTCTACGCAGGTTCCATGCATAAAGCTCTTTAAATGACCTTGTTTGAGAAAGAAACACAAGAATAATCTTATTTTTGCGAGTTAAGGCCAAATTGGTATTTTTGCTATAAAATGAATTCCTTCAGTCAAAACAAGTTCAAACTCCTTTGTCCTTCATATATATATCCATTCTAAGCAGGTTCCATGCATAAAGCTCTTTAAATGACCTTGTTTGAGAAAGAAAAACAGGAATAGCCTTACTTTTGCGAGTTAAGACGAAATTCGGATTTTTGCTTAAAAACAACAATTCCTTCAGTCAAAACATGTTCAAACTCATTTGTCCTTCATATATATCATTTCTAAGTAGATTCCATGCATAAACCTCTTTAAATGTCCTTGTATGAGAAAGAAAAACAGGAATAGCCTTATTTTTGCGAGTTAAGGCCAAATTGGTATTTTTGCTATAAAATGAATTCCTTCAGTCAAAACAAGTTCAAACTCCTTTGTCCTTCATATATATATCCATTCTAAGCAGGTTCCATGCATAAACCTCTTTAAATGACCTTGTATGACAAAGAAAAACAGGAATAGCCTTACTTTTGCGAGATAAGGCCAAATTGGTATTTTTGCTATAAAATGAATTCCTTCAGTCAAAACAAGTTCAAACTCCTTTGTCCTTCATATATATCCATTCTAAGAAGGTTCCATGAAAAAACCTCTTTAAATGACCTTGTTTGAGAAAGAAAAACAGGAATAACCTTACTTTTGCGAGTTAAGAAGAAATTCGGATTTTTGCTTAAAAACACCAATTCCTTCAGTCGAAACAAGTTGAAACTCATTTGTCCTTCATATATTTCCCTTCTAAGTAGATTCCATGCATAAACCTCTTTAAATGACCTTGTATGAGAAAGAAAAACAGGAATAGCCTTACTTTTGCGAGTTAAGACGAAATTCGGATTTTTGCTTAAAAACAACAATTCCTTCAGTCAAAACATGTTCAAACTAATTTGTCCTTCATATATATCATTTCTAAGTAGATTCCATGCATAAACCTCTTTAAATGTCCTTGTATGAGAAAGAAAAACAGGAATAGCCTTACTTTTGCGAGTTAAGACGAAATTCGGATTTTTGCTTAAAAACAACAATTCCTTCAGTCAAAACATGTTCAAACTCCTTTGTCCTTCATATATATCCATTCTAAGTAGGTTACATGCATAAAGCTCTTTAAATGACCTTGTTTGAGAAAGAAAAACAGGAATAGCCTTATTTTTGCGAGTTAAGGCCAAATTGGTATTTTTGCTATAAAATGAATTCCTTCAGTCAAAACAAGTTCAAACTCCTTTGTCCTTCATATATATCCATTCTAAGCAGGTTCCATGCATAAAGCTCTTTAAATGACCTTGTTTGAGAAAGAAAAAAAGGAATAGCCTTACTTTTGCGAGTTAAGACGAAATTCGGATTTTTGCTTAAAAACAACAATTCCTTCAGTCAAAACATGTTCAAACTCCTTTGTCCTTCATATGAATCAATTCTAAGTAGGTTCCATGCATAAACCTCTTTAAATGTCCTTGTATGAGAAAGAAAAACAGGAATAGCCTTATTTTTGCGAGTTAAGGCCAAATTGGTATTTTTGCTATAAAATGAATTCCTTCAGTCAAAACAAGTTCAAACTCCTTTGTCCTTCATATATATATCCATTCTAAGCAGGTTCCATGCATAAACCTCTTTAAATGACCTTGTATGACAAAGAAAAACAGGAATAGCCTTACTTTTGCGAGATAAGGCCAAATTGGTATTTTTGCTATAAAATGAATTCCTTCAGTCAAAACAAGTTCAAACTCCTTTGTCCTTCATATATATCCATTCTAAGAAGGTTCCATGAAAAAACCTCTTTAAATGACCTTGTTTGAGAAAGAAAAACAGGAATAACCTTACTTTTGCGAGTTAAGAAGAAATTCGGATTTTTGCTTAAAAACACCAATTCCTTCAGTCGAAACAAGTTGAAACTCATTTGTCCTTCATATATTTTCCTTCTAAGTAGATTCCATGCATAAACCTCTTTAAATGACCTTGTATGAGAAAGAAAAACAGGAATAGCCTTACTTTTGCGAGTTAAGACGAAATTCGGATTTTTGCTTAAAAACAACAATTCCTTCAGTCAAAACATGTTCAAACTCATTTGTCCTTCATATATATCATTTCTAAGTAGATTCCATGCATAAACCTCTTTAAATGTCCTTGTATGAGAAAGAAAAACAGGAATAGCCTTACTTTTGCTAGTTAAGACGAAATTCGGATTTTTGCTTAAAAACAACAATTCCTTCAGTCAAAACATGTTCAAACTCCTTTGTCCTTCATATATATCCATTCTAAGTAGGTTACATGCATAAAGCTCTTTAAATGACCTTGTTTGAGAAAGAAAAACAGGAATAGCCTTATTTTTGCGAGTTAAGGCCAATTTGGTATTTTTGCTATAAAATGAATTCCTTCAGTCAAAACAAGTTCAAACTCCTTTGTCCTTCATATATATCCATTCTACGCAGGTTCCATGCATAAAGCTCTTTAAATGACCTTGTTTGAGAAAGAAACACAAGAATAATCTTATTTTTGCGAGTTAAGGCCAAATTGGTATTTTTGCTATAAAATGAATTCCTTCAGTCAAAACAAGTTCAAACTCCTTTGTCCTTCATATATATATCCATTCTAAGCAGGTTCCATGCATAAAGCTCTTTAAATGACCTTGTTTGAGAAAGAAAAACAGGAATGGCCTTACTTTTGCGAGTTAAGACGAAATTCGGATTTTTGCTTAAAAACAACAATTCCTTCAGTCAAAACATGTTCAAACTCATTTGTCCTTCATATATATCATTTCTAAGTAGATTCCATGCATAAACCTCTTTAAATGTCCTTGTATGAGAAAGAAAAACAGGAATAGCCTTATTTTTGCGAGTTAAGGCCAAATTGGTATTTTTGCTATAAAATGAATTCCTTCAGTCAAAACAAGTTCAAACTCCTTTGTCCTTCATATATATCCATTCTAAGAAGGTTCCATGAAAAAACCTCTTTGAATTACCTTGTTTGAGAAAGAAAAACAGGAATAGCCTTACTTTTGCGAGTTAAGACGAAATTCGGATTTTTGCTTAAAAACAACAATTCCTTCAGTCAAAACATGTTCAAACTCCTTTGTCCTTCATATATATTCATTCTAAGTAGGTTACATGCATAAAGCTCTTTAAATGACCTTGTTTGAGAAAGAAAAACAGGAATAGCCTTATTTTTGCGAGTTAAGGCCAATTTGGTATTTTTGCTATAAAATGAATTCCTTCAGTCAAAACAAGTTCAAACTCCTTTGTCCTTCATATATATCCATTCTAAGAAGGTTCCATGAAAAAACCTCTTTAAATGACCTTGTTTGAGAAAGAAAAACAGGAATAACCTTACTTTTGCGAGTTAAGAAGAAATTCGGATTTTTGCTTAAAAACACCAATTCCTTCAGTCGAAACAAGTTGAAACTCATTTGTCCTTCATATATTTCCCTTCTAAGTAGATTCCATGCATAAACCTCTTTAAATGACCTTGTATGAGAAAGAAAAACAGGAATAGCCTTACTTTTGCGAGTTAAGGCCAAATTGGTATTTTTGCTATAAAATGAATTCCTTCAGTCAAAACAAGTTCAAACTCCTTTGTCCTTCATATATATCCATTCTAAGCAGATTCCATGCATAAAGCTCTTTAAATGACCTTGTTTGAGAAAGAAAAAAAGGAATAGCCTTACTTTTGCGAGTTAAGACGAAATTCGGATTTTTGCTTAAAAACAACAATTCCTTCAGTCAAAACATGTTCAAACTCCTTTGTCCTTCATATGAATCAATTCTAAGTAGATTCCATGCATAAACCTCTTTAAATGTCCTTGTATGAGAAAGAAAAACAGGAATAGCCTTATTTTTGCGAGTTAAGGCCAAATTGGTATTTTTGCTATAAAATGAATTCCTTCAGTCAAAACAAGTTCAAACTCCTTTGTCCTTCATATATATATCCATTCTAAGCAGGTTCCATGCATAAACCTCTTTAAATGACCTTGTATGACAAAGAAAAACAGGAATAGCCTTACTTTTGCGAGATAAGGCCAAATTGGTATTTTTGCTATAAAATGAATTCCTTCAGTCAAAACAAGTTAAAACTCCTTTGTCCTTCATATATATCCATTCTAAGAAGGTTCCATGAAAAAACCTCTTTAAATGACCTTGTTTGAGAAAGAAAAACAGGAATAACCTTACTTTTGCGAGTTAAGAAGAAATTCGGATTTTTGCTTAAAAACACCAATTCCTTCAGTCGAAACAAGTTGAAACTCATTTGTCCTTCATATATTTCCCTTCTAAGTAGATTCCATGCATAAACCTCTTTAAATGACCTTGTATGAGAAAGAAAAAAAGGAATAGCCTTACTTTTGCGAGTTAAGACGAAATTCGGATTTTTGCTTAAAAACAACAATTCCTTCAGTCAAAACATGTTCAAACTCCTTTGTCCTTCATATGAATCAATTCTAAGTAGGTTCCATGCATAAACCTCTTTAAATGTCCTTGTATGAGAAAGAAAAACAGGAATAGCCTTATTTTTGCGAGTTAAGGCCAAATTGGTATTTTTGCTATAAAATGAATTCCTTCAGTCAAAACAAGTTCAAACTCCTTTGTCCTTCATATATATATCCATTCTAAGCAGGTTCCATGCATAAACCTCTTTAAATGACCTTGTATGACAAAGAAAAACAGGAATAGCCTTACTTTTGCGAGATAAGGCCAAATTGGTATTTTTGCTATAAAATGAATTCCTTCAGTCAAAACAAGTTCAAACTCCTTTGTCCTTCATATATATCCATTCTAAGAAGGTTCCATGAAAAAACCTCTTTAAATGACCTTGTTTGAGAAAGAAAAACAGGAATAACCTTACTTTTGCGAGTTAAGAAGAAATTCGGATTTTTGCTTAAAAATACCAATTCCTTCAGTCGAAACAAGTTGAAACTCATTTGTCCTTCATATATTTTCCTTCTAAGTAGATTCCATGCATAAACCTCTTTAAATGACCTTGTATGAGAAAGAAAAACAGGAATAGCCTTACTTTTGCGAGTTAAGACGAAATTCGGATTTTTGCTTAAAAACAACAATTCCTTCAGTCAAAACATGTTCAAACTCATTTGTCCTTCATATATATCATTTCTAAGTAGATTCCATGCATAAACCTCTTTAAATGTCCTTGTATGAGAAAGAAAAACAGGAATAGCCTTACTTTTGCTAGTTAAGACGAAATTCGGATTTTTGCTTAAAAACAACAATTCCTTCAGTCAAAACATGTTCAAACTCCTTTGTCCTTCATATATATCCATTCTAAGTAGGTTACATGCATAAAGCTCTTTAAATGACCTTGTTTGAGAAAGAAACACAGGAATAGCCTTATTTTTGCGAGTTAAGGCCAATTTGGTATTTTTGCTATAAAATGAATTCCTTCAGTCAAAACAAGTTCAAACTCCTTTGTCCTTCATATATATCCATTCTACGCAGGTTCCATGCATAAAGCTCTTTAAATGAACTTGTTTGAGAAAGAAAAACAGGAATAGCCTTACTTTTGCGAGTTAAGGCCAAATTGGTATTTTTGCTATAAAATGAATTCCTTCAGTCAAAACAAGTTCAAACTCCTTTGTCCTTCATATATATCCATTCTACGCAGGTTCCATGCATAAAGCTCTTTAAATGACCTTGTTTGAGAAAGAAACACAAGAATAATCTTATTTTTGCGAGTTAAGGCCAAATTGGTATTTTTGCTATAAAATGAATTCCTTCAGTCAAAACAAGTTCAAACTCCTTTGTCCTTCATATATATATCCATTCTAAGCAGGTTCCATGCATAAAGCTCTTTAAATGACCTTGTTTGAGAAAGAAAAACAGGAATAGCCTTACTTTTGCGAGTTAAGGCCAAATTGGTATTTTTGCTATAAAATGAATTCCTTCAGTCAAAACAAGTTCAAACTCCTTTGTCCTTCATATATATCCATTCTAAGAAGGTTCCATGAAAAAACCTCTTTGAATTACCTTGTTTGAGAAAGAAAAACAGGAATAGCCTTACTTTTGCGAGTTAAGACGAAATTCGGATTTTTGCTTAAAAACAACAATTCCTTCAGTCAAAACATGTTCAAACTCCTTTGTCCTTCATATATATCCATTCTAAGTAGGTTACATGCATAAAGCTCTTTAAATGACCTTGTTTGAGAAAGAAAAACAGGAATAGCCTTACTTTTGCGAGTTAAGGCCAAATTGGTATTTTTGCTATAAAATGAATTCCTTCAGTCAAAACAAGTTCAAACTCCTTTGTCCTTCATATATATCCATTCTAAGCAGGTTCCATGCATAAAGCTCTTTAAATGACCTTGTTTGAGAAAGAAAAAAAGGAATAGCCTTACTTTTGCGAGTTAAGACGAAATTCGGATTTTTGCTTAAAAACACCAATTCCTTCAGTCGAAACAAGTTGAAACTCATTTGTCCTTCATATATTTCCCTTCTAAGTAGATTCCATGCATAAACCTCTTTAAATGACCTTGTATGAGAAAAAAAAACAGGAATAGCCTTACTTTTGCGAGTTAAGACGAAATTCGGATTTTTGCTTAAAAACAACAATTCCTTCAGTCAAAACATGTTCAAACTCATTTGTCCTTCATATATATCATTTCTAAGTAGATTCCATGCATAAACCTCTTTAAATGTCCTTGTATGAGAAAGAAAAACAGGAATAGCCTTACTTTTGCGAGTTAAGACGAAATTCGGATTTTTGCTTAAAAACAACAATTCCTTCAGTCAAAACATGTTCAAATTCCTTTGTCCTTCATATATATCCATTCTAAGTAGGTTACATGCATAAAGCTCTTTAAATGACCTTGTTTGAGACAGAAAAACAGGAATAGCCTTATTTTTGCGAGTTAAGGCCAATTTGGTATTTTTGCTATAAAATGAATTCCTTCAGTCAAAACAAGTTCAAACTCCTTTGTCCTTCATATATATCCATTCTACGCAGGTTCCATGCATAAAGCTCTTTAAATGACCTTGTTTGAGAAAGAAAAACAGGAATAGCCTTACTTTTGCGAGTTAAGGCCAAATTGGTATTTTTGCTATAAAATGAATTCCTTCAGTCAAAACAAGTTCAAACTCCTTTGTCCTTCATATATATCCATTCTAAGCAGGTTCCATGCATAAAGCTCTTTAAATGACCTTGTTTGAGAAAGAAAAACAGGAATAGCCTTATTTTTGCGAGTTAAGGCCAATTTGGTATTTTTGCTATAAAATGAGTTCCTTCAGTCAAAACAAGTTCAAACTCCTTTGTCCTTCATATATATATCCATTCTAAGCAGGTTCCATGCATAAACCTCTTTAAATGACCTTGTATGACAAAGAAAAACAGGAATAGCCTTACTTTTGCGAGATAAGGCCAAATTGGTATTTTTGCTATAAAATGAATTCCTTCAGTCAAAACAAGTTCAAACTCCTTTGTCCTTCATATATATCCATTCTAAGAAGGTTCCATGAAAAAACCTCTTTAAATGACCTTGTTTGAGAAAGAAAAACAGGAATAACCTTACTTTTGCGAGTTAAGAAGAAATTCGGATTTTTGCTTAAAAACACCAATTCCTTCAGTCGAAACAAGTTGAAACTCATTTGTCCTTCATATATTTCCCTTCTAAGTAGATTCCATGCATAAACCTCTTTAAATGACCTTGTATGAGAAAGAAAAACAGGAATAGCCTTACTTTTGCGAGGTTAAGACGAAATTCGGATTTTTGCTTAAAACACCAATTCCTTCAGTCGAAACAAGTTGAAACTCATTTGTCCTTCATATATTTCCCTTCTAAGTAGATTCCATGCATAAACCTTTTTAAATGACCTTGTATGAGAAAGAAAAACAGGAATAGCCTTACTTTTGCGAGTTAAGACGAAATTCGGATTTTTGCTTAAAAACAACAATTCCTTCAGTCAAAACATGTTCAAACTCCTTTGTCCTTCATATATATCCATTCTAAGTAGGTGACATGCATAAAGCTCTTTAAATGACCTTGTTTGAGAAGAAAAACAGGAATAGCCTTATTTTTGCGAGTTAAGGCCAAATTGGTATTTTTGCTATAAAATGAATTCCTTCAGTCAAAACAAGTTCAAACTCCTTTGTCCTTCATATATATCCATTCTAAGCAGGTTCCATGCATAAAGCTCTTAAATGACCTTGTTTGAGAAAGAAAAAAAGGAATAGCCTTACTTTTGCGAGTTAAGACGAAATTCAGATTTTTGCTTAAAAACAACAATTCCTTCAGTCAAAACATGTTCAAACTCCTTTGTCCTTCATATGAATCAATTCTAAGTAGGTTCCATGCATAAACCTCTTTAAATGTCCTTGTATGAGAAAGAAAAACATGAATAGCCTTATTTTTGCGAGTTAAGGCCAAATTGGTATTTTTGCTATAAAATGAATTCCTTCAGTCAAAACAAGTTCAAACTCCTTTGTCCTTCATATATATATCCATTCTAAGCAGGTTCCATGCATAAACCTCTTTAAATGACCTTGTATGACAAAGAAAAACAGGAATAGCCTTACTTTTGCGAGATAAGGCCAAATTGGTATTTTTGCTATAAAATGAATTCCTTCAGTCAAAACAAGTTCAAACTCCTTTGTCCTTCATATATATCCATTCTAAGAAGGTTCCATGAAAAAACCTCTTTAAATGACCTTGTTTGAGAAAGAAAAACAGGAATAGCCTTATTTTTGCGAGTTAAGGCCAAATTGGTATTTTTGCTATAAAATGAATTCCTTCAGTCAAAACAAGTTCAAACTCCTTTGTCCTTCATATATTTCCTTCTAAGTAGATTCCATGCATAAACCTCTTTAAATGACCTTGTATGAGAAAGAAAAACAGAATAGCCTTACTTTTGCGAGTTAAGACGAAATTCGGATTTTTGCTTAAAAACAACAATTCCTTCAGTCAAAACATGTTCAAACTCATTTGTCCTTCATATATATCATTTCTAAGTAGATTCCATGCATAAACCTCTTTAAATGTCCTTGTATGAGAAAGAAAAACAGGAATAGCCTTACTTTTGCTAGTTAAGACGAAATTCGGATTTTTGCTTAAAAACAACAATTCCTTCAGTCAAAACATGTTCAAACTCCTTTGTCCTTCATATATATCCATTCTAAGTAGGTTACATGCATAAAGCTCTTTAAATGACCTTGTTTGAGAAAGAAAAACAGGAATAGCCTTATTTTTGCGAGTTAAGGCCAATTTGGTATTTTTGCTATAAAATGAATTCCTTCAGTCAAAACAAGTTCAAACTCCTTTGTCCTTCATATATATCCATTCTACGCAGGTTCCATGCATAAAGCTCTTTAAATGACCTTGTTTGAGAAAGAAAAACAGGAATAGCCTTACTTTTGCGAGTTAAGGCCAAATTGGTATTTTTGCTATAAAATGAATTCCTTCAGTCAAAACAAGTTCAAACTCCTTTGTCCTTCATATATATCCATTCTAAGCAGGTTCCATGCATAAAGCTCTTAAATGACCTTGTTTGAGAAAGAAAAACAGGAATAGCCTTATTTTGCGAGTTAAGGCCAATTTGGTATTTTTGCTATAAAATGAGTTCCTTCAGTCAAAACAAGTTCAAACTCCTTTGTCCTTCATATATATATCCATTCTAAGCAGGTTCCATGCATAAACCTCTTTAAATGACCTTGTATGACAAAGAAAAACAGGAATAGCCTTACTTTTGCGAGATAAGGCCAAATTGGTATTTTTGCTATAAAATGAATTCCTTCAGTCAAAACAAGTTCAAACTCCTTTGTCCTTCATATATATCCATTCTAAGAAGGTTCCATGAAAAAACCTCTTTAAATGACCTTGTTTGAGAAAGAAAAACAGGAATAACCTTACTTTTGCGAGTTAAGAAGAAATTCGGATTTTTGCTTAAAAACACCAATTCCTTCAGTCGAAACAAGTTGAAACTCATTTGTCCTTCATATATTTCCCTTCTAAGTAGATTCCATGCATAAACCTCTTTAAATGACCTTGTATGAGAAAGAAAAACAGGAATAGCCTTACTTTTGCGAGTTAAGACGAAATTCGGATTTTTGCTTAAAAACACCAATTCCTTCAGTCGAAACAAGTTGAAACTCATTTGTCCTTCATATATTTCCCTTCTAAGTAGATTCCATGCATAAACCTCTTTAAATGACCTTGTATGAGAAAGAAAAACAGGAATAGCCTTACTTTTGCGAGTTAAGACGAAATTCGGATTTTTGCTTAAAAACAACAATTCCTTCAGTCAAAACATGTTCAAACTCCTTTGTCCTTCATATATATCCATTCTAAGTAGGTGACATGCATAAAGCTCTTTAAATGACCTTGTTTGAGAAAGAAAAACAGGAATAGCCTTATTTTTGCGAGTTAAGGCCAAATTGGTATTTTTGCTATAAAATGAATTCCTTCAGTCAAAACAAGTTCAAACTCCTTTGTCCTTCATATATATCCATTCTAAGCAGGTTCCATGCATAAAGCTCTTTAAATGACCTTGTTTGAGAAAGAAAAAAAGGAATAGCCTTACTTTTGCGAGTTAAGACGAAATTCAGATTTTTGCTTAAAAACAACAATTCCTTCAGTCAAAACATGTTCAAACTCCTTTGTCCTTCATATGAATCAATTCTAAGTAGGTTCCATGCATAAACCTCTTTAAATGTCCTTGTATGAGAAAGAAAAACAGGAATAGCCTTATTTTTGCGAGTTAAGGCCAAATTGGTATTTTTGCTATAAAATGAATTCCTTCAGTCAAAACAAGTTCAAACTCCTTTGTCCTTCATATATATATCCATTCTAAGCAGGTTCCATGCATAAACCTCTTTAAATGACCTTGTATGACAAAGAAAAACAGGAATAGCCTTACTTTTGCGAGATAAGGCCAAATTGGTATTTTTGCTATAAAATGAATTCCTTCAGTCAAAACAAGTTCAAACTCCTTTGTCCTTCATATATATCCATTCTAAGAAGGTTCCATGAAAAAACCTCTTTAAATGACCTTGTTTGAGAAAGAAAAACAGGAATAACCTTACTTTTGCGAGTTAAGAAGAAATTCGGATTTTTGCTTAAAAACACCAATTCCTTCAGTCGAAACAAGTTGAAACTCATTTGTCCTTCATATATTTTCCTTCTAAGTAGATTCCATGCATAAACCTCTTTAAATGACCTTGTATGAGAAAGAAAAACAGGAATAGCCTTACTTTTGCGAGTTAAGACGAAATTCGGATTTTTGCTTAAAAACAACAATTCATTCAGTCAAAACATGTTCAAACTCATTTGTCCTTCATATATATCATTTCTAAGTAGATTCCATGCATAAACCTCTTTAAATGTCCTTGTATGAGAAAGAAAAACAGGAATAGCCTTACTTTTGCTAGTTAAGACGAAATTCGGATTTTTGCTTAAAAACAACAATTCCTTCAGTCAAAACATGTTCAAACTCCTTTGTCCTTCATATATATCCATTCTACGCAGGTTCCATGCATAAAGCTCTTTAAATGACCTTGTTTGAGAAAGAAAAACAGGAATAGCCTTACTTTTGCGAGTTAAGGCCAAATTGGTATTTTTGCTATAAAATGAATTCCTTCAGTCAAAACAAGTTCAAACTCCTTTGTCCTTCATATATATCCATTCTACGCAGGTTCCATGCATAAAGCTCTTTAAATGACCTTGTTTGAGAAAGAAACACAAGAATAATCTTATTTTTGCGAGTTAAGGCCAAATTGGTATTTTTGCTATAAAATGAATTCCTTCAGTCAAAACAAGTTCAAACTCCTTTGTCCTTCATATATATATCCATTCTAAGCAGGTTCCATGCATAAAGCTCTTTAAATGACCTTGTTTGAGAAAGAAAAACAGGAATAGCCTTACTTTTGCGAGTTAAGACGAAATTCGGATTTTTGCTTAAAACAACAATAACCTTCAGTCAAAACATGTTCAAACTCATTTGTCCTTCATATATATCATTTCTAAGTAGATTCCATGCATAAACCTCTTTAAATGTCCTTGTATGAGAAAGAAAAACAGGAATAGCCTTATTTTTGCGAGTTAAGGCCAAATTGGTATTTTTGCTATAAAATGAATTCCTTCAGTCAAAACAAGTTCAAACTCCTTTGTCCTTCATATATATCCATTCTAAGAAGTTCCATGAAAAAACCTCTTTGAATTACCTTGTTTGAGAAAGAAAAACAGGAATAGCCTTACTTTTGCGAGTTAAGACGAAATTCGGATTTTTGCTTAAAAACAACAATTCCTTCAGTCAAAACATGTTCAAACTCCTTTGTCCTTCATATATATCCATTCTAAGTAGGTTACATGCATAAAGCTCTTTAAATGACCTTGTTTGAGAAAGAAAAACAGGAATAGCCTTATTTTTGCGAGTTAAGGCCAATTTGGTATTTTTGCTATAAAATGAATTCCTTCAGTCAAAACAAGTTCAAACTCCTTTGTCCTTCATATATATCCATTCTAAGAAGGTTCCATGAAAAAACCTCTTTAAATGACCTTGTTTGAGAAAGAAAAACAGGAATAACCTTACTTTTGCGAGTTAAGAAGAAATTCGGATTTTTGCTTAAAAACACGAATTCCTTCAGTCGAAACAAGTTGAAACTCATTTGTCCTTCATATATTTCCCTTCTAAGTAGATTCCCATGCATAAACCTCTTTAAATGACCTTGTATGAGAAAGAAAAACAGGAATAGCCTTACTTTTGCGAGTTAAGGCCAAATTGGTATTTTTGCTATAAAATGAATTCCTTCAGTCAAAACAAGTTCAAACTCCTTTGTCCTTCATATATATCCATTCTAAGCAGGTTCCATGCATAAAGCTCTTTAAATGACCTTGTTTGAGAAAGAAAAAAAGGAATAGCCTTACTTTTGCGAGTTAAGACGAAATTCGGATTTTTGCTTAAAAACAACAATTCCTTCAGTCAAACATGTTCAAACTCCTTTGTCCTTCATATGAATCAATTCTAAGTAGGTTCCATGCATAAACCTCTTTAAATGTCCTTGTATGAGAAAGAAAAACAGGAATAGCCTTATTTTTGCGAGTTAAGGCCAAATTGGTATTTTTGCTATAAAATGAATTCCTTCAGTCAAAACAAGTTCAAACTCCTTTGTCCTTCATATATATATCCATTCTAAGCAGGTTCCATGCATAAACCTCTTTAAATGACCTTGTATGACAAAGAAAACAGGAATAGCCTTACTTTTGCGAGATAAGGCCAAATTGGTATTTTTGCTATAAAATGAATTCCTTCAGTCAAAACAAGTTCAAACTCCTTTGTCCTTCATATATATCCATTCTAAGAAGGTTCCATGAAAAAACCTCTTTAAATGACCTTGTTTGAGAAAGAAAAACAGGAATAACCTTACTTTTGCGAGTTAAGAAGAAATTCGGATTTTTGCTTAAAAACACCAATTCCTTCAGTCGAAACAAGTTGAAACTCATTTGTCCTTCATATATTTCCCTTCTAAGTAGATTCCATGCATAAACCTCTTTAAATGTCCTTGTATGAGAAAGAAAAACAGGAATAGCCTTACTTTTGCTAGTTAAGACGAAATTCGGATTTTTGCTTAAAAACAACAATTCCTTCAGTCAAAACATGTTCAAACTCCTTTGTCCTTCATATATATATCCATTCTACGCAGGTTCCATGCATAAAGCTCTTTAAATGACCTTGTTTGAGAAAGAAAAACAGGAATAGCCTTATTTTTGCGAGTAAAGGCCAATTTGGTATTTTTGCTATAAAATGAGTTCCTTCAGTCAAAACAAGTTCAAACTCCTTTGTCCTTCATATATATCCATTCTACGCAGGTTCCATGCATAAAGCTCTTTAAATGACCTTGTTTGAGAAAGAAAAACAGGAATAGCCTTACTTTTGCGAGTTAAGGCCAAATTGGTATTTTTGCTATAAAATGAATTCCTTCAGTCAAAACAAGTTCAAACTCCTTTGTCCTTCATATATATCCATTCTACGCAGGTTCCATGCATAAAGCTCTTTAAATGACCTTGTTTGAGAAAGAAACACAAGAATAATCTTATTTTTGCGAGTTAAGGCCAAAATAGTATTTTTGCTATAAAATGAATTCCTTCAGTCAAAACAAGTTCAAACTCCTTTGTCCTTCATATATATATCCATTCTAAGCAGGTTCCATGCATAAAGCTCTTTAAATGACCTTGTTTGAGAAAGAAAAACAGGAATAGCCTTACTTTTGCGAGTTAAGACGAAATTCGGATTTTTGCTTAAAAACAACAATTCCTTCAGTCAAAACATGTTCAAACTCATTTGTCCTTCATATATATCATTTCTAAGTAGATTCCATGCATAAACCTCTTTAAATGTCCTTGTATGAGAAAGAAAAACAGGAATAGCCTTATTTTTGCGAGTTAAGGCCAAATTGGTATTTTTGCTATAAAATGAATTCCTTCAGTCAAAACAAGTTCAAACTCCTTTGTCCTTCATATATATCCATTCTAAGCAGGTTCCATGCATAAAGCTCTTTAAATGACCTTGTTTGAGAAAGAAAAACAGGAATAACCTTACTTTTGCGAGTTAAGACGAAATTCGGATTTTTTCTTAAAAACAACAATTCCTTCAGTCAAAACATGTTCAAACTCCTTTGTCCTTCATATATATCCATTCTAAGTAGGTTACATGCATAAAGCTCTTTAAATGACCTTGTTTGACAAAGAAAAACAGGAATAGCCTTATTTTTGCGAGTTAAGGCCAATTTGGTATTTTTGCTATAAAATGAATTCCTTCAGTCAAACAAGTTCAAACTCCTTTGTCCTTCATATATATCCATTCTAAGAAGGTTCCATGCATAAAGCTCTTTAAATGACCTTGTTTGAGAAAGAAAAACAGGAATAGCCTTACTTTTGCGAGTTAAGGCCAAATTGGTATTTTTGCTATAAAATGAATTCCTTCAGTCAAAACAAGTTCAAACTCATTTGTCCTTCATATATATCCATTCTAAGCAGGTTCCATGCATAAAGCTCTTTAAATGACCTTGTTTGAGAAAGGAAAAAAGGAATAGCCTCACTTTTGCGAGTTAAGACGAAATTCGGATTTTTGCTTAAAAACAACAATTCCTTCAGTCAAAACATGTTCAAACTCATTTGTCCTTCATATATATCATTTTTAAGTAGATTCCATGCATAAACCTCTTTAAATGTCCTTGTATGAGAAAGAAAAACAGGAATAGCCTTACTTTTGCGAATTAAGACGAAATTCGGATTTTGCTTAAAAACAACAATTCCTTCAGTCAAAACATGTTCAAACTCCTTTGTCCTTCATATGAATCAATTCTAAGTAGGTTCCATGCATAAACCTCTTTAAATGTCCTTGTATGAGAAAGAAAAACAGGAATAGCCTTATTTTTGCGAGTTAAGGCCAAATTGGTATTTTTGCTATAAAATGAATTCCTTCAGTCAAAACAAGTTCAAACTCCTTTGTCCTTCATATATATCCATTCTACGCAGGTTCCATGCATAAAGCTCTTTAAATGACCTTGTTTGAGAAAGAAACACAAGAATAATCTTATTTTTGCGAGTTAAGGCCAAATTGGTATTTTTGCTATAAAATGAATTCCTTCAGTCAAAACAAGTTCAAACTCCTTTGTCCTTCATATATATATCCATTCTAAGCAGGTTCCATGCATAAAGCTCTTTAAATGACCTTGTTTGAGAAAGAAAAACAGGAATAGCCTTACTTTTGCTAGTTAAGACGAAATTCGGATTTTTGCTTAAAAACAACAATTCCTTCAGTCAAAACATGTTCAAACTCATTTGTCCTTCATATATATCATTTCTAAGTAGATTCCATGCATAAACCTCTTTAAATGTCCTTGTATGAGAAAGAAAAACAGGAATAGTCTTACTTTTGCGAGTTAAGACGAAATTCGGATTTTTGCTTAAAAACAACAATTCCTTCAGTCAAAACATGTTCAAACTCCTTTGTCCTTCATATGAATCTATTCTAAGTAGGTTCCATGCATAAAGCTCTTTAAATGACCTTGTTTGAGAAAGAAAAACAGGAATAGCCTTACTTTTGCGAGTTAAGGCCAAATTGGTATTTTTGCTATAAAATGAATTCCTTCAGTCAAAACAAGTTCAAATTCCTTTGTCCTTCATATATATCCATTCTAAGTAGGTTCCATGCATAAACCTCTTTAAATGTCCTTGTATGAGAAAGAAAAACAGGAATAGCCTTATTTTTGCGAGTTAAGGCCAAATTGGTATTTTTGCTATAAAATGAATTCCTTCAGTCAAAACAAGTTCAAACTCCTTTGTCCTTCATATATATCCATTCTAAGAAGGTTCCATGCATAAACCTCTTTAAATGACCTTGTATGAGAAAGAAAAACAGGAATAGCCTTACTTTTGCGAGTTAAGACGAAATTCGGATTTTTGCTTAAAAACAACAATTCCTTCAGTCAAAAAATGTTCAAACTCATTTGTCCTTCATATATATCATTTCTAAGTAGATTCCATGCATAAACCTCTTTAAATGTCCTTGTATGAGAAAGAAAAACAGGAATAGCCTTACTTTTGCGAGTTAAGACGAAATTCGGATTTTTGCTTAAAAACAACAATTCCTTCAGTCAAAACATGTTCAAACTCCTTTGTCCTTCATATATATCCATTCTACGCAGGTTCCATGCATAAAGCTCTTTAAATGACCTTGTTTGAGAAAGAAACACAAGAATAATCTTATTTTTGCGAGTTAAGGCCAAATTGGTATTTTTGCTATAAAATGAATTCCTTCAGTCAAAACAAGTTCAAACTCCTTTGTCCTTCATATATATATCCATTCTAAGCAGGTTCCATGCATAAAGCTCTTTAAATGACCTTGTTTGAGAAAGAAAAACAGAATAGCCTTACTTTTGCGAGTTAAGACGAAATTCGGATTTTTGCTTAAAAACAACAATTCCTTCAGTCAAAACATGTTCAAACTCATTTGTCCTTCATATATATCATTTCTAAGTAGATTCCATGCATAAACCTCTTTAAATGTCCTTGTATGAGAAAGAAAAACAGGAATAGTCTTACTTTTGCGAGTTAAGACGAAATTCGGATTTTTGCTTAAAAACAACAATTCCTTCAGTCAAAACATGTTCAAACTCCTTTGTCCTTCATATGAATCAATTCTAAGTAGGTTCCATGCATAAAGCTCTTTAAATGACCTTGTTTGAGAAAGAAAAACAGGAATAGCCTTACTTTTGCGAGTTAAGGCCAAATTGGTATTTTTGCTATAAAATGAATTCCTTCAGTCAAAACAAGTTCAAATTCCTTTGTCCTTCATATATATCCATTCTAAGTAGGTTCCATGCATAAACCTCTTTAAATGTCCTTGTATGAGAAAGAAAAACAGGAATAGCCTTATTTTTGCGAGTTAAGGCCAAATTGGTATTTTTGCTATAAAATGAATTCCTTCAGTCAAAACAAGTTCAAACTCCTTTGTCCTTCATATATATCCATTCTAAGAAGGTTCCATGCATAAACCTCTTTAAATGACCTTGTATGAGAAAGAAAAACAGGAATAGCCTTACTTTTGCGAGTTAAGACGAAATTCGGATTTTGCTTAAAAACAACAATTCCTTCAGTCAAAAAATGTTCAAACTCATTTGTCCTTCATATATATCATTTCTAAGTAGATTCCATGCATAAACCTCTTTAAATGTCCTTGTATGAGAAAGAAAAACAGGAATAGCCTTACTTTTGCGAGTTAAGACGAAATTCGGATTTTGCTTAAAAACAACAATTCCTTCAGTCAAAACATGTTCAAACTCCTTTGTCCTTCATATATATCCATTCTAAGTAGGTTACATGCATAAAGCTCTTTAAATGACCTTGTTTGAGAAAGAAAAACAGGAATAGTCTTATTTTTGCGAGTTAAGGCCAATTTGGTATTTTTGCTATAAAATGAATTCCTTCAGTCAAAACAAGTTCAAACTCCTTTGTCCTTCATATATATCCATTCTACGCAGGTTCCATGCATAAAGCTCTTTAAATGACCTTGTTTGAGAAAGAAAAACAGGAATAGCCTTACTTTTGCGAGTTAAGGCCAATTTGGTATTTTTGCTATAAAATGAATTCCTTCAGTCAAAACAAGTTCAAACTCCTTTGTCCTTCATATATATACATTCTAAGCAGGTTCCATGCATAAAGCTCTTTAAATGACCTTGTTTGAGAAAGAAAAAAAGGAATAGCCTTACTTTTGCGAGTTAAGACGAAATTCGGATTTTTGCTTAAAAACAACAATTCCTTCAGTCAAAACATGTTCAAACTCCTTTGTCCTTCATATGAATCAATTCTAAGTAGGTTCCATGCAAAAACCTCTTTAAATGTCCTTGTATGACAAAAAAAAACAGGAATAGCCTTATTTTTGCGAGTTAAGGCCAAATTGGTATTTTTGCTATAAAATGAATTCCTTCAGTCAAAACAAGTTCAAACTCCTTTGTCCTTCATATATATAGCCATTCTAAGCAGGTTCCATGCATAAACCTCTTTAAATGACCTTGTATGACAAAGAAAAACAGGAATAGCCTTACTTTTGCGAGATAAGGCCAAATTGGTATTTTTGCTATAAAATGAATTCCTTCAGTTAAAACAAGTTCAAACTCCTTTGTCCTTCATATATATCCATTCTAAGAAGGTTCCATGAAAAAACCTCTTTAAATGACCTTGTTTGAGAAAGAAAAACAGAATAACCTTACTTTTGCGAGTTAAGAAGAAATTCGGATTTTTGCTTAAAAACACCAATTCCTTCAGTCGAAACAAGTTGAAACTCATTTGTCCTTCATATATTTCCCTTCTAAGTAGATTCCATGCATAAACCTCTTTAAATGACCTTGTATGAGAAAGAAAAACAGGAATAGCCTTACTTTTGCGAGTTAAGGCCAAATTGGTATTTTTGCTATAAATGAATTCCTTCAGTCAAAACAAGTTCAAACTCCTTTTTCCTTCATATATATCCATTCTAAGCAGGTTCCATGCATAAAGCTCTTTAAATGACCTTGTTTGAGAAAGAAAAAAAGGAATAGCCTTACTTTTGCGAGTTAAGACGAAATTCGGATTTTTGCTTAAAAACAACAATTCCTTCAGTCAAAACATGTTCAAACTCCTTTGTCCTTCATATGAATCAATTCTAAGTAGGTTCCATGCATAAACCTCTTTAAATGTCCTTGTATGAGAAAGAAAAACAGGAATAGCCTTATTTTTGCGAGTTAAGGCCAAATTGGTATTTTTGCTATAAAATGAATTCCTTCAGTCAAAACAAGTTCAAACTCCTTTGTCCTTCATATATATATCCATTCTAAGCAGGTTCCATGCATAAACCTCTTTAAATGACCTTGTATGACAAAGAAAAACAGGAATAGCCTTACTTTTGCGAGATAAGGCCAAATTGGTATTTTTGCTATAAAATGAATTCCTTCAGTCAAAACAAGTTCAAACTCCTTTGTCCTTCATATATATCCATTCTAAGAAGGTTCCATGAAAAAACCTCTTTAAATGACCTTGTTTGAGAAAGAAAAACAGGAATAACCTTACTTTTGCGAGTTAAGAAGAAATTCGGATTTTTGCTTAAAAACACCAATTCCTTCAGTCGAAACAAGTTGAAACTCATTTGTCCTTCATATATTTCCCTTCTAAGTAGATTCCATGCATAAACCTCTTTAAATGACCTTGTTTGAGAAAGAAAAACAGGAATAGCCTTACTTTTGCGAGTTAAGACGAAATTCGGATTTTTGCTTAAAAACACCAATTCCTTCAGTCGAAACAAGTTGAAACTCATTTGTCCTTCATATATTTCCCTTCTAAGTAGATTCCATGCATAAACCTCTTTAAATGACCTTGTATGAGAAAGAAAAACAGGAATAGCCTTACTTTTGCGAGTTAAGACGAAATTCGGATTTTTGCTTAAAAACAACAATTCCTTCAGTCAAAACATGTTCAAACTCCTTTGTCCTTCATATATATCCATTCTAAGTAGGTGACATGCATAAAGCTCTTTAAATGACCTTGTTTGAGAAAGAAAAACAGGAATAGCCTTATTTTTGCGAGTTAAGGCCAAATTGGTATTTTTGCTATAAAATGAATTCCTTCAGTCAAAACAAGTTCAAACTCCTTTGTCCTTCATATATATACATTCTAAGCAGGTTCCATGCATAAAGCTCTTTAAATGACCTTGTTTGAGAAAGAAAAAAGGAATAGCCTTACTTTTGCGAGTTAAGACGAAATTCGGATTTTTGCTTAAAAACAACAATTCCTTCAGTCAAAACATGTTCAAACTCCTTTGTCCTTCATATGAATCAATTCTAAGTAGGTTCCATGCAAAAACCTCTTTAAATGTCCTTGTATGAGAAAAAAAAACAGGAATAGCCTTATTTTTGCGAGTTAAGGCCAAATTGGTATTTTTGCTATAAAATGAATTCCTTCAGTCAAAACAAGTTCAAACTCCTTTGTCCTTCATATATATAGCCATTCTAAGCAGGTTCCATGCATAAACCTCTTTAAATGACCTTGTATGACAAAGAAAAACAGGAATAGCCTTACTTTTGCGAGATAAGGCCAAATTGGTATTTTTGCTATAAAATGAATTCCTTCAGTTAAAACAAGTTCAAACTCCTTTGTCCTTCATATATATCCATTCTAAGAAGGTTCCATGAAAAAACCTCTTTAAATGACCTTGTTTGAGAAAGAAAAACAGGAATAACCTTACTTTTGCGAGTTAAGAAGAAATTCGGATTTTTGCTTAAAAACACCAATTCCTTCAGTCGAAACAAGTTGAAACTCATTTGTCCTTCATATATTTCCCTTCTAAGTAGATTCCATGCATAAACCTCTTTAAATGACCTTGTATGAGAAAGAAAAACAGGAATAACCTTACTTTTGCGAGTTAAGAAGAAATTCGGATTTTTGCTTAAAAACACCAATTCCTTCAGTCGAAACAAGTTGAAACTCATTTGTCCTTCATATATTTCCCTTCTAAGTAGATTCCATGCATAAACCTCTTTAAATGACCTTGTATGAGAAAGAAAAACAGGAATAGCCTTACTTTTGCGAGTTAAGACGAAATTCGGATTTTTGCTTAAAAACACCAATTCCTTCAGTCGAAACAAGTTGAAACTCATTTGTCCTTCATATATTTCCCTTCTAAGTAGATTCCATGCATAAACCTCTTTAAATGACCTTGTATGAGAAAGAAAAACAGGAATAGCCTTACTTTTGCGAGTTAAGACGAAATTCGGATTTTTGCTTAAAAACAACAATTCCTTCAGTCAAAACATGTTCAAACTCCTTTGTCCTTCATATATATCCATTCTAAGTAGGTGACATGCATAAAGCTCTTTAAATGACCTTGTTTGAGAAAGAAAAACAGGAATAGCCTTATTTTGCGAGTTAAGGCCAAATTGGTATTTTTGCTATAAAATGAATTCCTTCAGTCAAAACAAGTTCAAACTCCTTTGTCCTTCATATATATCCATTCTAAGCAGGTTCCATGCATAAAGCTCTTTAAATGACCTTGTTTGAGAAAGAAAAAAAGGAATAGCCTTACTTTTGCGAGTTAAGACGAAATTCAGATTTTTGCTATAAAATGAATTCCTTCAGTCAAAACAAGTTCAAACTCCTTTGTCCTTCATATATATCCATTCTAAGCAGGTTCCATGCATAAAGCTCTTTAAATTACCTTGTTTGAGAAAGAAAAACAGGAATAGCCTTACTTTTGCGAGTTAAGGCCAAATTGGTATTTTTGCTATAAAATGAATTCCTTCAGTCAAAACAAGTTCAAACTCCTTTGTCCTTCATATATATCCATTCTAAGCAGGTTCCATGCATAAAGCTCTTTAAATTACCTTGTTTGAGAAAGAAAAACAGGAATAGCCTTACTTTTGCGAGTTAAGGCCAAATTGGTATTTTTGCTATAAAATGAATTCCTTCAGTCAAAACAAGTTCAAATTCCTTTGTCCTTCATATATATCCATTCTAAGTAGGTTCCATGAAAAAACCTTTTTAAATGACCTTGTTTGAGAAAGAAAAACAGGAATAACCTTACTTTTGCGAGTTAAGACGAAATTCGGATTTTTGCTTAAAAACAACAATTCCTTCAGTCAAAACATGTTCAAACTCATTTGTCCTTCATAAATATCATTTCTAAGTAGATTCCATGCATAAACCTCTTTAAATGTCCTTGTATGAGAAAGAAAAACAGGAATAGCCTTACTTTTGCGAGTTAAGACGAAATTCGGATTTTTGCTTAAAAACAACAATTCCTTCAGTCAAAACATGTTCAAACTCCTTTGTCCTTCATATGAATCAATTCTAAGTAGGTTCCATGCATAAACCTCTTTAAATGTCCTTGTATGAGAAAGAAAAACAGGAATAGCCTTATTTTTGCGAGTTAAGGCCAAATTGGTATTTTTGGTATAAAATGAATTCCTTCAGTCAAAACAAGTTCAAACTCTTTGTCCTTCATATATATCCATTCTACGCAGGTTCCATGCATAAAGCTCTTTAAATGACCTTGTTTGAGAAAGAAACACAAGAATAATCTTATTTTTGCGAGTAAAGGCCAAATTGTTATTTTTGCTATAAAATGAATTCCTTCAGTCAAAACAAGTTCAAACTCCTTTGTCCTTCATATATATATCCATTCTAAGCAGGTTCCATGCATAAAGCTCTTTAAATGACCTTGTTTGAGAAAGAAAAACAGGAATAGCCTTACTTTTGCGAGTTAAGGCCAAATTGGTATTTTTGCTATAAAATGAATTCCTTCAGTCAAAACAAGTTCAAATTCCTTTGTCCTTCATATATATCATTTCTAAGTAGATTCCATGCATAAACCTCTTTAAATGTCCTTGTATGAGAATGAAAAACAGGAATAGCCTTATTTTTGCGAGTTAACACGAAATTCGGATTTTTGCTTTAAAACACCAATTCCTTCAGTCAAAAAGAGTTCAAACTCCTTTGTCCTTCATATATATCCATTCTACGCAGGTTCCATGCATAAAGCTCTTTAAATGACCTTGTTTGAGAAAGAAAAACAGGAATAGCCTTACTTTTGCAAGTTAAGGCCAAATTGGTATTTTTGCTATAAAATGAATTCCTTCAGTCAAAACAAGTTCAAACTCCTTTGTCCTTCATATATATCCATTCTAAGAAGGTTCCATGAAAAAACCTCTTTAAATTACCTTGTTTGAGAAAGAAAAACAGGAATAACCTTACTTTTGCGAGTTAAGGCCAAATTGGTATTTTTGCTATAAAATGAATTCCTTCAGTCAAAACAAGTTCAAACTCCTTTGTCCTTCATATATATCCATTCTAAGAAGGTTCCATGAAAAAACCTCTTTAAATTACCTTGTTTGAGAAAGAAAAACAGGAATAACCTTACTTTTGCGAGTTAAGAAGAAATTCGGATTTTTGCTTTAAAACACCAATTCCTTCAGTCGAAACAAGTTGAAACTCATTTGTCCTTCATATATTTCCCTTCTAAGTAGATTCCATGCATAAACCTCTTTAAATGACCTTGTATGAGAAAGAAAAACAGGAATAGCCTCAATTTTGCGAGTTAAGACGAAATTCGGATTTTTGCTTAAAAACAACAATTCCTTCAGTCAAAACATGTTCAAACTCCTTTGTCCTTCATATGAATCAATTCTAAGTATGTTCCATGCATAAACCTCTTTAAATGACCTTGTTTGAGAAAGAAAAACAGGAATAGCCTTATTTTTGCGAGTTAAGGCCAAATTGGTATTTTTGCTATAAAATGAATTCCTTCAGTCAAAACAAGTTCAAATTCCTTTGTCCTTCATATATATCATTTCTAAGTAGATTCCATGCATAAACCTCTTTAAATGTCCTTGTATGAGAATGAAAAACAGGAATAGCCTTATTTTTGCGAGTTAAGACGAAATTCGGATTTTTGCTTAAAAACAACAATTCCTTCAGTCAAAACATGTTCAAACTCATTTGTCCTTCATATGAATCAATTCTAAGTAGGATCCATGCATAAAGCTCTTTAAATGACCTTGTTTGAGAAAGAAAAACAGGAATAGCCTTATTTTTGCGAGTTAAGGCCAATTTGGTATTTTTGCTATAAAATGAATTCCTTCAGTCAAAACAAGTTCAAACTCCTTTGTCCTTCATATATATCCATTCTACGCAGGTTCCATGCATAAAGCTCTTTAAATGACCTTGTTTGAGAAAGAAAAACAGGAATAGCCTTACTTTTGCGAGTTAAGGCCAAATTGGTATTTTTGCTATAAAATGAATTCCTTCAGTCAAAACAAGTTCAAACTCCTTTGTCCTTCATATATATATCCATTCTAAGCAGGTTCCATGCATAAAGCTCTTTAAATTACCTTGTTTGAGAAAGAAAAACAGGAATAGCCTTACTTTTGCGAGTTAAGGCCAAATTGGTATTTTTGCTATAAAATGAATTCCTTCAGTCAAAACAAGTTCAAATTCCTTTGTCCTTCATATATATCCATTCTAAGTAGGTTCCATGAAAAAACATTTTTAAATGACCTTGTTTGAGAAAGAAAAACAGGAATAACCTTACTTTTGCGAGTTAAGACGAAATTCGGATTTTTGCTTAAAAACAACAATTCCTTCAGTCAAAACATGTTCAAACTCATTTGTCCTTCATAAATATCATTTCTAAGTAGATTCCATGCATAAACCTCTTTAAATGTCCTTGTATGAGAAAGAAAAACAGGAATAGCCTTACTTTTGCGAGTTAAGACGAAATTCGGATTTTTGCTTAAAAACAACAATTCCTTCAGTCAAAACATGTTCAAACTCCTTTGTCCTTCATATGAATCAATTCTAAGTAGGTTCCATGCATAAACCTCTTTAAATGTCCTTGTATGAGAAAGAAAAACAGGAATAGCCTTATTTTTGCGAGTTAAGGCCAAATTGGTATTTTTGCTATAAAATGAATTCCTTCAGTCAAAACAAGTTCAAACTCCTTTGTCCTTCATATATATATCCATTCTAAGCAGGTTCCATGCATAAAGCTCTTTAAATGACCTTGTTTGAGAAAGAAAAACAGGAATAGCCTTACTTTTGCGAGTTAAGGCCAAATTGGTATTTTTGCTATAAAATGAATTCCTTCAGTCAAAACAAGTTCAAATTCCTTTGTCCTTCATATATATCCATTCTAAGTAGGTTCCATGCATAAACCTCTTTAAATGTCCTTGTATGAGAAAGAAAAACAGGAATAGCCTATTTTTTGCGAGTTAAGGCCAAATTGGTATTTTTGCTATAAAATGAATTCCTTCAGTCAAAACAAGTTCAAACTCCTTTGTCCTTCATATATATCCATTCTAAGAAGGTTCCATGAAAAAACCTCTTTAAATGACCTTGTTTGAGAAAGAAAAACAGGAATAACCTTACTTTTGCGAGTTAAGAAGAAATTCGGATTTTTGCTTTAAAACACCAATTCCTTCAGTCGAAACAAGTTGAAACTCATTTGTCCTTCATATATTTCCCTTCTAAGTAGATTCCATGCATAAACCTCTTTAAATGACCTTGTATGAGAAAGAAAAACAGGAATAGCCTTACTTTTGCGAGTTAAGACGAAATTCGGATTTTTGCTTAAAAACAACAATTCCTTCAGTCAAAACATGTTCAAACTCCTTTGTCCTTCATATGAATCAATTCTAAGTAGGTTCCATGCATAAACCTCTTTAAATGACCTTGTTTGAGAAAGAAAAACAGGAATAGCCTTACTTTTGCGAGTTAAGGCCAAATTGGTATTTTTGCTATAAAATGAATTCCTTCAGTCAAAACAAGTTCAAACTCCTTTGTCCTTCATATATATCCATTCTAAGCAGGTTCCATGCATAAAGCTCTTTAAATTACCTTGTTTGAGAAAGAAAAACAGGAATAGCCTTACTTTTGCGAGTTAAGGCCAAATTGGTATTTTTGCTATAAAATGAATTCCTTCAGTCAAAACAAGTTCAAACTCATTTGTCCTTCATAAATATCATTTCTAAGTAGATTCCATGCATAAACCTCTTTAAATGTCCTTGTATGAGAATGAAAAACAGGAATAGCCTTATTTTTGCGAGTTAAGACGAAATTCGGATTTTTGCTTTAAAACACCAATTCCTTCAGTCGAAACAAGTTGAAACTCATTTGTCCTTCATATATTTCCCTTCTAAGTAGATTCCATGCATAAACCTCTTTAAATGACCTTGTATGAGAAAGAAAAACAGGAATAGCCTTACTTTTGCGAGTTAAGACGAAATTCGGATTTTTGCTTAAAAACAACAATTCCTTCAGTCAAAACATGTTCAAACTCATTTGTCCTTCATATATATCATTTCTAAGTAGATTCCATGCATAAACCTCTTTAAATGTCCTTGTATGAGAAAGAAAAACAGGAATAGCCTTACTTTTGCGAGTTAAGACGAAATTCGGATTTTTGCTTAAAAACAACAATTCCTTCAGTCAAAACATGTTCAAACTCCTTTGTCCTTCATATATATCCATTCTAAGTAGGTGACATGCATAAAGCTCTTTAAATGACCTTGTTTGAGAAAGAAAAACAGGAATAGCCTTATTTTTGCGAGTTAAGGCCAATTTGGTATTTTTGCTATAAAATGAATTCCTTCAGTCAAAACAAGTTCAAACTCCTTTGTCCTTCATATATATCCATTCTACGCAGGTTCCATGCATAAAGCTCTTTAAATGACCTTGTTTGAGAAAGAAAAACAGGAATAGCCTTACTTTTGCGAGTTAAGGCCAAATTGGTATTTTTGCTATAAAATGAATTCCTTCAGTCAAAACAAGTTCAAACTCCTTTGTCCTTCATATATATCCATTCTAAGCAGGTTCCATGCATAAAGCTCTTTAAATTACCTTGTTTGAGAAAGAAAAACAGGAATAGCCTTACTTTTGCGAGTTAAGGCCAAATTGGTATTTTTGCTACAAAATGAATTCCTTCAGTCAAAACAAGTTCAAATTCCTTTGTCCTTCATATATATCCATTCTAAGTAGGTTCCATGAAAAAACCTTTTTAAATGACCTTGTTTGAGAAAGAAAAACAGGAATAACCTTACTTTTGCGAGTTAAGACGAAATTCGGATTTTTGCTTAAAAACAACAATTCCTTCAGTCAAAACATGTTCAAACTCATTTGTCCTTCATAAATATCATTTCTAAGTAGATTCCATGCATAAACCTCTTTAAATGTCCTTGTATGAGAAAGAAAAACAGGAATAGCCTTACTTTTGCGAGTTAAGACGAAATTCAGATTTTTGCTCAAAAACAACAATTCCTTCAGTCAAAACATGTTCAAACTCCTTTGTCCTTCATATGAATCAATTCTAAGTAGGTTCCATGCATAAACCTCTTTAAATGTCCTTGTATGAGAAAGAAAAACAGGAATAGCCTTATTTTTGCGAGTTAAGGCCAAATTGGTATTTTTGCTATAAAATGAATTCCTTCAGTCAAAACAAGTTCAAACTGCTTTGTCCTTCATATATATCCATTCTACGCAGGTTCCATGCATAAAGCTCTTTAAATGACCTTGTTTGAGAAAGAAACACAAGAATAATCTTATTTTTGCGAGTTAAGGCCAAATTGTTATTTTTGCTATAAAATGAATTCCTTCAGTCAAAACAAGTTCAAACTCCTTTGTCCTTCATATATATATCCATTCTAAGCAGGTTCCATGCATAAAGCTCTTTAAATGACCTTGTTTGAGAAAGAAAAACAGGAATAGCCTTACTTTTGCGAGTTAAGGCCAAATTGGTATTTTTGCTATAAAATGAATTCCTTCAGTCAAAACAAGTTCAAATTCCTTTGTCCTTCATATATATCCATTCTAAGTAGGTTCCATGCATAAAACTCTTTAAATGTCCTTGTGTGAGAAAGAAAAACAGGAATAGCCTTATTTTTGCGAGTTAAGGCCAAATTGGTATTTTTTCTATAAAATGAATTCCTTCAGTCAAAACAAGTTCAAACTCCTTTGTCCTTCATATATATCCATTCTAAGAAGGTTCCATGAAAAAACCTCTTTAAATGACCTTGTTTGAGAAAGAAAAACAGGAATAACCTTACTTTTGCGAGTTAAGAAGAAATTCGGATTTTTGCTTTAAAACACCAATTCCTTCAGTCGAAACAAGTTGAAACTCATTTGTCCTTCATATATTTCCCTTCTAAGTAGATTCCATGCATAAACCTCTTTAAATGACCTTGTATGAGAAAGAAAACAGGAATAGCCTTACTTTTGCGAGTTAAGACGAAATTCGGATTTTTGCTTAAAAACAACAATTCCTTCAGTCAAAACATGTTCAAACTCCTTTGTCCTTCATATATATCATTTCTAAGTAGATTCCATGCATAAACCTCTTTAAATGTCCTTGTATGAGAATGAAAAACAGGAATAGCCTTATTTTTGCGAGTTAAGGCCAATTTGGTATTTTTGCTATAAAATGAATTCCTTCAGTCAAAACAAGTTCAAACTCCTTTGTCCTTCATATATATCCATTCTACGCAGGTTCCATGCATAAAGCTCTTTAAATAACCTTGTTTGAGAAAGAAAAACAGGAATAGCCTTACTTTTGCGAGTTAAGGCCAAATTGGTATTTTTGCTATAAAATGAATTCCTTCAGTCAAAACAAGTTCAAACTCCTTTGTCCTTCATATATATCCATTCTAAGCAGGTTCCATGCATAAAGCTCTTTAAATTACCTTGTTTGAGAAAGTAAAACAGGAATAGCCTTACTTTTGCGAGTTAAGGCCAAATTGGTATTTTTGCTATAAAATGAATTCCTTCAGTCAAAACAAGTTCAAATTCCTTTGTCCTTCATATATATCCATTCTAAGTAGGTTCCATGAAAAAACCTTTTTAAATGACCTTGTTTGAGAAAGAAAAACAGGAATAACCTTACTTTTGCGAGTTAAGACGAAATTCGGATTTTTGCTTAAAAACAACAATTCCTTCAGTCAAAACATGTTCAAACTCCTTTGTCCTTCATATATATCCATTCTAAGAAGGTTCCATGAAAAAACCTCTTTAAATGACCTTGTTTGAGAAAGAAAAACAGGAATAACCTTACTTTTGCGAGTTAAGAAGAAATTCGGATTTTTGCTTAAAAACACCAATTCTTTCAGTCGAAACAAGTTGAAACTCATTTGTCCTTCATATATTTCCCTTCTAAGTAGATTCCATGCATAAACCTCTTTAAATGACCTTGTATGAGAAAGAAAAACAGGAATAGCCTTACTTTTGCGATTGAAGACGAAATTCGGATTTTTGCTTAAAAACAACAATTCCTTCAGTCAAAACATGTTCAAACTCCTTTGTCCTTCATATGAATCAATTCTAAGTAGGTTCCATGCATATACCTCTTTAAATGTCCTTGTATGAGAAAGAAAAACAGGAATAGACTTATTTTTGCGAGTTAAGGCCAAATTGGTATTTTTGCTATAAAATGAATTCCTTCAGTCAAAACAAGTTCAAACTCCTTTGTCCTTCATATATATCCATTCTACGCAGGTTCCATGCATAAAGCTCTTTAAATGACCTTGTTTGAGAAAGAAAAACAGGAATAGCCTTACTTTTGCGAGTTAAGGCCAAATTGGTATTTTTGCTATAAAATGAATTCCTTCAGTAAAAACAAGTTCAAATTCCTTTGTCCTTCATATATATCCATTCTAAGTAGGTTCCATGCATAAACCTCTTTAAATGTCCTTGTATGAGAAAGAAAAACAGGAATAGCCTTATTTTTGCGAGTTAAGGCCAAATTGGTATTTTTGCTATAAAATGAATTCCTTCAGTCAAAACAAGTTCAAACTCCTTTGTCCTTCATATATATCCATTCTAAGCAGGTTCCATGCATAAAGCTCTTTAAACGACCTTGTTTGAGAAAGAAAAACAGGAATAGCCTTACTTTTGCGAGTTAAGACGAAATTCGGATTTTTGCTTAAAAACACCAATTCCTTCAGTCAAAACAAGTTCAAACTCCTTTGTCCTTCATATATATCCATTCTAAGAAGGTTCCATGAAAAAACCTCTTTAAATGACCTTGTTTGAGAAAGAAAAACAGGAATAACCTTACTTTTGCGAGTTAAGAAGAAATTCGGATTTTTGCTTAAAAACACCAATTCCTTCAGTCGAAACAAGTTGAAACTCATTTGTCCTTCATATATTTCCCTTCTAAGTAGGTTCCATGCATAAAGCTCTTTAAATGACCTTGTATGAGAAAGAAAAACAGGAATAGCCTTACTTTTGCGAGTTAAGACGAAATTCGGATTTTTGCTTAAAAACAACAATTCCTTCAGTCAAAACATGTTCAAACTCATTTGTCCTTCATATATATCATTTCTAAGTAGATTCCATGCATAAACCTCTTTAAATGTCCTTGTATGAGAAAGAAAAACAGGAATAGCCTTACTTTTGCGAGTTAAGACGAAATTCAGATTTTTGCTTAAAAACAACAATTCCTTCAGTCAAAACATGTTCAAACTCCTTTTTCCTTCATATGAATCAATTCTAAGTAGGTTCCATGCATAAACCTCTTTAAATGTCCTTGTATGAGAATGAAAAACAGGAATAGCCTTATTTTTGCGAGTTAAGGCCAATTTGGTATTTTTGCTATAAAATGAATTCCTTCAGTCAAAACAAGTTCAAACTCCTTTGTCCTTCATATATATCCATTCTACGCAGGTTCCATGCATAAAGCTCTTTAAATAACCTTGTTTGAGAAAGAAAAACAGGAATAGCCTTACTTTTGCGAGTTAAGGCCAAATTGGTATTTTTGCTATAAAATGAATTCCTTCAGTCAAAACAAGTTCAAACTCCTTTGTCCTTCATATATATCCATTCTAAGCAGGTTCCATGCATAAAGCTCTTTATATTACCTTGTTTGAGAAAGAAAAACAGGAATAGCCTTACTTTTGCGAGTTAAGGCCAAATTGGTATTTTTGCTATAAAATGAATTCCTTCAGTCAAAACAAGTTCAAACTCATTTGTCCTTCATAAATATCATTTCTAAGTAGATTCCATGCATAAACCTCTTTAAATGTCCTTGTATGAGAATGAAAAACAGGAATAGCCTTATTTTTGCGAGTTAAGACGAAATTCGGATTTTTGCTTTAAAACACCAATTCCTTCAGTCGAAACAAGTTGAAACTCATTTGTCCTTCATATATTTCCCTTCTAAGTAGATTCCATGCATAAACCTCTTTAAATGACCTTGTATGAGAAAGAAAAACAGGAATAGCCTTACTTTTGCGAGTTAAGACGAAATTCGGATTTTTGCTTAAAAACAACAATTCCTTCAGTCAAAACATGTTCAAACTCATTTGTCCTTCATATATATCATTTCTAAGTAGATTCCATGCATAAACCTCTTTAAATGTCCTTGTATGAGAAAGAAAAACAGGAATAGCCTTACTTTTGCGAGTTAAGACGAAATTCGGATTTTTGCTTAAAAACAACAATTCCTTCAGTCAAAACATGTTCAAACTCCTTTGTCCTTCATATATATCCATTCTAAGTAGGTGATATGCATAAAGCTCTTTAAATGACCTTGTTTGAGAAAGAAAAACAGGAATAGCCTTATTTTTGCGAGTTAAGGCCAATTTGGTATTTTTGCTATAAAATGAATTCCTTCAGTCAAAACAAGTTCAAACTCCTTTGTCCTTCATATATATCCATTCTACGCAGGTTCCATGCATAAAGCTCTTTAAATGACCTTGTTTGAGAAAAAAAAACAGGAATAGCCTTACTTTTGCGAGTTAAGGCCAAATTGGTATTTTTGCTATAAAATGAATTCCTTCAGTCAAAACAAGTTCAAACTCCTTTGTCCTTCATATATATCCATTCTAAGCAGGTTCCATGCATAAAGCTCTTTAAATTACCTTGTTTGAGAAAGAAAAACAGGAATAGCCTTACTTTTGCGAGTTAAGGCCAAATTGGTATTTTTGCTACAAAATGAATTCCTTCAGTCAAAACAAGTTCAAATTCCTTTGTCCTTCATATATATCCATTCTAAGTAGGTTCCATGAAAAAACCTTTTTAAATGACCTTGTTTGAGAAAGAAAAACAGGAATAACCTTACTTTTGCGAGTTAAGACGAAATTCGGATTTTTGCTCAAAAACAACAATTCCTTCAGTCAAAACATGTTCAAACTCCTTTGTCCTTCATATGAATCAATTCTAAGTAGGTTCCATGCATAAACCTCTTTAAATGTCCTTGTATGAGAAAGAAAAACAGGAATAGCCTTATTTTTGCGAGTTAAGGCCAAATTGGTATTTTTGCTATAAAATGAATTCCTTCAGTCAAAACAAGTTCAAACTGCTTTGTCCTTCATATATATCCATTCTACGCAGGTTCCATGCATAAAGCTCTTTAAATGACCTTGTTTGAGAAAGAAAAACAGGAATAGCCTTACTTTTGCGAGTTAAGGCCAAATTGGTATTTTTGCTATAAAATGAATTCCTTCAGTCAAAACAAGTTCAAATTCCTTTGTCCTTCATATATATCCATTCTAAGTAGGTTCCATGCATAAAACTCTTTAAATGTCCTTGTATGAGAAAGAAAAACAGGAATAGCCTTATTTTTGCGAGTTAAGGCCAAATTGGTATTTTTTCTATAAAATGAATTCCTTCAGTCAAAACAAGTTCAAACTCCTTTGTCCTTCATATATATCCATTCTAAGAAGGTTCCATGAAAAAACCTCTTTAAATGACCTTGTTTGAGAAAGAAAAACAGGAATAACCTTACTTTTGCGAGTTAAGAAGAAATTCGGATTTTTGCTTTAAAACACCAATTCCTTCAGTCGAAACAAGTTGAAACTCATTTGTCCTTCATATATTTCCCTTCTAAGTAGATTCCATGCATAAACCTCTTTAAATGACCTTGTATGAGAAAGAAAAACAGGAATAGCCTTACTTTTGCGAGTTAAGACGAAATTCGGATTTTTGCTTAAAAACAACAATTCCTTCAGTCAAAACATGTTCAAACTCCTTTGTCCTTCATATATATCATTTCTAAGTAGATTCCATGCATAAACCTCTTTAAATGTCCTTGTATGAGAATGAAAAACAGGAATAGCCTTATTTTTGCGAGTTAAGGCCAATTTGGTATTTTTGCTATAAAATGAATTCCTTCAGTCAAAACAAGTTCAAACTCCTTTGTCCTTCATATATATCCATTCTACGCAGGTTCCATGCATAAAGCTCTTTAAATAACCTTGTTTGAGAAAGAAAAACAGGAATAGCCTTACTTTTGCGAGTTAAGACGAAATTCGGATTTTTGCTTAAAAACAACAATTACTTTAGTCAAAACATGTTCAAACTCATTTGTCCTTCATATATATCATTTCTAAGTAGATTCCATGCATAAACCTCTTTAAATGTCCTTGTATGAGAAAGAAAAACAGGAATAGCCTTACTTTTGCGAGTTAAGACGAAATTCGGATTTTTGCTTAAAAACAACAATTCCTTCAGTCAAAACATGTTCAAACTCCTTTGTCCTTCATATATATCCATTCTAAGCAGGTTCCATGCATAAAGCTCTTTAAACGACCTTGTTTGAGAAAGAAAAACAGGAATAGCCTTACTTTTGCGAGTTAAGACGAAATTCGGATTTTTGCTTAAAAACACCAATTCCTTCAGTCAAAACAAGTTCAAACTCCTTTGTCCTTCATATATATCCATTCTAAGAAGGTTCCATGAAAAAACCTCTTTAAATGACCTTGTTTGAGAAAGAAAAACAGGAATAACCTTACTTTTGCGAGTTAAGAAGAAATTCGGATTTTTGCTTAAAAACACCAATTCCTTCAGTCGAAACAAGTTGAAACTCATTTGTCCTTCATATATTTCCCTTCTAAGTAGGTTCCATGCATAAAGCTCTTTAAATGACCTTGTATGAGAAAGAAAAACAGGAATAGCCTTACTTTTGCGAGTTAAGACGAAATTCGGATTTTTGCTTAAAAACAACAATTCCTTCAGTCAAAACATGTTCAAACTCATTTGTCCTTCATATATATCATTTCTAAGTAGATTCCATGCATAAACCTCTTTAAATGTCCTTGTATGAGAAAGAAAAACAGGAATAGCCTTACTTTTGCGAGTTAAGACGAAATTCAGATTTTTGCTTAAAAACAACAATTCCTTCAGTCAAAACATGTTCAAACTCCTTTTTCCTTCATATGAATCAATTCTAAGTAGGTTCCATGCATAAACCTCTTTAAATGTCCTTGTATGAGAAAGAAAAACAGGAATAGCCTTATTTTCGCGAGTTAAGGCCAAATTGGTATTTTTGCTATAAAATGAATTCCTTCAGTCAAAACAAGTTCAAATTCCTTTGTCCTTCATATATATCCATTCTAAGTAGGTTCCATGCATAAACCTCTTTAAATGTCCTTGTATGAGAAAGAAAAACAGGAATAGCCTTATTTTTGCGAGTTAAGGCCAAATTGGTATTTTTGCTATAAAATGAATTCCTTCAGTCAAAACAAGTTCAAACTCCTTTGTCCCTCATATATATCCATTCTACGCAGGTTCCATGCATAAAGCTCTTTAAATGACCTTGTTTGAGAAAGAAAAACAGGAATAGCCTTACTTTTGCGAGTTAAGGCCAAATTGGTATTTTTGCTATAAAATGAATTCCTTCAGTAAAAACAAGTTCAAATTCCTTTGTCCTTCATATATATCCATTCTAAGTAGGTTCCATGCATAAACCTCTTTAAATGTCCTTGTATGAGAAAGAAAAACAGGAATAGCCTTATTTTTGCGAGTTAAGGCCAAATTGGTATTTTTGCTATAAAATGAATTCCTTAAGTCAAAACAAGTTCAAATTCCTTTGTCCTTCATATATATCCATTCTAAGTAGGTTCCAAGCATAAACCTCTTTAAATGTCCTTGTATGAGAAAGAAAAACAGGAATAGCCTTACTTTTGCGAGTTAAGACGAAATTCGGATTTTTGCTTAAAAACAACAATTCCTTCAGTCAAAACAAGTTCAAACTCCTTTGTCCTTCATATATATCCATTCTACGCAGGTTCCATGCATAAAGCTCTTTAAATGACCTTGTTTGAGAAAGAAAAACAGGAATAGCCTTACTTTTGCGAGTTAAGGCCAAATTGGTATTTTTGCTATAAAATGAATTCCTTCAGTCAAAACAAGTTCAAACTCCTTTGTCCTTCATATATATCCATTCTAAGAAGGTTCCATGAAAAAACCTCTTTAAATGACCTTGTTTGAGAAAGAAAAACAGGAATAACCTTACTTTTGCGAGTTAAGAAGAAATTCGGATTTTTGCTTAAAAACACCAATTCCTTTAGTCGAAACAAGTTGAAACTCATTTGTCCTTCATATATTTCCCTTCTAAGTAGATTCCATGCATAAACCTCTTTAAATGACCTTGTATGAGAAAGAAAAACAGGAATAGCCTTACTTTTGCGAGCTAAGACGAAATTCGGATTTTTGCTTAAAAACAACAATTCCTTCAGTCAAAACATGTTCAAACTCATTTGTCCTTCATATATATCATTTCTAAGTAGATTCCATGCATAAACCTCTTTAAATGTCCTTGTATGAGAAAGAAAAACAGGAATAGCCTTACTTTTGCGAGTTAAGACGAAATTCGGATTTTTGCTTAAAAACAACAATTCCTTCAGTCAAAACATGTTCAAACTCCTTTGTCCTTCATATATATCATTTCTAAGTAGATTCCATGCATAAACCTCTTTAAATGTCCTTGTATGAGAATGAAAAACAGGAATAGCCTTATTTTTGCGAGTTAAGGCCAATTTGGTATTTTTGCCATAAAATGAATTCCTTCAGTCAAAACAAGTTCAAACTCCTTTGTCCTTCATATATATCCATTCTACGCAGGTTCCATGCATAAAGCTCTTTAAATAACCTTGTTTGAGAAAGAAAAACAGGAATAGCCTTACTTTTGCGAGTTAAGGCCAAATTGGTATTTTTGCTATAAAATGAATTCCTTCAGTCAAAACAAGTTCAAACTCCTTTGTCCTTCATATATATCCATTCTAAGCAGGTTCCATGCATAAAGCTCTTTAAATTACCTTGTTTGAGAAAGAAAAACAGGAATAGCCTTACTTTTGCGAGTTAAGGCCAAATTGGTATTTTTGCTATAAAATGAATTCCTTCAGTCAAAACAAGTTCAAATTCCTTTGTCCTTCATATATATCCATTCTAAGTAGGTTCCATGAAAAAACCTTTTTAAATGACCTTGTTTGAGAAAGAAAAACAGGAATAACCTTACTTTTGCGAGTTAAGACGAAATTCGGATTTTTGCTTAAAAACAACAATTCCTTCAGTCAAAACATGTTCAAACTCCTTTGTCCTTCATATATATCCATTCTAAGAAGGTTCCATGAAAAAACCTCTTTAAATGACCTTGTTTGAGAAAGAAAAACAGGAATAACCTTACTTTTGCGAGTTAAGAAGAAATTCGGATTTTTGCTTAAAAACACCAATTCTTTCAGTCGAAACAAGTTGAAACTCATTTGTCCTTCATATATTTCCCTTCTAAGTAGATTCCATGCATAAACCTCTTTAAATGACCTTGTATGAGAAAGAAAAACAGGAATAGCCTTACTTTTGCGAGTGAAGACGAAATTCGGATTTTTGCTTAAAAACAACAATTCCTTCAGTCAAAACATGTTCAAACTCCTTTGTCCTTCATATGAATCAATTCTAAGTAGGTTCCATGCATATACCTCTTTAAATGTCCTTGTATGAGAAAGAAAAACAGGAATAGACTTATTTTTGCGAGTTAAGGCCAAATTGGTATTTTTGCTATAAAATGAATTCCTTCAGTCAAAACAAGTTCAAACTCCTTTGTCCTTCATATATATCCATTCTACGCAGGTTCCATGCATAAAGCTCTTTAAATGACCTTGTTTGAGAAAGAAAAACAGGAATAGCCTTACTTTTGCGAGTTAAGGCCAAATTGGTATTTTTGCTATAAAATGAATTCCTTCAGTAAAAACAAGTTCAAATTCCTTTGTCCTTCATATATATCCATTCTAAGTAGGTTCCATGCATAAACCTCTTTAAATGTCCTTGTATGAGAAAGAAAAACAGGAATAGCCTTATTTTTGCGAGTTAAGGCCAAATTGGTATTTTTGCTATAAAATGAATTCCTTCAGTCAAAACAAGTTCAAACTCCTTTGTCCTTCATATATATCCATTCTAAGCAGGTTCCATGCATAAAGCTCTTTAAACGACCTTGTTTGAGAAAGAAAAACAGGAATAGCCTTACTTTTGCGAGTTAAGACGAAATTCGGATTTTTGCTTAAAAACACCAATTCCTTCAGTCAAAACAAGTTCAAACTCCTTTGTCCTTCATATATATCCATTCTAAGAAGGTTCCATGAAAAAACCTCTTTAAATGACCTTGTTTGAGAAAGAAAAACAGGAATAACCTTACTTTTGCGAGTTAAGAAGAAATTCGGATTTTTGCTTAAAAACACCAATTCCTTCAGTCGAAACAAGTTGAAACTCATTTTTCCTTCATATATTTCCCTTCTAAGTAGATTCCATGCATAAACCTCTTTAAATGACCTTGTATGAGAAAGAAAAACAGGAATAGCCTTACTTTTGCGAGTTAAGACGAAATTCGGATTTTTGCTTAAAAACAACAATTACTTTAGTCAAAACATGTTCAAACTCATTTGTCCTTCATATATATCATTTCTAAGTAGATTCCATGCATAAACCTCTTTAAATGTCCTTGTATGAGAAAGAAAAACAGGAATAGCCTTACTTTTGCGAGTTAAGACGAAATTCGGATTTTTGCTTAAAAACAACAATTCCTTCAGTCAAAACATGTTCAAACTCCTTTGTCCTTCATATATATCCATTCTAAGCAGGTTCCATGCATAAAGCTCTTTAAACGACCTTGTTTGAGAAAGAAAAACAGGAATAGCCTTACTTTTGCGAGTTAAGACGAAATTCGGATTTTTGCTTAAAAACACCAATTCCTTCAGTCAAAACAAGTTCAAACTCCTTTGTCCTTCATATATATCCATTCTAAGAAGGTTCCATGAAAAAACCTCTTTAAATGACCTTGTTTGAGAAAGAAAAACAGGAATAACCTTACTTTTGCGAGTTAAGAAGAAATTCGGATTTTTGCTTAAAAACACCAATTCCTTCAGTCGAAACAAGTTGAAACTCATTTGTCCTTCATATATTTCCCTTCTAAGTAGGTTCCATGCATAAAGCTCTTTAAATGACCTTGTATGAGAAAGAAAAACAGGAATAGCCTTACTTTTGCGAGTTAAGACGAAATTCGGATTTTTGCTTAAAAACAACAATTCCTTCAGTCAAAACATGTTCAAACTCATTTGTCCTTCATATATATCATTTCTAAGTAGATTCCATGCATAAACCTCTTTAAATGTCCTTGTATGAGAAAGAAAAACAGGAATAGCCTTACTTTTGCGAGTTAAGACGAAATTCAGATTTTTGCTTAAAAACAACAATTCCTTCAGTCAAAACATGTTCAAACTCCTTTTTCCTTCATATGAATCAATTCTAAGTAGGTTCCATGCATAAACCTCTTTAAATGTCCTTGTATGAGAAAGAAAAACAGGAATAGCCTTATTTTCGCGAGTTAAGGCCAAATTGGTATTTTTGCTATAAAATGAATTCCTTCAGTCAAAACAAGTTCAAATTCCTTTGTCCTTCATATATATCCATTCTAAGTAGGTTCCATGCATAAACCTCTTTAAATGTCCTTGTATGAGAAAGAAAAACAGGAATAGCCATATTTTTGCGAGTTAAGGCCAAATTGGTATTTTTGCTATAAAATGAATTCCTTCAGTCAAAACAAGTTCAAACTCCTTTGTCCCTCATATATATCCATTCTACGCAGGTTCCATGCATAAAGCTCTTTAAATGACCTTGTTTGAGAAAGAAAAACAGGAATAGCCTTATTTTTGCGAGTTAAGGCCAAATTGGTATTTTTGCTATAAAATGAATTCCTTAAGTCAAAACAAGTTCAAATTCCTTTGTCCTTCATATATATCCATTCTAAGTAGGTTCCAAGCATAAACCTCTTTAAATGTCCTTGTATGAGAAAGAAAAACAGGAATAGCCTTACTTTTGCGAGTTAAGACGAAATTCGGATTTTTGCTTAAAAACAACAATTCCTTCAGTCAAAACAAGTTCAAACTCCTTTGTCCTTCATATATATCCATTCTACGCAGGTTCCATGCATAAAGCTCTTTAAATGACCTTGTTTGAGAAAGAAAAACAGGAATAGCCTTACTTTTGCGAGTTAAGGCCAAATTGGTATTTTTGCTATAAAATGAATTCCTTCAGTCAAAACAAGTTCAAACTCCTTTGTCCTTCATATATATCCATTCTAAGAAGGTTCCATGAAAAAACCTCTTTAAATGACCTTGTTTGAGAAAGAAAAACAGGAATAACCTTACTTTTGCGAGTTAAGAAGAAATTCGGATTTTTGCTTAAAAACACCAATTCCTTTAGTCGAAACAAGTTGAAACTCATTTGTCCTTCATATATTTCCCTTCTAAGTAGATTCCATGCATAAACCTCTTTAAATGACCTTGTATGAGAAAGAAAAACAGGAATAGCCTTACTTTTGCGAGCTAAGACGAAATTCGGATTTTTGCTTAAAAACAACAATTCCTTCAGTCAAAACATGTTCAAACTCATTTGTCCTTCATATATATCATTTCTAAGTAGATTCCATGCATAAACCTCTTTAAATGTCCTTGTATGAGAAAGAAAAACAGGAATAGCCTTACTTTTGCGAGTAAAGACAAAATTCGGATTTTTGCTTAAAAACAACAATTCCTTCAGTCAAAACATGTTCAAACTCCTTTGTCCTTCATATGAATCAATTCTAAGTAGGTTCCATGCATAAACCTCTTTAAATGTCCTTGTATGAGAAAGAAAAACAGGAATAGCCTTATTTTTGCGAGTTAAGGCTAAATTGGTATTTTTGCTATAAAATGAATTCCTTCAGTCAAAACAAGTTCAAATTCCTTTGTCCTTCATATATATCCATTCTAAGTAGGTTCCATGCATAAACCTCTTTAAATGTCCTTGTATGAGAAAGAAAAACAGGAATAGCCTTACTTTTGCGAGTTAAGACGAAATTCGGATTTTTGCTTAAAAACAACAATTCCTTCAGTCAAAACAAGTTCAAACTCCTTTGTCCTTCATATGAATCAATTCTAAGTAGGTTCCATGCATAAACCTCTTTAAATGACCTTGTTTGAGAAAGAAAAACAGGAATAGCCTTATTTTTGCGAGTTAAGGCCAAATTGGTATTTTTGCTATAAAATGAATTCCTTCAGTCAAAACAAGTTCAAACTCCTTTGTCCTTCATATATATCCATTCTACGCAGGTTCCATGCATAAAGCTCTTTAAATGACCTTGTTTGAGAAAGAAAAACAGGAATAGCCTTACTTTTGCGAGTTAAGGCCAAATTGGTATTTTTGCTATAAAATGAATTCCTTCAGTCAAAACAAGTTCAAACTCCTTTGTCCTTCATATATATCCATTCTAAGAAGGTTCCATGAAAAAACCTCTTTAAATGACCTTGTTTGAGAAAGAAAAACAGGAATAACCTTACTTTTGCGAGTTAAGAAGAAATTCGGATTTTTGCTTAAAAACACCAATTCCTTCAGTCGAAACAAGTTGAAACTCATTTTTCCTTCATATATTTCCCTTCTAAGTAGATTCCATGCATAAACCTCTTTAAATGACCTTGTATGAGAAAGAAAAACAGGAATAGCCTTACTTTTGCGAGTTAAGACGAAATTCGGATTTTTGCTTAAAAACAACAATTACTTTAGTCAAAACATGTTCAAACTCATTTGTCCTTCATATATATCATTTCTAAGTAGATTCCATGCATAAACCTCTTTAAATGTCCTTGTATGAGAAAGAAAAACAGGAATAGCCTTACTTTTGCGAGTTAAGACGAAATTCGGATTTTTGCTTAAAAACAACAATTCCTTCAGTCAAAACATGTTCAAACTCCTTTGTCCTTCATATATATCCATTCTACGCAGGTTCCATGCATAAAGCTCTTTAAATGACCTTGTTTGAGAAAGAAAAACAGGAATAGCCTTACTTTTGCGAGTTAAGGCCAAATTGGTATTTTTGCTATAAAATGAATTCCTTCAGTAAAAACAAGTTCAAATTCCTTTGTCCTTCATATATATCCATTCTAAGTAGGTTCCATGCATAAACCTCTTTAAATGTCCTTGTATGAGAAAGAAAAACAGGAATAGCCTTATTTTTGCGAGTTAAGGCCAAATTGGTATTTTTGCTATAAAATGAATTCCTTCAGTCAAAACAAGTTCAAATTCCTTTGTCCTTCATATATATCCATTCTAAGTAGGTTCCAAGCATAAACCTCTTTAAATGTCCTTGTATGAGAAAGAAAAACAGGAATAGCCTTACTTTTGCGAGTTAAGACGAAATTCGGATTTTTGCTTAAAAACAACAATTCCTTCAGTCAAAACAAGTTCAAACTCCTTTGTCCTTCATATATATCCATTCTACGCAGGTTCCATGCATAAAGCTCTTTAAATGACCTTGTTTGAGAAAGAAAAACAGGAATAGCCTTACTTTTGCGAGTTAAGGCCAAATTGGTATTTTTGCTATAAAATGAATTCCTTCAGTCAAAACAAGTTCAAACTCCTTTGTCCTTCATATATATCCATTCTAAGAAGGTTCCATGAAAAAACCTCTTTAAATGACCTTGTTTGAGAAAGAAAAACAGGAATAACCTTACTTTTGCGAGTTAAGAAGAAATTCGGATTTTTGCTTAAAAACACCAATTCCTTTAGTCGAAACAAGTTGAAACTCATTTGTCCTTCATATATTTCCCTTCTAAGTAGATTCCATGCATAAACCTCTTTAAATGACCTTGTATGAGAAAGAAAAACAGGAATAGCCTTACTTTTGCGAGCTAAGACGAAATTCGGATTTTTGCTTAAAAACAACAATTCCTTCAGTCAAAACATGTTCAAACTCATTTGTCCTTCATATATATCATTTCTAAGTAGATTCCATGCATAAACCTCTTTAAATGTCCTTGTATGAGAAAGAAAAACAGGAATAGCCTTATTTTTGCGAGTTAAGGCCAAATTGGTATTTTTGCTATAAAATGAATTCCTTCAGTCAAAACAAGTTCAAACTCCTTTGTCCTTCATATATATCCATTCTAAGAAGGTTCCATGAAAAAACCTCTTTAAATTACCTTGTTTGAGAAAGAAAAACAGGAATAACCTTACTTTTGCGAGTTAAGAAGAAATTCGGATTTTTGCTTAAAAACACCAATTCCTTCAGTCGAAACAAGTTGAAACTCATTTGTCCTTCATATATTTCCCTTCTAAGTAGATTCCATGCATAAACCTCTTTAAATGACCTTGTATGAGAAAGAAAAACAGGAATAGCCTTACTTTTGCGAGTTAAGACGAAATTCGGATTTTTGCTTAAAAACAACAATTCCTTCAGTCAAAACATGTTCAAACTCCTTTGTCCTTCATATGAATCAATTCTAAGTAGGTTCCATGCATAAACCTCTTTAAATGTCCTTGTATGAGAAAGAAAAACAGGAATAGCCTTATTTTTGCGAGTTAAGGCCAAATTGGTATTTTTGCTATAAAATGAATTCCTTCAGTCAAAACAAGTTCAAACTCCTTTGTCCTTCATATATATCCATTCTACGCAGGTTCCATGCATAAAGCTCTTTAAATGACCTTGTTTGAGAAAGAAAAACAGGAATAGCCTTACTTTCGCGAGTTAAGGCCAAATTGGTATTTTTGCTATAAAATGAATTCCTTCAGTCAAAACAAGTTCAAACTCCTTTGTCCTTCATATATATCCATTCTACGCTGGTTCCATGCATAAAGCTCTTTAAATGACCTTGTTTGAGAAAGAAAAACAGGAATAGCCTTACTTTTGCGAGTTAAGGCCAAATTGGTATTTTTGCTATAAAATGAATTCCTTCAGTCAAAACAAGTTCAAATTCCTTTGTCCTTCATATATATCCATTCTAAGTAGGTTCCATGCATAAACCTCTTTAAATGTCTTGTATGAGAAAGAAAAACAGGAATAGCCTTATTTTTGCGAGTTAAGGCCAAATTGGTATTTTTGCTATAAAATGAATTCCTTCAGTCAAAACAAGTTCAAACTCCTTTGTCCTTCATATATATCCATTCTAAGAAGGTTCCATGAAAAAACCTCTTTAAATGACCTTGTTTGAGAAAGAAAAACAGGAATAACCTTACTTTTGCGAGTTAAGAAGAAATTCGGATTTTTGCTTAAAAACACCAATTCCTTCAGTCGAAACAAGTTGAAACTCATTTGTCCTTCATATATTTCCCTTCTAAGTAGATTCCATGCATAAACCTCTTTAAATGACCTTGTATGAGAAAGAAAAACAGGAATAGCCTTACTTTTGCGAGCTAAGACGAAATTCGGATTTTTGCTTAAAAACAACAATTCCTTCAGTCAAAACATGTTCAAACTCATTTGTCCTTCATATATATCATTTCTAAGTAGATTCCATGCATAAACCTCTTTAAATGTCCTTGTATGAGAAAGAAAAACAGGAATAGCCTTACTTTTGCGAGTAAAGACAAAATTCGGATTTTTGCTTAAAAACAACAATTCCTTCAGTCAAAACATGTTCAAACTCCTTTGTCCTTCATATGAATCAATTCTAAGTAGGTTCCATGCATAAACCTCTTTAAATGTCCTTGTATGAGAAAGAAAAACAGGAATAGCCTTATTTTTGCGAGTTAAGGCCAAATTGGTATTTTTGCTATAAAATGAATTCCTTCAGTCAAAACAAGTTCAAACTCCTTTGTCCTTCATATATATCCATTCTACGCAGGTTCCATGCATAAAGCTCTTTAAATGACCTTGTTTGAGAAAGAAAAACAGGAATAGCCTTACTTTCGCGAGTTAAGGCCAAATTGGTATTTTTGCTATAAAATGAATTCCTTCAGTCAAAACAAGTTCAAACTCCTTTGTCCTTCATATATATCCATTCTACGCTGGTTCCATGCATAAAGCTCTTTAAATGACCTTGTTTGAGAAAGAAAAACAGGAATAGCCTTACTTTTGCGAGTTAAGGCCAAATTGGTATTTTTGCTATAAAATGAATTCCTTCAGTCAAAACAAGTTCAAATTCCTTTGTCCTTCATATATATCCATTCTAAGTAGGTTCCATGCATAAACCTCTTTAAATGTCTTGTATGAGAAAGAAAAACAGGAATAGCCTTATTTTTGCGAGTTAAGGCCAAATTGGTATTTTTGCTATAAAATGAATTCCTTCAGTCAAAACAAGTTCAAACTCCTTTGTCCTTCATATATATCCATTCTAAGAAGGTTCCATGAAAAAACCTCTTTAAATGACCTTGTTTGAGAAAGAAAAACAGGAATAACCTTACTTTTGCGAGTTAAGAAGAAATTCGGATTTTTGCTTAAAAACACCAATTCCTTCAGTCGAAACAAGTTGAAACTCATTTGTCCTTCATATATTTCCCTTCTAAGTAGATTCCATGCATAAACCTCTTTAAATGACCTTGTATGAGAAAGAAAAACAGGAATAGCCTTACTTTTGCGAGTTAAGACGAAATTCGGATTTTTGCTTAAAAACAACAATTCCTTCAGTCAAAACATGTTCAAACTCCTTTGTCCTTCATATGAATCAATTCTAAGTAGGTTCCATGCATAAACCTCTTTAAATGTCCTTGTATGAGAAAGAAAAACAGGAATAGCCTTATTTTTGCGAGTTAAGGCCAAATTGGTATTTTTGCTATAAAATGAATTCCTTCTGTCAAAACAAGTTCAAACTCCTTTGTCCTTCATATATATCCATTCTAAGTAGATTCCATGCATAAACCTCTTTAAATGACCTTGTATGAGAAAGAAAAACAGGAATAGCCTTACTTTTGCGAGTTAAGACGAAATTCGGATTTTTGCTTAAAAACAACAATTCCTTCAGTCAAAACATGTTCAAACTCCTTTGTCCTTCATATGAATCAATTCTAAGTAGGTTCCATGCATAAACCTCTTTAAATGTCCTTGTATGAGAAAGAAAAACAGGAATAGCCTTATTTTTGCGAGTTAAGGCCAAATTGGTATTTTTGCTATAAAATGAATTCCTTCTGTCAAAACAAGTTCAAACTCCTTTGTCCTTCATATATATCCATTCTACGCAGGTTACATGCATAAAGCTCTTTAAATGTCCTTGTATGAGAAAGAAAAACAGGAATAGCCTTACTTTTGCGAGTTAAGACGAAATTCGGATTTTTGCTTAAAAACAACAATTCCTTCAGTCAAAACAAGTTCAAACTCCTTTGTCCTTCATATGAATCAATTCTAAGTAGGTTCCATGCATAAACCTCTTTAAATGACCTTGTTTGAGAAAGAAAAACAGGAATAGCCTTACTTTTGCGAGTTAAGGCCAAATTGGTATTTTTGCTATAAAATGAATTCCTTCAGTCAAAACAAGTTCAAACTCCTTTGTCCTTCATATATATCCATTCTAAGTAGATTCCATGCATAAACCTCTTTAAATGACCTTGTATGAGAAAGAAAAACAGGAATAGCCTTACTTTTGCGAGTTAAGACGAAATTCGGATTTTTGCTTAAAAACAACAATTCCTTCAGTCAAAACATGTTCAAACTCCTTTGTCCTTCATATGAATCAATTCTAAGTAGGTTCCATGCATAAACCTCTTTAAATGTCCTTGTATGAGAATGAAAAACAGGAATAGCCTTATTTTTGCGAGTTAAGGCCAAATTGGTATTTTTGCTATAAAATGAATTCCTTCTGTCAAAACAAGTTCAAACTCCTTTGTCCTTCATATATATCCATTCTACGCAGGTTACATGCATAAAGCTCTTTAAATGTCCTTGTATGAGAAAGAAAAACAGGAATAGCCTTACTTTTGCGAGTTAAGACGAAATTCGGATTTTTGCTTAAAAACAACAATTCCTTCAGTCAAAACATGTTCAAACTCATTTGTCCTTCATATATATCATTTCTAAGTAGATTCCATGCATAAACCTCTTTAAATGTCCTTGTATGAGAAAGAAAAACAGGACTAGCCTTATTTTTGCGAGTTAAGACGAAATTCGGATTTTTGCTTAAAAACAACAATTCCTTCAGTCAAAACATGTTCAAACTCCTTTGTCCTTCATATGAATCAATTCTAAGTAGGTTCCATGCATAAACCTCATTAAATGTCCTTGTATGAGAAAGAAAAACAGGAATAGCCTTATTTTTGCGAGTTAAGGCCAAATTGGTATTTTTGCTATAAAATGAATTCCTTCAGTCAAAACAAGTTCAAACTCCTTTGTCCTTCATATATATCCATTCTACGCAGGTTCCATGCATAAAGCTCTTTAAATGACCTTGTTTGAGAAAGAAAAACAGGAATAGCCTTACTTTCGCGAGTTAAGGCCAAATTGGTATTTTTGCTATAAAATGAATTCCTTCAGTCAAAACAAGTTCAAATTCCTTTGTCCTTCATATATATCCATTCTAAGTAGGTTCCATGCATAAACCTCTTTAAATGTCCTTGTATGAGAAAGAAAAACAGGAATAGCCTTATTTTTGCGAGTTAAGGCCAAATTGGTATTTTTGCTATAAAATGAATTCCTTCAGTCAAAACAAGTTCAAACTCCTTTGTCCTTCATATATATCCATTCTAAGAAGGTTCCATGAAAAAACCTCTTTAAATGACCTTGTTTGAGAAAGAAAAACAGGAATAACCTTACTTTTGCGAGTTAAGAAGAAATTCGGATTTTTGCTTAAAAACACCAATTCTTTCAGTCGAAACAAGTTGAAACTCATTTGTCCTTCATATATTTCCCTTCTAAGTAGATTCCATGCATAAACCTCTTTAAATGACCTTGTATGAGAAAGAAAAACAGGAATAGCCTTACTTTTGCGAGTGAAGACGAAATTCGGATTTTTGCTTAAAAACAACAATTCCTTCAGTCAAAACATGTTCAAACTCCTTTGTCCTTCATATGAATCAATTCTAAGTAGGTTCCATGCATATACCTCTTTAAATGTCCTTGTATGAGAAAGAAAAACAGGAATAGACTTATTTTTGCGAGTTAAGGCCAAATTGGTATTTTTGCTATAAAATGAATTCCTTCAGTCAAAACAAGTTCAAACTCCTTTGTCCTTCATATATATCCATTCTACGCAGGTTCCATGCATAAAGCTCTTTAAATGACCTTGTTTGAGAAAGAAAAACAGGAATAGCCTTACTTTTGCGAGTTAAGGCCAAATTGGTATTTTTGCTATAAAATGAATTCCTTCAGTAAAAACAAGTTCAAATTCCTTTGTCCTTCATATATATCCATTCTAAGTAGGTTCCATGCATAAACCTCTTTAAATGTCCTTGTATGAGAAAGAAAAACAGGAATAGCCTTATTTTTGCGAGTTAAGGCCAAATTGGTATTTTTGCTATAAAATGAATTCCTTCAGTCAAAACAAGTTCAAACTCCTTTGTCCTTCATATATATCCATTCTAAGCAGGTTCCATGCATAAAGCTCTTTAAACGACCTTGTTTGAGAAAGAAAAACAGGAATAGCCTTACTTTTGCGAGTTAAGACGAAATTCGGATTTTTGCTTAAAAACACCAATTCCTTCAGTCAAAACAAGTTCAAACTCCTTTGTCCTTCATATATATCCATTCTAAGAAGGTTCCATGAAAAAACCTCTTTAAATGACCTTGTTTGAGAAAGAAAAACAGGAATAACCTTACTTTTGCGAGTTAAGAAGAAATTCAGATTTTTGCTTAAAAACACCAATTCTTTCAGTCGAAACAAGTTGAAACTCATTTGTCCTTCATATATTTCCCTTCTAAGTAGATTCCATGCATAAACCTCTTTAAATGACCTTGTATGAGAAAGAAAAACAGGAATAGCCTTACTTTTGCGAGTGAAGACGAAATTCGGATTTTTGCTTAAAAACAACAATTCCTTCAGTCAAAACATGTTCAAACTCCTTTGTCCTTCATATGAATCAATTCTAAGTAGGTTCCATGCATATACCTCTTTAAATGTCCTTGTATGAGAAAGAAAAACAGGAATAGACTTATTTTTGCGAGTTAAGGCCAAATTGGTATTTTTGCTATAAAATGAATTCCTTCAGTCAAAACAAGTTCAAACTCCTTTGTCCTTCATATATATCCATTCTAAGAAGGTTCCATGAAAAAACCTCTTTAAATGACCTTGTTTGAGAAAGAAAAACAGGAATAACCTTACTTTTGCGAGTTAAGAAGAAATTCGGATTTTTGCTTAAAAACACCAATTCCTTCAGTCGAAACAAGTTGAAACTCATTTGTCCTTCATATATTTCCCTTCTAAGTAGGTTCCATGCATAAAGCTCTTTAAATGACCTTGTATGAGAAAGAAAAACAGGAATAGCCTTACTTTTGCGAGTTAAGACGAAATTCGGATTTTTGCTTAAAAACAACAATTCCTTCAGTCAAAACATGTTCAAACTCATTTGTCCTTCATATATATCATTTCTAAGTAGATTCCATGCATAAACCTCTTTAAATGTCCTTGTATGAGAAAGAAAAACAGGAATAGCCTTACTTTTGCGAGTTAAGACGAAATTCAGATTTTTGCTTAAAAACAACAATTCCTTCAGTCAAAACATGTTCAAACTCCTTTTTCCTTCATATGAATCAATTCTAAGTAGGTTCCATGCATAAACCTCTTTAAATGTCCTTGTATGAGAAAGAAAAACAGGAATAGCCTTATTTTCGCGAGTTAAGGCCAAATTGGTATTTTTGCTATAAAATGAATTCCTTCAGTCAAAACAAGTTCAAATTCCTTTGTCCTTCATATATATCCATTCTAAGTAGGTTCCATGCATAAACCTCTTTAAATGTCCTTGTATGAGAAAGAAAAACAGGAATAGCCTTATTTTTGCGAGTTAAGGCCAAATTGGTATTTTTGCTATAAAATGAATTCCTTCAGTCAAAACAAGTTCAAACTCCTTTGTCCTTCATATATATCCATTCTACGCAGGTTCCATGCATAAAGCTCTTTAAATGACCTTGTTTGAGAAAGAAAAACAGGAATAGCCTTACTTTTGCGAGTTAAGGCCAAATTGGTATTTTTGCTATAAAATGAATTCCTTCAGTAAAAACAAGTTCAAATTCCTTTGTCCTTCATATATATCCATTCTAAGTAGGTTCCATGCATAAACCTCTTTAAATGTCCTTGTATGAGAAAGAAAAACAGGAATAGCCTTATTTTTGCGAGTTAAGGCCAAATTGGTATTTTTGCTATAAAATGAATTCCTTCAGTCAAAACAAGTTCAAATTCCTTTGTCCTTCATATATATCCATTCTAAGTAGGTTCCAAGCATAAACCTCTTTAAATGTCCTTGTATGAGAAAGAAAAACAGGAATAGCCTTACTTTTGCGAGTTAAGACGAAATTCGGATTTTTGCTTAAAAACAACAATTCCTTCAGTCAAAACAAGTTCAAACTCCTTTGTCCTTCATATATATCCATTCTACGCAGGTTCCATGCATAAAGCTCTTTAAATTACCTTGTTTGAGAAAGAAAAACAGGAATAGCCTTACTTTTGCGAGTTAAGGCCAAATTGGTATTTTTGCTATAAAATGAATTCCTTCAGTCAAAACAAGTTCAAACTCCTTTGTCCTTCATATATATCCATTCTAAGAAGGTTCCATGAAAAAACCTCTTTAAATGACCTTGTTTGAGAAAGAAAAACAGGAATAACCTTACTTTTGCGAGTTAAGAAGAAATTCGGATTTTTGCTTAAAAACACCAATTCCTTTAGTCGAAACAAGTTGAAACTCATTTGTCCTTCATATATTTCCCTTCTAAGTAGATTCCATGCATAAACCTCTTTAAATGACCTTGTATGAGAAAGAAAAACAGGAATAGCCTTACTTTTGCGAGCTAAGACGAAATTCGGATTTTTGCTTAAAAACAACAATTCCTTCAGTCAAAACATGTTCAAACTCATTTGTCCTTCATATATATCATTTCTAAGTAGATTCCATGCATAAACCTCTTTAAATGTCCTTGTATGAGAAAGAAAAACAGGAATAGCCTTACTTTTGCGAGTAAAGACAAAATTCGGATTTTTGCTTAAAAACAACAATTCCTTCAGTCAAAACATGTTCAAACTCCTTTGTCCTTCATATGAATCAATTCTAAGTAGGTTCCATGCATAAACCTCTTTAAATGTCCTTGTATGAGAAAGAAAAACAGGAATAGCCTTACTTTTGCGAGTTAAGACGAAATTCGGATTTTTGCTTAAAAACAACAATTCCTTCAGTCAAAACAAGTTCAAACTCCTTTGTCCTTCATATGAATCAATTCTAAGTAGGTTCCATGCATAAACCTCTTTAAATGACCTTGTTTGAGAAAGAAAAACAGGAATAGCCTTACTTTTGCGAGTTAAGGCCAAATTGGTATTTTTGCTATAAAATGAATTCCTTCAGTCAAAACAAGTTCAAATTCCTTTGTCCTTCATATATATCCATTCTAAGTAGGTTCCATGCATAAACCTCTTTAAATGTCCTTGTATGAGAAAGAAAAACAGGAATAGCCTTATTTTTGCGAGTTAAGGCCAAATTGGTATTTTTGCTATAAAATGAATTCCTTCAGTCAAAACAAGTTCAAACTCCTTTGTCCTTCATATATATCCATTCTACGCTGGTTCCATGCATAAAGCTCTTTAAATGACCTTGTTTGAGAAAGAAAAACAGGAATAGCCTTACTTTTGCGAGTTAAGGCCAAATTGGTATTTTTGCTATAAAATGAATTCCTTCAGTCAAAACAAGTTCAAATTCCTTTGTCCTTCATATATATCCATTCTAAGTAGGTTCCATGCATAAACCTCTTTAAATGTCCTTGTATGAGAAAGAAAAACAGGAATAGCCTTATTTTTGCGAGTTAAGGCCAAATTGGTATTTTTGCTATAAAATGAATTCCTTCAGTCAAAACAAGTTCAAACTCCTTTGTCCTTCATATATATCCATTCTACGCTGGTTCCATGCATAAAGCTCTTTAAATGACCTTGTTTGAGAAAGAAAAACAGGAATAGCCTTACTTTTGCGAGTTAAGGCCAAATTGGTATTTTTGCTATAAAATGAATTCCTTCAGTCAAAACAAGTTCAAACTCCTTTGTCCTTCATATATATCCATTCTAAGAAGGTTCCATGAAAAAACCTCTTTAAATGACCTTGTTTGAGAAAGAAAAACAGGAATAACCTTACTTTTGCGAGTTAAGAAGAAATTCGGATTTTTGCTTAAAAACACCAATTCCTTCAGTCGAAACAAGTTGAAACTCATTTGTCCTTCATATATTTCCCTTCTAAGTAGATTCCATGCATAAACCTCTTTAAATGACCTTGTATGAGAAAGAAAAACAGGAATAGCCTTACTTTTGCGAGTTAAGACGAAATTCGGATTTTTGCTTAAAAACAACAATTCCTTCAGTCAAAACATGTTCAAACTCATTTGTCCTTCATATATATCATTTCTAAGTAGATTCCATGCATAAACCTCTTTAAATGTCCTTGTATGAGAAAGAAAAACAGGAATAGCCTTACTTTTGCGAGTTAAGACGAAATTCGGATTTTTGCTTAAAAACAACAATTCCTTCAGTCAAAACATGTTCAAACTCCTTTGTCCTTCATATGAATCAATTCTAAGTAGGTTCCATGCATAAACCTCTTTAAATGTCCTTGTATGAGAAAGAAAAACAGGAATAGCCTTATTTTTGCGAGTTAAGGCCAAATTGGTATTTTTGCTATAAAATGAATTCCTTCAGTCAAAACAAGTTCAAACTCCTTTGTCCTTCATATATATCCATTCTACGCAGGTTCCATGCATAAAGCTCTTTAAATGACCTTGTTTGAGAAAGAAAAACAGGAATAGCCTTACTTTCGCGAGTTAAGGCCAAATTGGTATTTTTGCTATAAAATGAATTCCTTCAGTCAAAACAAGTTCAAATTCCTTTGTCCTTCATATATATCCATTCTAAGTAGGTTCCATGCATATACCTCTTTAAATGTCCTTGTATGAGAAAGAAAAACAGGAATAGCCTTACTTTTGCGAGTGAAGACGAAATTCGGATTTTTGCTTAAAAACAACAATTCCTTCAGTCAAAACATGTTCAAACTCATTTGTCCTTCATATATATCATTTCTACGCAGGTTCCATGCATAAAGCTCTTTAAATGACCTTGTTTGAGAAAGAAAAACAGGAATAGCCTTACTTTCGCGAGTTAAGGCCAAATTGGTATTTTTGCTATAAAATGAATTCCTTCAGTCAAAACAAGTTCAAATTCCTTTGTCCTTCATATATATCCATTCTAAGTAGGTTCCATGCATAAACCTCTTTAAATGTTCTTGTATGAGAAAGAAAAACAGGAATAGCCTTACTTTTGCGAGTTAAGACGAAATTCGGATTTTTGCTTAAAAACAACAATTCATTCAGCCAAAACATGTTCAAACTCCTTTGTCCTTCATATGAATCAATTCTAAGTAGGTTTCATGCATATACCTCTTTAAATGTCCTTGTATGAGAAAGAAAAACAGGAATAGCCTTATTTTTGCGAGTTAAGGCCAAGTTGGTATTTTTGCTATAAAATGAATTCCTTCAGTCAAAACAAGTTCAAACTCCTTTGTCCTTCATATATATCCATTCTAAGCAGGTTCCATGCATAAAGCTCTTTAAACGACCTTGTTTGAGAAAGAAAAACAGGAATAGCCTTACTTTTGCGAGTTAAGACGAAATTCGGATTTTTGCTTAAAAACACCAATTCCTTCAGTCAAAACAAGTTCAAACTCCTTTGTCCTTCATATATATCCATTCTAAGAAGGTTCCATGAAAAACCTCTTTAAATGAACTTGTTTGAGAAAGAAAAACAGGAATAACCTTACTTTTGCGAGTTAAGAAGAAATTCGGATTTTTGCTTAAAAACACCAATTCCTTCAGTCGAAACAAGTTGAAACTCATTTGTCCTTCATATATTTCCCTTCTAAGTAGGTTCCATGCATAAACCTCTTTAAATGACCTTGTATGAGAAAGAAAAACAGGAATAGCCTTACTTTTGCGAGTTAAGACGAAATTCGGATTTTTGCTTAAAAACAACAATTCCTTCAGTCAAAACATGTTCAAACTCATTTGTCCTTCATATATATCATTTCTAAGTAGATTCCATGCATAAACCTCTTTAAATGTCCTTGTATGAGAAAGAAAAACAGGAATAGCCTTACTTTTGCGAGTTAAGACGAAATTCGGATTTTTGCTTAAAAACAACAATTCCTTCAGTCAAAACATGTTCAAACTCCTTTTTCCTTCATATGAATCAATTCTAAGTAGGTTCCATGCATAAACTTCTTTAAATGTCCTTGTATGAGAAAGAAAAACAGGAATAGCCTTATTTTCGCGAGTTAAGGTCAAATTGGTATTTTTGCTATAAAATGAATTCCTTCAGTCAAAACAAGTTCAAATTCCTTTGTCCTTCATATATATCCATTCTAAGTAGGTTCCATGCATAAACCTCTTTAAATGTCCTTGTATGAGAAAGAAAAACAGGAATAGCCCTATTTTTGCGAGTTAAGGCCAAATTGGTATTTTTGCTATAAAATGAATTCCTTCAGTCAAAACAAGTTCAAACTCCTTTGTCCTTCATATATATCCATTCTACGCAGGTTCCATGCATAAAGCTCTTTAAATGACCTTGTTTGAGAAAGAAAAACAGGAATAGCCTTACTTTTGCGAGTTAAGGCCAAATTGGTATTTTTGCTATAAAATGAATTCCTTCAGTAAAAACAAGTTCAAATTCCTTTGTCCTTCATATATATCCATTCTAAGTAGGTTCCATGCATAAACCTCTTTAAATGTCCTTGTATGAGAAAGAAAAACAGGAATAGCCTTATTTTTGCGAGTTAAGGCCAAATTGGTATTTTTGCTATAAAATGAATTCCTTCAGTCAAAACAAGTTCAAATTCCTTTGTCCTTCATATATATCCATTCTAAGTAGGTTCCAAGCATAAACCTCTTTAAATGTCCTTGTATGAGAAAGAAAAACAGGAATAGCCTTACTTTTGCGAGTTAAGACGAAATTCGGATTTTTGCTTAAAAACAACAATTCCTTCAGTCAAAACAAGTTCAAACTCCTTTGTCCTTCATATATATCCATTCTACGCAGGTTCCATGCATAAAGCTCTTTAAATGACCTTGTTTGAGAAAGAAAAACAGGAATAGCCTTACTTTTGCGAGTTAAGGCCAAATTGGTATTTTTGCTATAAAATGAATTCCTTCAGTCAAAACAAGTTCAAACTCCTTTGTCCTTCATATATATCCATTCTAAGAAGGTTCCATGAAAAAACCTCTTTAAATGACCTTGTTTGAGAAAGAAAAACAGGAATAACCTTACTTTTGCGAGTTAAGAAGAAATTCGGATTTTTGCTTAAAAACACCAATTCCTTTAGTCGAAACAAGTTGAAACTCATTTGTCCTTCATATATTTCCCTTCTAAGTAGATTCCATGCATAAACCTCTTTAAATGACCTTGTATGAGAAAGAAAAACAGGAATAGCCTTACTTTTGCGAGCTAAGACGAAATTCGGATTTTTGCTTAAAAACAACAATTCCTTCAGTCAAAACATGTTCAAACTCATTTGTCCTTCATATATATCATTTCTAAGTAGATTCCATGCATAAACCTCTTTAAATGTCCTTGTATGAGAAAGAAAAACAGGAATAGCCTTACTTTTGCGAGTAAAGACAAAATTCGGATTTTTGCTTAAAAACAACAATTCCTTCAGTCAAAACATGTTCAAACTCCTTTGTCCTTCATATGAATCAATTCTAAGTAGGTTCCATGCATAAACCTCTTTAAATGTCCTTGTATGAGAAAGAAAAACAGGAATAGCCTTATTTTTGCGAGTTAAGGCTAAATTGGTATTTTTGCTATAAAATGAATTCCTTCAGTCAAAACAAGTTCAAATTCCTTTGTCCTTCATATATATCCATTCTAAGTAGGTTCCATGCATAAACCTCTTTAAATGTCCTTGTATGAGAAAGAAAAACAGGAATAGCCTTACTTTTGCGAGTTAAGACGAAATTCGGATTTTTGCTTAAAAACAACAATTCCTTCAGTCAAAACAAGTTCAAACTCCTTTGTCCTTCATATGAATCAATTCTAAGTAGGTTCCATGCATAAACCTCTTTAAATGACCTTGTTTGAGAAAGAAAAACAGGAATAGCCTTACTTTTGCGAGTTAAGGCCAAATTGGTATTTTTGCTATAAAATGAATTCCTTCAGTCAAAACAAGTTCAAATTCCTTTGTCCTTCATATATATCCATTCTAAGTAGGTTCCATGCATAAACCTCTTTAAATGTCCTTGTATGAGAAAGAAAAACAGGAATAGCCTTATTTTTGCGAGTTAAGGCCAAATTGGTATTTTTGCTATAAAATGAATTCCTTCAGTCAAAACAAGTTCAAACTCCTTTGTCCTTCATATATATCCATTCTACGCTGGTTCCATGCATAAAGCTCTTTAAATGACCTTGTTTGAGAAAGAAAAACAGGAATAGCCTTACTTTTGCGAGTTAAGGCCAAATTGGTATTTTTGCTATAAAATGAATTCCTTCAGTCAAAACAAGTTCAAATTCCTTTGTCCTTCATATATATCCATTCTAAGTAGGTTCCATGCATAAACCTCTTTAAATGTCCTTGTATGAGAAAGAAAAACAGGAATAGCCTTATTTTTGCGAGTTAAGGCCAAATTGGTATTTTTGCTATAAAATGAATTCCTTCAGTCAAAACAAGTTCAAACTCCTTTGTCCTTCATATATATCCATTCTAAGAAGGTTCCATGAAAAAACCTCTTTAAATGACCTTGTTTGAGAAAGAAAAACAGGAATAACCTTACTTTTGCGAGTTAAGAAGAAATTCGGATTTTTGCTTAAAAACACCAATTCCTTCAGTCGAAACAAGTTGAAACTCATTTGTCCTTCATATATTTCCCTTCTAAGTAGATTCCATGCATAAACCTCTTTAAATGACCTTGTATGAGAAAGAAAAACAGGAATAGCCTTACTTTTGCGAGTTAAGACGAAATTCGGATTTTTGCTTAAAAACAACAATTCCTTCAGTCAAAACATGTTCAAACTCATTTGTCCTTCATATATATCATTTCTAAGTAGATTCCATGCATAAACCTCTTTAAATGTCCTTGTATGAGAAAGAAAAACAGGAATAGCCTTACTTTTGCGAGTTAAGACGAAATTCGGATTTTTGCTTAAAAACAACAATTCCTTCAGTCAAAACATGTTCAAACTCCTTTGTCCTTCATATGAATCAATTCTAAGTAGGTTCCATGCATAAACCTCTTTAAATGTCCTTGTATGAGAAAGAAAAACAGGAATAGCCTTATTTTTGCGAGTTAAGGCCAAATTGGTATTTTTGCTATAAAATGAATTCCTTCAGTCAAAACAAGTTCAAACTCCTTTGTCCTTCATATATATCCATTCTACGCAGGTTCCATGCATAAAGCTCTTTAAATGACCTTGTTTGAGAAAGAAAAACAGGAATAGCCTTACTTTCGAGAGTTAAGGCCAAATTGGTATTTTTGCTATAAAATGAATTCCTTCAGTCAAAACAAGTTCAAATTCCTTTGTCCTTCATATATATCCATTCTAAGTAGGTTCCATGCATATACCTCTTTAAATGTCCTTGTATGAGAAAGAAAAACAGGAATAGCCTTACTTTTGCGAGTGAAGACGAAATTCGGATTTTTGCTTAAAAACAACAATTCCTTCAGTCAAAACATGTTCAAACTCATTTGTCTTTCATATATATCATTTCTACGCAGGTTCCATGCATAAAGCTCTTTAAATGACCTTGTTTGAGAAAGAAAAACAGGAATAGCCTTACTTTCGCGAGTTAAGGCCAAATTGGTATTTTTGCTATAAAATGAATTCCTTCAGTCAAAACAAGTTCAAATTCCTTTGTCCTTCATATATATCCATTCTAAGTAGGTTCCATGCATAAACCTCTTTAAATGTTCTTGTATGAGAAAGAAAAACAGGAATAGCCTTACTTTTGGGAGTTAAGACGAAATTCGGATTTTTGCTTAAAAACAACAATTCATTCAGCCAAAACATGTTCAAACTCCTTTGTCCTTCATATGAATCAATTCTAAGTAGGTTCCATGCATATACCTCTTTAAATGTCCTTGTATGAGAAAGAAAAACAGGAATAGCCTTATTTTTGCGAGTTAAGGCCAAGTTGGTATTTTTGCTATAAAATGAATTCCTTCAGTCAAAACAAGTTCAAACTCCTTTGTCCTTCATATATATCCATTCTAAGCAGGTTCCATGCATAAAGCTCTTTAAACGACCTTGTTTGAGAAAGAAAAACAGGAATAGCCTTACTTTTGCGAGTTTGAAGAAATTCGGATTTTTGCTTAAAAACACCAATTCCTTCAGTCAAAACAAGTTCAAACTCCTTTGTCCTTCATATATATCCATTCTAAGAAGGTTCCATGAAAAACCTCTTTAAATGAACTTGTTTGAGAAAGAAAAACAGGAATAACCTTACTTTTGCGAGTTTGAAGAAATTCGGATTTTTGCTTAAAAACACCAATTCCTTCAGTCGAAACAAGTTGAAACTCATTTGTCCCTCATATATTTCCCTTCTAAGTAGGTTCCATGCATAAACCTCTTTAAATGACCTTGTATGAGAAAGAAAAACAGGAATAGCCTTACTTTTGCGAGTTAAGACGAAATTCGGATTTTTGCTTAAAAACAACAATTCCTTCAGTCAAAACATGTTCAAACTCATTTGTCCTTCATATATATCATTTCTAAGTAGATTCCATGCATAAACCTCTTTAAATGTCCTTGTATGAGAAAGAAAAACAGGAATAGCCTTACTTTTGCGAGTTAAGACGAAATTCGGATTTTTGCTTAAAAACAACAATTCCTTCAGTCAAAACATGTTCAAACTCCTTTGTCCTTCATATGAATCAATTCTAAGTAGGTTCCATGCATATACCTCTTTAAATGTCCTTGTATGAGAAAGAAAAACAGGAATAGCCTCATTTTTGCGAGTTAAGGCCAAATTGGTATTTTTGCTATAAAATGAATTCCTTCAGTCAAAACAAGTTCAAATTCCGTTGTCCTTCATATATATCCATTCTAAGTAGGTTCCATGCATAAACCTCTTTAAATGTCCTTGTATGAGAAAGAAAAACAGGAATAGCCTTATTTTTGCGAGTTAAGGCAAAATTGGTATTTTTGCTATAAAATGAATTCCTTCAGTCGAAACAAGTTGAAACTCATTTGTCCTTCATATATTTCCCTTCTAAGTAGATTCCATGCATAAACCTCTTTAAATGACCTTTTATGAGAAAGAAAAACAGGAATAGCCTTACTTTTGCGAGTTAAGACGAAATTCGGATTTTTGCTTAAAAACAACAATTCCTTCAGTCAAAACATGTTCAAACTCATTTGTCCTTCATATATATCATTTCTAAGTAGATTCCATGCATAAACCTCTTTAAATGTCCTTGTATGAGAAAGAAAAACAGGAATAGCCTTACTTTTGCGAGTTAAGACGAAATTCGGATTTTTGCTTAAAAACAACAATTCCTTCAGTCAAAACAAGTTCAAACTCCTTTGTCCTTCATATGAATCAATTCTAAGTAGATTCCATGCATAAACCTCTTTAAATGACCTTGTTTGAGAAAGAAAAACAGGAATAGCCTTACTTTTGCGAGTTAAGTTCAAATTGGTATTTTTGCTATAAAATGAATTCCTTCAGTCAAAACAAGTTCAAATTCCTTTGTCCTTCATATATATCCATTCTAAGTAGGTTCCATGCATAAACCTCTTTAAATGTCCTTGTATGAGAAAGAAAAACAGGAATAGCCTTATTTTTGCGAGTTAAGGCCAAATTGGTATTTTTGCTATAAAATGAATTCCTTCAGTCAAAACAAGTTCAAACTCCTTTGTCCTTCATATATATCCATTCTACGCATGTTCCATGCATAAAGCTCTTTAAATGACCTTGTTTGAGAAAGAAAAACAGGAATAGCCTTACTTTCGCGAGTTAAGGCCAAATTGGTATTTTTGCTATAAAATGAATTCCTTCAGTCAAAACAAGTTCAAATTCCTTTGTCCTTCATATATATCCATTCTAAGTAGGTTCCATGCATAAACCTCTTTAAATGTCCTTGTATGAGAAAGAAAAACAGGAATAGCCTTACTTTCGCGAGTTAAGGCCAAATTGGTATTTTTGCTATAAAATGAATTCCTTCAGTCAAAACAAGTTCAAACTCCTTTGTCCTTCATATATATCCATTCTAAGAAGGTTCCATGAAAAAACCTCTTTAAATGTCCTTGTATGAGAAAGAAAAACAGGAATAGCCTTACTTTTGCGAGTTAAGACGAAATTCGGATTTTTGCTTAAGAACAACAATTCCTTCAGTCAAAACATGTTCAAACTCATTTGTGCTTCATATATATCATTTCTAAGTAGATTCCATGCATAAACCTCTTTAAATGTCCTTGTATGAGAAAGAAAAACAGGAATAGCCTTACTTTTGCGAGTTAAGGCCAAATTGGTATTTTTGCTATAAAATGAATCCCTTCAGTCAAAACAAGTTCAAATTCCTTTGTCCTTCATATATATCCATTCTAAGTAGGTTCCATGCATAAACCTCTTTAAATGTCTTTGTATGAGAAAGAAAAACAGGAATAGCCTTACTTTTGCGAGTTAAGACGAAATTCGGATTTTTGCTTAAAAACAACAATTCCTTCAGTCAAAACATGTTCAAACTCCTTTGTCCTTCATACAAATCAATTCTAAGTAGGTTCCATGCATATACCTCTTTAAATGTCCTTGTATGAGAAAGAAAAACAGGAATAGCCTTATTTTTGCGAGTCAAGGCCAAATTGGTATTTTTGCTATAAAATGAATTCCTTCAGTCAAAACAAGTTCAAACTCCTTTGTCCTTCATATATATCCATTCTACGCAGGTTCCATGCATAAAGCTCTTTAAATGACCTTGTTTGAGAAAGAAAAACAGGAATAGCCTTACTTTTGCGAGTTAAAGCCAAATTGGTATTTTTGCTATAAAATGAATTCCTTCAGTCAAAACAAGTTCAAATTCCTTTGTCCTTCATATATATCCATTCTAAGTAGGTTCCATGCATAAAGCTCTTTAAACGACCTTGTTTGAGAAAGAAAAACAGGAATAGCCTTACTTTTGCGAGTTAAGTCGAAATTCGGATTTTTGCTTAAAAACACCAATTCCTTCAGTCAAAACAAGTTCAAACATCTTTGTCCTTCATATATAGCCATTCTAAGTAGGTTACATGCATAAACCTCTTTAAATGACCTTGTTCGAGAAAGAAACACAAGAATAATCTTATTTTTGCGAGTTAAGGCCAAATTGGTATTTTTGCTATAAAATGAATTCCTTCAGTCAAAACAAGTTCAAATTCCTTTGTCCTTCATATATATCCATTCTAAGAAGGTTCCATGAAAAACCTCTTTAAATGACCTTGTTTGAGAAAGAAAAACAGGAATAACCTTACTTTTGCGAGTTAAGACGAAATTCGGATTTTTGCTTAAAAACAACAATTCCTTCAGTCAAAACAAGTTCAAACTCCTTTGTCCTTCATATGAATCAATTCTAAGTAGGTTCCATGCATAAACCTCTTTAAATGACCTTGTTTGAGAAAGAAAAACAGGAATAGCCTTACTTTTGTGAGTTAAGGCCAAATTGGTATTTTTGCTATAAAATGAATTCCTTGTAAAAACAAGTTCAAATTCCTTTGTCCTTCATATATATCAATTCTAAGTAGGTTCCATGCATAAACCTCTTTAAATGTCCTTGTATGAGAAAGAAAAACAGGAATAGCCTTATTTTTGCGAGTTAAGGCCAAATTGTTATTTTTGCTATAAAATGAATTCCTTCAGTCAAAACAAGTTCAAACTCCTTTGTCCTTCATATATATCCATTCTACGCTGGTTCCATGCATAAAGCTCTTTAAATGACCTTGTTTGAGAAAGAAAAACAGGAATAGCCTTACTTTCGCGAGTTAAGGCCAAATTGGTATTTTTGCTATAAAATGAATTCCTTCAGTCAAAACAAGTTCAAATTCCTTTGTCCTTCATATATATCCATTCTAAGTAGGTTCCATGCATAAACCTCTTTAAATGTCCTTGTATGAGAAAGAAAAACAGGAATAGCCTTACTTTTGCGAGTTAAGACGAAATTCGGATTTTTGCTTAAAAACAACAATTCCTTCAGTCAAAACATGTTCAAACTCCTTTGTCCTTCATATGAATCAATTCTAAGTAGGTTCCATGCATAAACCTCTTTAAATGACCTTGTTTGAGAAAGAAAAACAGGAATAGCCTTACTTTTGCGAGTTAAGACGAAATTCGGATTTTTGCTTAAAAACACCAATTCCTTCAGTCGAAACAAGTTGAAACTCATTTGTCCTTCATATATTTCCCTTCTAAGTAGATTCCATGCATAAACCTCTTTAAATGACCTTGTATGAGAAAGAAAAACAGGTATAGCCTTACTTTTGCGAGTTAAGACGAAATTCGGATTTTTGCTTAAAAACAACAATTCCTTCAGTCAAAACATGTTCAAACTCATTTGTCCTTCATATATATCATTTCTACGCAGGTTCCATGCATAAAGCTCTTTAAATGACCTTGTTTGAGAAAGAAAAACAGGAATAGCCTTATTTTTGCGAGTTAAGGCCAAATTGGTATTTTTGCTATAAAATGAATTCCTTCAGTCAAAACAAGTTCAAACTCCTTTGTCCTTCATATATATCCATTCTACGCAGGTTCCATGCATAAAGCTCTTTAAATGACCTTGTTTGAGAAAGAAAAACAGGAATAGCCTTACTTTTGCGAGTTAAGGCCAAATTGGTATTTTTGCTATAAAATGAATTCCTTCAGTCAAAACAAGTTCAAATTCCTTTGTCCTTCATATATATCCATTCTAAGTAGGTTCCATGCATAAAGCTCTTTAAACGACCTTGTTTGAGAAAGAAAAACAGGAATAGCCTTACTTTTGCGAGTTAAGTCGAAATTCGGATTTTTGCTTAAAAACACCAATTCCTTCAGTCAAAACAAGTTCAAACATCTTTGTCCTTCATATATAGCCATTCTAAGTAGGTTACATGCATAAACCTCTTTAAATGACCTTGTTTGAGAAAGAAACACAAGAATAATCTTATTTTTGCGAAATAAGGCCAAATTGGTATTTTTGCTATAAAATGAATTCCTTCAGTCAAAACAAGTTCAAACTCCTTTGTCCTTCATATATATCCATTCTAAGAAGGTTCCATGAAAAACCTCTTTAAATGACCTTGTTTGAGAAAGAAAGACAGGAATAGCCTTACTTTTGCGAGTTAAGACGAAATTCGGATTTTTGCTTAAAAACACCAATTCCTTCAGTCGAAACAAGTTGAAACTCATTTGTCCTTCATATATTTCCCTTCTAAGTAGATTCCATGCACAAACCTCTTTAAATGACCTTGTATGAGAAAGAAAAACAGGAATAGCCTTACTTTTGCGAGTTAAGACGAAATTCGGATTTTTGCTTAAAAACAACAATTCCTTCAGTCAAAACATGTTCAAACTCATTTGTCCTTCATATATATCATTTCTAAGTAGATTCCATGCATAAACCTCTTTAAATGTCCTTGTATGAGAAAGAAAAACAGGAATAGCCTTACTTTTGCGAGTTAAGACGAAATTCGGATTTTTGCTTAAAAACAACAATTCCTTCAGTCAAAACATGTTCAAACTCCTTTGTCCTTCATATGAATCAATTCTAAGTAGGTTCCATGCATAAACCTCTTTAAATGACCTTGTTTGAGAAAGAAAAACAGGAATAGCCTTACTTTTGCGAGTTAAGGCCAAATTGGTATTTTTGCTATAAAATGAATTCCTTCAGTCAAAACAAGTTCAAATTCCTTTGTCCTTCATATATATCATTTCTAAGTAGATTCCATGCATAAACCTCTTTAAATGTCCTTGTATGAGAAAGAAAAACAGGAATAGCCTTATTTTTGCGAGTTAAGGCCAAATTGGTATTTTTGCTATAAAATGAATTCCTTCAGTCAAAACAAGTTCAAACTCCTTTGTCCTTCATATGAATCAATTCTAAGTAGGTTCCATGCATAAACCTCTTTAAATGTCCTTGTATGAGAAAGAAAAACAGGAATAGCCTTATTTTTGCGAGTTAAGGCCAAATTGGTATTTTTGCTATAAAATGAATTCCTTCAGTCAAAACAAGTTCAAACTCCTTTGTCCTTCATATATATCCATTCTACGCAGGTTCCATGCATAAAGCTCTTTAAATGACCTTGTTTGAGAAAGAAAAACAGGAATAGCCTTACTTTTGCGAGTTAAGGCCAAATTGGTATTTTTGCTATAAAATGAATTCCTTCAGTCAAAACAAGTTCAAATTCCTTTGTCCTTCATATATATCCATTCTAAGTAGGTTCCATGCATAAACCTCTTTAAATGTCCTTGTATGAGAAAGAAAAACAGGAATAGCCTTATTTTTGCGAGTTAAGGCCAAATTGGTATTTTTGCTATAAAATGAATTCCTTCAGTCAAAACAAGTTCAAATTCCTTTGTCCTTCATATATATCCATTCTAAGTAGGTTCCATGCATAAAGCTCTTTAAACGACCTTGTTTGAGAAAGAAAAACAGGAATAGCCTTACTTTTGCGAGTTAAGTCGAAATTCGGATTTTTGCTTAAAAACACCAATTCCTTCAGTCAAAACAAGTTCAAACATCTTTGTCCTTCATATATAGCCATTCTAAGTAGGTTACATGCATAAACCTCTTTAAATGACCTTGTTTGAGAAAGAAACACAAGAATAATCTTATTTTTGCGAAATAAGGCCAAATTGGTATTTTTGCTATAAAATGAATTCCTTCAGTCAAAACAAGTTCAAACTCCTTTGTCCTTCATATATATCCATTCTAAGAAGGTTCCATGAAAAACCTCTTTAAATGACCTTGTTTGAGAAAGAAAGACAGGAATAGCCTTACTTTTGCGAGTTAAGACGAAATTCGGATTTTTGCTTAAAAACACCAATTCCTTCAGTCGAAACAAGTTGAAACTCATTTGTCCTTCATATATTTCCCTTCTAAGTAGATTCCATGCATAAACCTCTTTAAATGACCTTGTATGAGAAAGAAAAACAGGAATAGCCTTACTTTTGCGAGTTAAGACGAAATTCGGATTTTTGCTTAAAAACAACAATTCCTTCAGTCAAAACATGTTCAAACTCATTTGTCCTTCATATATATCATTTCTAAGTAGATTCCATGCATAAACCTCTTTAAATGTCCTTGTATGAGAAAGAAAAACAGGAATAGCCTTACTTTTGCGAGTTAAGACGAAATTCGGATTTTTGCTTAAAAACAACAATTCCTTCAGTCAAAACATGTTCAAACTCCTTTGTCCTTCATATGAATCAATTCTAAGTAGGTTCCATGCATAAACCTCTTTAAATGACCTTGTTTGAGAAAGAAAAACAGGAATAGCCTTACTTTTGCGAGTTAAGGCCAAATTGGTATTTTTGCTATAAAATGAATTCCTTCAGTCAAAACAAGTTCAAATTCCTTTGTCCTTCATATATATCATTTCTAAGTAGATTCCATGCATAAACCTCTTTAAATGTCCTTGTATGAGAAAGAAAAACAGGAATAGCCTTATTTTTGCGAGTTAAGGCCAAATTGGTATTTTTGCTATAAAATGAATTCCTTCAGTCAAAACAAGTTCAAACTCCTTTGTCCTTCATATGAATCAATTCTAAGTAGGTTCCATGCATAAACCTCTTTAAATGTCCTTGTATGAGAAAGAAAAACAGGAATAGCCTTATTTTTGCGAGTTAAGGCCAAATTGGTATTTTTGCTATAAAATGAATTCCTTCAGTCAAAACAAGTTCAAACTCCTTTGTCCTTCATATATATCCATTCTACGCAGGTTCCATGCATAAAGCTCTTTAAATGACCTTGTTTGAGAAAGAAAAACAGGAATAGCCTTACTTTTGCGAGTTAAGGCCAAATTGGTATTTTTGCTATAAAATGAATTCCTTCAGTCAAAACAAGTTCAAATTCCTTTGTCCTTCATATATATCCATTCTAAGTAGGTTCCATGCATAAACCTCTTTAAATGTCCTTGTATGAGAAAGAAAAACAGGAATAGCCTTATTTTTGCGAGTTAAGGCCAAATTGGTATTTTTGCTATAAAATGAATTCCTTCAGTCAAACGAGTTCAAACTCCTTTGTCCTTCATATATATCCATTCTAAGCAGGTTCCATGCATAAAGCTCTTTAGACGACCTTGTTTGAGAAAGAAAAACAGGAATAGCCTTACTTTTGCGAGTTAAGTCGAAATTCGGATTTTTGCTTAAAAACACCAATTCCTTCAGTCAAAACAAGTTCAAACATCTTTGTCCTTCATATATAGCCATTCTAAGTAGGTTACATGCATAAACCTCTTTAAATGACCTTGTTTGAGAAAGAAACACAAGAATAATCTTATTTTTGCGAGTTAAGGCCAAATTGGTATTTTTGCTATAAAATGAATTCCTTCAGTCAAAACAAGTTCAAATTCCTTTGTCCTTCATATATATCCATTCTAAGTAGGTTCCATGCATAAACCTCTTTAAATGTCCTTGTATGAGAAAGAAAAATAGGAATAGCCTTATTTTTGCGAGTTAAGACGAAATTCGGATTTTTGCTTAAAAACAACAATTCCTTCAGTCAAAACAAGTTCAAACTCCTTTGTCCTTCATATGAATCAATTCTAAGTAGGTTCCATGCATAAACCTCTTTAAATGACCTTGTTTGAGAAAGAAAAACAGGAATAGCCTTACTTTTGTGAGTTAAGGCCAAATTGGTATTTTTGCTATAAAATGAATTCCTTGTCAAAACAAGTTCAAATTCCTTTGTCCTTCATATATATCAATTCTAAGTAGGTTCCATGCATAAACCTCTTTAAATGTCCTTGTATGAGAAAGAAAAACAGGAATAGCCTTATTTTTGCGAGTTAAGGCCAAATTGGTATTTTTGCTATAAAATGAATTCCTTCAGTCAAAACAAGTTCAAACTCCTTTGTCCTTCATATATATCCATTCTACGCTGGTTCCATGCATAAAGCTCTTTAAATGACCTTGTTTGAGAAAGAAACACAGGAATAGCCTTACTTTCGCGAGTTAAGGCCAAATTGGTATTTTTGCTATAAAATGAATTCCTTCAGTCAAAACAAGTTCAAACTCCTTTGTCCTTCATATATATCCATTCTACGCTGGTTCCATGCATAAAGCTCTTTAAATGACCTTGTTTGAGAAAGAAAAACAGGAATAGCCTTACTTTCGCGAGTTAAGGCCAAATTGGTATTTTTGCTATAAAATGAATTCCTTGTCAAAACAAGTTCAAATTCCTTTGTCCTTCATATATATCAATTCTAAGTAGGTTCCATGCATAAACCTCTTTAAATGTCCTTGTATGAGAAAGAAAAACAGGAATAGCCTTATTTTTGCGAGTTAAGGCCAAATTGGTATTTTTGCTATAAAATGAATTCCTTCAGTCAAAACAAGTTCAAACTCCTTTGTCCTTCATATATATCCATTCTACGCTGGTTCCATGCATAAAGCTCTTTAAATGACCTTGTTTGAGAAAGAAACACAGGAATAGCCTTACTTTCGCGAGTTAAGGCCAAATTGGTATTTTTGCTATAAAATGAATTCCTTCAGTCAAAACAAGTTCAAATTCCTTTGTCCTTCATATATATCCATTCTAAGTAGGTTCCATGCATAAACCTCTTTAAATGTCCTTGAATGAGAAAGAAAAATAGGAATAGCCTTATTTTTGCGAGTTAAGACGAAATTCGGATTTTTGCTTAAAAACAACAATTCCTTCAGTCAAAACAAGTTCAAACTCCTTTGTCCTTCATATGAATCAATTCTAAGTAGGTTCCATGCATAAACCTCTTTAAATGTCCTTGTATGAGAAAGAAAAACAGGAATAGCCTTATTTTTGCGAGTTAATGCCAAATTGGTATTTTTGCTATAAAATGAATTCCTTCAGTCAAAACAAGTTCAAACTCCTTTGTCCTTCATATATATCCATTCTACGCAGGTTCCATGCATAAAGCTCTTTAAATGACCTTGTTTGAGAAAGAAAAACAGGAATAGCCTTACTTTTGCGAGTTAAGGCCAAATTGGTATTTTTGCTATAAAATGAATTCCTTCAGTCAAAACAAGTTCAAATTCCTTTGTCCTTCATATATATCCATTCTAAGTAGGTTCCATGCATAAACCTCTTTAAATGTCCTTGTATGAGAAAGAAAAACAGGAATAGCCTTATTTTTGCGAGTTAAGGCCAAATTGGTATTTTTGCTATAAAATGAATTCCTTCAGTCGAAACAAGTTGAAACTCATTTGTCCTTCATATATTTCCCTTCTAAGTAGATTCCATGCATAAACCTCTTTAAATGACCTTGTATGAAAAAGAAAAACAGGAATAGCCTTACTTTTGCGAGTTAAGACGAAATTCGGATTTTTGCTTAAAAACAACAATTCCTTCAGTCAAAACAAGTTCAAACTCCTTTGTCCTTCATATGAATCAATTCTAAGTAGGTTCCATGCATAAACCTCTTTAAATGACCTTGTTTGAGAAAGAAAAACAGGAATAGCCTTACTTTTGCGAGTTAAGGCCAAATTGGTATTTTTGCTATAAAATGAATTCCTTGTCAAAACAAGTTCAAATTCCTTTGTCCTTCATATATATCCATTCTAAGTAGGTTCCATGCATAAACCTCTTTAAATGTCCTTGTATGAGAAAGAAAAACAGGAATAGCCTTATTTTTGCGAGTTAAGGCCAAATTGGTATTTTTGCTATAAAATGAATTCCTTCAGTCAAAACAAGTTCAAACTCCTTTGTCCTTCATATATATCCATTCTACGCTGGTTCCATGCATAAAGCTCTTTAAATGACCTTGTTTGAGAAAGAAAAACAGGAATAGCCTTACTTTTGCGAGTTAAGGCCAAATTGGTATTTTTGCTATAAAATGAATTCCTTCAGTCAAAACAAGTTCAAATTCCTTTGTCCTTCATATATATCCATTCTAAGTAGGTTCCATGCATAAACCTCTTTAAATGTCCTTGTATGAGAAAGAAAAACAGGAATAGCCTTATTTTTGCGAGTTAAGGCCAAATTGGTATTTTTGCTATAAAATGAATTCCTTCAGTCAAAACAAGTTCAAACTCCTTTGTCTTTCATATATATCCATTCTACGCATGTTCCATGCATAAAGCTCTTTAAATGACCTTGTTTGAGAAAGAAAAACAGGAATAGCCTTACTTTCGCGAGTTAAGGCCAAATTGGTATTTTTGCTATAAAATGAATTCCTTCAGTCAAAACAAGTTCAAATTCCTTTGTCCTTCATATATATCCATTCTAAGTAGGTTCCATGCATAAACCTCTTTAAATGTCCTTGAATGAGAAAGAAAAACAGGAATAGCCTTATTTTTGCGAGTTAAGGCCAAATTGGTATTTTTGCTATAAAATGAATTCCTTCAGTCAAAACAAGTTCAAACTCCTTTGTCCTTCATATATATCCATTCTACGCAGGTTCCATGCATAAAGCTCTTAAATGACCTTGTTTGAGAAAGAAAAACAGGAATAGCCTTACTTTTGCGAGTTAAGAAGAAATTCGGATTTTTGCTTAAAAACACCAATTCCTTCAGTCGAAACAAGTTGAAACTCATTTGTCCTTCATATATTTCCCTTCTAAGTAGATTCCATGCATAAACCTCTTTAAATGACCTTGTATGAGAAAGAAAAACAGGAATAGCCTTACTTTTGCGAGTTAAGACGAAATTCGGATTTTTGCTTAAAAAAAACAATTCCTTCAGTCAAAACATGTTCAAACTCATTTGTGCTTCATATATATCATTTCTAAGTAGATTCCATGCATAAACCTCTTTAAATGTCCTTGTATGAGAAAGAAAAACAGGAATAGCCTTACTTTTGCGAGTTAAGACGAAATTCGGATTTTTGCTTAAAAACAACAATTCCTTCAGTCAAAACATGTTCAAACTCCTTTGTCCTTCATATGAATCAATTCTAAGTAGGTTCCATGCATAAACCTCTTTAAATGACCTTGTTTGAGAAAGAAAAAACAGGAATAGCCTTACTTTTGCGAGTTAAGACGAAATTCGGATTTTTGCTTAAAAACACCAATTCCTTCAGTCGAAACAAGTTGAAACTCATTTGTCCTTCATATATTTCCCTTCTAAGTAGATTCCATGCATAAACCTCTTTAAATGACCTTGTATGAGAAAGAAAAACAGGAATAGCCTTACTTTTGCGAGTTAAGACGAAATTCGGATTTTTGCTTAAAAACAACAATTCCTTCAGTCAAAACAAGTTCAAACTCCTTTGTCCTTCATATATATCCATTCTACGCAGGTTCCATGCATAAAGCTCTTTAAATGACCTTGTTTGAGAAAGAAAAACAGGAATAGCCTTACTTTTGCGAGTTAAGGCCAAATTGGTATTTTTGCTATAAAATGAATTCCTTCAGTCAAAACATGTTCAAACTCCTTTGTCCTTCATATATATCCATTCTAAGCAGGTTCCATGCATAAAGCTCTTTAAACGACCTTGTTTGAGAAAGAAAAACAGGAATAGCCTTACTTTTGCGAGTTAAGTCGAAATTCGGATTTTTGCTTAAAAACACCAATTCCTTCAGTCAAAACAAGTTCAAACATCTTTGTCCTTCATATATAGCCATTCTAAGTAGGTTACATGCATAAACCTCTTTAAATGACCTTGTTTGAGAAAGAAACACAAGAATAATCTTATTTTTGCGAGTTAAGGCCAAATTGGTATTTTTGCTATAAAATGAATTCCTTCAGTCAAAACAAGTTCAAACTCCTTTGTCCTTCATATATATCCATTCTAAGAAGGTTCCATGAAAAACCTCTTTAAATGACCTTGTTTGAGAAAGAAAAACAGGAATAGCCTTACTTTTGCGAGTTAAGACGAAATTCGGATTTTTGCTTAAAAACACCAATTCCTTCAGTCAAAACAAGTTCAAACATCTTTGTCCTTCATATATAGCCATTCTAAGTAGGTTACATGCATAAACCTCTTTAAATGACCTTGTTTGAGAAAGAAACACAAGAATAATCTTATTTTTGCGAGTTAAGGCCAAATTGGTATTTTTGCTATAAAATGAATTCCTTCAGTCAAAACAAGTTCAAACTCCTTTGTCCTTCATATATATCCATTCTAAGAAGGTTCCATGAAAAACCTCTTTAAATGACCTTGTTTGAGAAAGAAAAACAGGAATAGCCTTACTTTTGCGAGTTAAGACGAAATTCGGATTTTTGCTTAAAAACACCAATTCCTTCAGTCGAAACAAGTTGAAACTCATTTGTCCTTCATATATTTCCCTTTTAAGTAGATTCCATGCATAAACCTCTTTAAATGACCTTGGATGAGAAAGAAAAACAGGAATAGCCTTACTTTTGCGAGTTAAGACGAAATTCGGATTTTTGCTTAAAAACAACAATTCCTTCAGTCAAAACATGTTCAAACTCATTTGTCCTTCATATATATCATTTCTAAGTAGATTCCATGCATAAACCTCTTTAAATGTCCTTATATGAGAAAGAAAAACAGGAATAGCCTTACTTTTGCGAGTTAAGACGAAATTCGGATTTTTGCTTAAAAACAACAATTCCTTCAGTCAAAACAAGTTCAAATTCCTTTGTCCTTCATATATATCCATTCTAAGTAGGTTCCATGCATAAACCTCTTTAAATGTCCTTGTATGAGAAAGAAAAACAGGAATAGCCTTATTTTTGCGAGTTAAGGCCAAATTGGTATTTTTGCTATAAAATGAATCCCTTCAGTCAAAACAAGTTCAAACTCCTTTGTCCTTCATATATATCCATTCTACGCATGTTCCATGCATAAAGCTCTTTAAATGACCTTGTTTGAGAAAGAAAAACAGGAATAGCCTTACTTTCGCGAGTTAAGGCCAAATTGGTATTTTTGCTATAAAATGAATTCCTTCAGTCAAAACAAGTTCAAATTCCTTTGTCCTTCATATATATCCATTCTAAGTAGGTTCCATGCATAAACCTCTTTAAATGTCCTTGTATGAGAAAGAAAAACAGGAATAGCCTTATTTTTGCGAGTTAAGGCCAAATTGGTATTTTTGCTATAAAATGAATTCCTTCAGTCAAAACAAGTTCAAACTCCTTTGTCCTTCATATATATCCATTCTACGCTGGTTCCATGCATAAAGCTCTTTAAATGACCTTGTTTGAGAAAGAAAAACAGGAATAGCCTTACTTTTGCGAGTTAAGGCCAAATTGGTATTTTTGCTATAAAATGAATTCCTTCAGTCAAAACAAGTTCAAATTCCTTTGTCCTTCATATATATCCATTCTAAGTAGGTTCCATGCATAAACCTCTTTAAATGTCCTTGTATGAGAAAGAAAAACAGGAATAGCCTTATTTTTGCGAGTTAAGGCCAAATTGGTATTTTTGCTATAAAATGAATTCCTTCAGTCAAAACAAGTTCAAACTCCTTTGTCCTTCATATATATCCATTCTAAGAAGGTTCCATGAAAAAACCTCTTTAAATGACCTTGTTTGAGAAAGAAAAACAGGAATAGCCTTACTTTTGCGAGTTAAGAAGAAATTCGGATTTTTGCTTAAAAACACCAATTCCTTCAGTCGAAACAAGTTGAAACTCATTTGTCCTTCATATATTTCCCTTCTAAGTAGATTCCATGCATAAACCTCTTTAAATGACCTTGTATGAGAAAGAAAAACAGGAATAGCCTTACTTTTGCGAGTTAAGACGAAATTCGGATTTTTGCTTAAAAACAACAATTCCTTCAGTCAAAACATGTTCAAACTCATTTGTGCTTCATATATATCTTTTCTAAGTAGATTCCATGCATAAACCTATTTAAATGTCCTTGTATGAGAAATAAAAACAGGAATAGCCTTACTTTTGCGAGTTAAGACGAAATTCAGATTTTTGCTTAAAAACAACAATTCCTTCAGTCAAAATATGTTCAAACTCCTTTGTCCTTCATATGAATCAATTCTAAGTAGGTTCCATGCATAAACCTCTTTAAATGACCTTGTTTGAGAAAGAAAAACAGGAATAGCCTTACTTTTGCGAGTTAAGACGAAATTCGGATTTTTGCTTAAAAACACCAATTCCTTCAGTCGAAACAAGTTGAAACTCATTTGTCCTTCATATATTTCCCTTCTAAGTAGATTCCATGCATAAACCTCTTTAAATGACCTTGTATGAGAAAGAAAAACAGGAATAGCCTTACTTTTGCGAGTTAAGACGAAATTCGGATTTTTGCTTAAAAACAACAATTCCTTCAGTCAAAACATGTTCAAACTCATTTGTGCTTCATATATATCTTTTCTAAGTAGATTCCATGCATAAACCTATTTAAATGTCCTTGTATGAGAAATAAAAACAGGAATAGCCTTACTTTTGCGAGTTAAGACGAAATTCAGATTTTTGCTTAAAAACAACAATTCCTTCAGTCAAAATATGTTCAAACTCCTTTGTCCTTCATATGAATCAATTCTAAGTAGGTTCCATGCATAAACCTCTTTAAATGACCTTGTTTGAGAAAGAAAAACAGGAATAGCCTTACTTTTGCGAGTTAAGACGAAATTCGGATTTTTGCTTAAAAACACCAATTCCTTCAGTCGAAACAAGTTGAAACTCATTTGTCCTTCATATATTTCCCTTCTAAGTAGATTCCATGCATAAACCTCTTTAAATGACCTTGTATGAGAAAGAAAAACAGGAATAGCCTTACTTTTGCGAGTTAAGACGAAATTCGGATTTTTGCTTAAAAACAACAATTCCTTCAGTCAAAACATGTTCAAACTCATTTGTCCTTCATATATATCATTTCTACGCAGGTTCCATGCATAAAGCTCTTTAAATGACCTTGTTTGAGAAAGAAAAACAGGAATAGCCTTATTTTTGCGAGTTAAGGCCAAATTGGTATTTTTGCTATAAAATGAATTCCTTCAGTCAAAACAAGTTCAAACTCCTTTGTCCTTCATATATATCCATTCTAAGAAGGTTCCATGAAAAAACCTCTTTAAATGACCTTGTTTGAGAAAGAAAAACAGGAATAGCCTTACTTTTGCGAGTTAAGAAGAAATTCGGATTTTTGCTTAAAAACACCAATTCCTTCAGTCGAAACAAGTTGAAACTCATTTGTCCTTCATATATTTCCCTTCTAAGTAGATTCCATGCATAAACCTCTTTAAATGACCTTGTATGAGAAAGAAAAACAGGAATAGCCTTACTTTTGCGAGTTAAGACGAAATTCGGATTTTTGCTTAAAAACAACAATTCCTTCAGTCAAAACATGTTCAAACTCATTTGTGCTTCATATATATCTTTTCTAAGTAGATTCCATGCATAAACCTATTTAAATGTCCTTGTATGAGAAATAAAAACAGGAATAGCCTTACTTTTGCGAGTTAAGACGAAATTCAGATTTTTGCTTAAAAACAACAATTCCTTCAGTCAAAATATGTTCAAACTCCTTTGTCCTTCATATGAATCAATTCTAAGTAGGTTCCATGCATAAACCTCTTTAAATGACCTTGTTTGAGAAAGAAAAACAGGAATAGCCTTACTTTTGCGAGTTAAGACGAAATTCGGATTTTTGCTTAAAAACACCAATTCCTTCAGTCGAAACAAGTTGAAACTCATTTGTCCTTCATATATTTCCCTTCTAAGTAGATTCCATGCATAAACCTCTTTAAATGACCTTGTATGAGAAAGAAAAACAGGAATAGCTTACTTTTGCGAGTTAAGACGAAATTCGGATTTTTGCTTAAAAACAACAATTCCTTCAGTCAAAACATGTTCAAACTCATTTGTGCTTCATATATATCTTTTCTAAGTAGATTCCATGCATAAACCTATTTAAATGTCCTTGTATGAGAAATAAAAACAGGAATAGCCTTACTTTTGCGAGTTAAGACGAAATTCAGATTTTTGCTTAAAAACAACAATTCCTTCAGTCAAAATATGTTCAAACTCCTTTGTCCTTCATATGAATCAATTCTAAGTAGGTTCCATGCATAAACCTCTTTAAATGACCTTGTTTGAGAAAGAAAAACAGGAATAGCCTTACTTTTGCGAGTTAAGACGAAATTCGGATTTTTGCTTAAAAACACCAATTCCTTCAGTCGAAACAAGTTGAAACTCATTTGTCCTTCATATATTTCCCTTCTAAGTAGATTCCATGCATAAACCTCTTTAAATGACCTTGTATGAGAAAGAAAAACAGGAATAGCCTTACTTTTGCGAGTTAAGACGAAATTCGGATTTTTGCTTAAAAACAACAATTCCTTCAGTCAAAACATGTTCAAACTCATTTGTCCTTCATATATATCATTTCTACGCAGGTTCCATGCATAAAGCTCTTTAAATGACCTTGTTTGAGAAAGAAAAACAGGAATAGCCTTATTTTTGCGAGTTAAGGCCAAATTGGTATTTTTGCTATAAAATGAATTCCTTCAGTCAAAACAAGTTCAAATTCCTTTGTCCTTCATATATATCCATTCTAAGTAGGTTCCATGCATAAACCTCTTTAAATGTCCTTGTATGAGAAAGAAAAACAGGAATAGCCTTATTTTTGCGAGTTAAGGCCAAATTGGTATTTTTGCTATAAAATGAATTCCTTCAGTCAAAACATGTTCAAACTCCTTTGTCCTTCATATATATCCATTCTAAGCAGGTTCCATGCATAAAGCTCTTTAAACGACCTTGTTTGAGAAAGAAAAACAGGAATAGCCTTACTTTTGCGAGTTAAGTCGAAATTCGGATTTTTGCTTAAAAACACCAATTCCTTCAGTCAAAACAAGTTCAAACATCTTTGTCCTTCATATATAGCCATTCTAAGTAGGTTACATGCATAAACCTCTTTAAATGACCTTGTTTGAGAAAGAAACACAAGAATAATCTTATTTTTGCGAGTTAAGGCGAAATTCGGATTTTTGCTATAAAATGAATTCCTTCAGTCAAAACAAGTTCAAACTCCTTTCTCCTTCATATATATCCATTCTAAGAAGGTTCCATGAAAAACCTCTTTAAATGACCTTGTTTGAGAAAGAAAAACAGGAATAGCCTTACTTTTGCGAGTTAAGACGAAATTCGGATTTTTGCTTAAAAACACCAATTCCTTCAGTCGAAACAAGTTGAAACTCATTTGTCCTTCATATATTTCCCTTCTAAGTAGATTCCATGCATAAACCTCTTTAAATGACCTTGTATGAGAAAGAAAAACAGGAATAGCCTTACTTTTGCGAGTTAAGACGAAATTCGGATTTTTGCTTAAAAACAACAATTCCTTCAGTCAAAACATGTTCAAACTCATTTGTCCTTCATATATATCATTTCTAAGTAGATTCCATGCATAAACCTCTTTAAATGTCCTTGTATGAGAAAGAAAAACAGGAATAGCCTTACTTTTGCGAGTTAAGACGAAATTCGGATTTTTGCTTAAAAACAACAATTCCTTCAGTCAAAACATGTTCAAACTCCTTTGTCCTTCATATGAATCAATTCTAAGTAGGTTCCATGCATAAACCTCTTTAAATGACCTTGTTTGAGAAAGAAAAACAGGAATAGCCTTACTTTTGCGAGTTAAGGCCAAATTGGTATTTTTGCTATAAAATGAATTCCTTCAGTCAAAACAAGTTCAAATTCCTTTGTCCTTCATATATATCATTTCTAAGTAGATTCCATGCATAAACCTCTTTAAATGTCCTAGTATGAGAAAGAAAAACAGGAATAGCCTTATTTTTGCGAGTTAAGGCCAAATTGGTATTTTTGCTATAAAATGAATTCCTTCAGTCAAAACAAGTTCAAACTCCTTTGTCCTTCATATATATCCATTCTACGCTGGTTCCATGCATAAAGCTCTTTAAATGACCTTGTTTGAGAAAGAAAAACAGGAATAGCCTTACTTTTGCGAGTTAAGGCCAAATTGGTATTTTTGCTATAAAATGAATTCCTTCAGTCAAAACAAGTTCAAATTCCTTTGTCCTTCATATATATCCATTCTAAGTAGGTTCCATGCATAAACCTCTTTAAATGTCCTTGTATGAGAAAGAAAAACAGGAATAGCCTTATTTTTGCGAGTTAAGGCCAAATTGGTATTTTTGCTATAAAATGAATTCCTTCAGTCAAAACAAGTTCAAACTCCTTTGTCCTTCAGAAATATCCATTCTAAGAAGGTTCCATGAAAAAACCTCTTTAAATGACCTTGTTTGAGAAAGAAAAACAGGAATAACCTTACTTTTGCGAGTTAAGAAGAAATTCGGATTTTTGCTTAAAAACACCAATTCCTTCAGTCGAAACAAGTTGAAACTCATTTGTCCTTCATATATTTCCCTTCTAAGTAGATTCCATGCATAAACCTCTTTAAATGACCTTGTATGAGAAAGAAAAACAGGAATAGCCTTACTTTTGCGAGTTAAGACGAAATTCGGATTTTTGCTTAAAAACAACAATTCCTTCAGTCAAAACATGTTCAAACTCATTTGTGCTTCATATATATCATTTCTAAGTAGATTCCATGCATAAACCTCTTTAAATGTCCTTGTATGAGAAAGAAAAACAGGAATAGCCTTACTTTTGCGAGTTAAGACGAAATTCGGATTTTTGCTTAAAAACAACAATTCCTTCAGTCAAAACATGTTCAAACTCCTTTGTCCTTCATGTGAATCAATTCTAAGTAGGTTCCATGCATAAACCTCTTTAAATGACCTTGTTTGAGAAAGAAAAACAGGAATAGCCTTACTTTTGCGAGTTAAGGCCAAATTGGTATTTTTGCTATAAAATGAATTCCTTCAGTCAAAACAAGTTCAAATTCCTTTGTCCTTCATATATATCCATTCTAAGTAGGTTCCATGCATAAACCTCTTTAAATGTCTTTGTATGAGAAAGAAAAACAGGAATAGCCTTACTTTTGAGAGTTAAGACGAAATTCGGATTTTTGCTTAAAAACAACAATTCCTTCAGTCAAAACATGTTCAAACTCCTTTGTCCTTCATATGAATCAATTCTAAGTAGGTTCCATGCATATACCTCTTTAAATGTCCTTGTATGAGAAAGAAAAACAGGAATAGCCTTATTTTTGCGAGTTAAGGCCAAATTGGTATTTTTGCTATAAAATGAATTCCTTCAGTCAAAACAAGTTCAAATTCCTTTGTCCTTCATATATATCCATTCTAAGTAGGTTCCATGCATAAACCTCTTTAAATGTCCTTGTATGAGAAAGAAAAACAGGAATAGCCTTATTTTTGCGAGTTAAGGCCAAATTGGTATTTTTGCTATAAAATGAATTCCTTCAGTCAAAACAAGTTCAAATTCCTTTGTCCTTCATATATATCCATTCTAAGCAGGTTCCATGCATAAAGCTCTTTAAACGACCTTGTTTGAGAAAGAAAAACAGGAATAGCCTTATTTTTGCGAGTTAAGTCGAAATTCGGATTTTTGCTTAAAAACACCAATTCCTTCAGTCAAAACAAGTTCAAACATCTTTGTCCTTCATATATAGCCATTCTAAGTAGGTTACATGCATAAACCTCTTTAAATGACCTTGTTTGAGAAAGAAACACAAGAATAATCTTATTTTTGCGAGTTAAGGCCAAATTGGTATTTTTGCTATAAAATGAATTCCTTCAGTCAAAACAAGTTCAAACTCCTTTGTCCTTCATATATATCCATTCTAAGAAGGTTCCATGAAAAACCTCTTTAAATGACCTTGTTTGAGAAAGAAAAAGAGGAATAACCTTACTTTTGCGAGTTAAGACGAAATTCGGATTTTTGCTTAAAAACAACAATTCCTTCAGTCAAAACATGTTCAAACTCCTTTGTCCTTCATATGAATCAATTCTAAGTAGGTTCCATGCATAAACCTCTTTAAATGTCCTTGTATGAGAAAGAAAAACAGGAATAGCCTTACTTTTGCGAGTTAAGACGAAATTCGGATTTTTGCTTAAAAACACCAATTCCTTCAGTCGAAACAAGTTGAAACTCATTTGTCCTTCATATATTTCCCTTCTAAGTAGATTCCATGCATAAACCTCTTTAAATGTCTTTGTATGAGAAAGAAAAACAGGAATAGCCTTACTTTTGCGAGTTAAGACGAAATTCGGATTTTTGCTTAAAAACAACAATTCCTTCAGTCAAAACATGTTCAAACTCCTTTGTCCTTCATATGAATCAATTCTAAGTAGGTTCCATGCATATACCTCTTTAAATGTCCTTGTATGAGAAAGAAAAACAGGAATAGCCTTATTTTTGCGAGTTAAGGCCAAATTGGTATTTTTGCTATAAAATGAATTCCTTCAGTCAAAACAAGTTCAAACTCCTTTGTCCTTCATATATATCCATTCTACGCAGGTTCCATGCATAAAACTCTTTAAATGACCTTGTTTGAGAAAGAAAAACAGGAATAGCCTTACTTTTGCGAGTTAAGGCCAAATTGGTATTTTTGCTATAAAATGAATTCCTTCAGTCAAAACAAGTTCAAATTCCTTTGTCCTTCATATATATCCATTCTAAGTAGGTTCCATGCATAAACCTCTTTAAATGTCCTTGTATGAGAAAGAAAAACAGGAATAGCCTTATTTTTGCGAGTTAAGGCCAAATTGGTATTTTTGCTATAAAATGAATTCCTTCAGTCAAAACAAGTTCAAACTCCTTTGTCCTTCATATATATCCATTCTAAGAAGGTTCCATGAAAAACCTCTTTAAATGACCTTGTTTGAGAAAGAAAAACAGGAATAGCCTTATTTTTGCGAGTTAAGGCCAAATTGGTATTTTTGCTATAAAATGAATTCCTTCAGTCAAAACAAGTTCAAATTCCTTTGTCCTTCATATATATCCATTCTAAGAAGGTTCCATGAAAAAACCTCTTTAAATGACCTTGTTTGAGAAAGAAAAACAGGAATAACCTTACTTTTGCGAGTTAAGAAGAAATTCGGATTTTTGCTTGAAAACACCAATTCCTTCAGTCGAAACAAGTTGAAACTCATTTGTCCTTCATATATTTCCCTTCTAAGTAGATTCCATGCATAAACCTCTTTAAATGACCTTGTATGAGAAAGAAAAACAGGAATAGCCTTACTTTTGCGAGTTAAGACGAAATTCGGATTTTTGCTTAAAAACAACAATTCCTTCAGTCAAAACATGTTCAAACTCATTTGTGCTTCATATATATCATTTCTAAGTAGATTCCATGCATAAACCTCTTTAAATGTCCTTGTATGAGAAAGAAAAACAGGAATAGCCTTACTTTTGCGAGTTAAGACGAAATTCGGATTTTTGCTTAAAAACAACAATTCCTTCAGTCAAAACATGTTCAAACTCCTTTGTCCTTCATATGAATCAATTCTAAGTAGGTTCCATGCATAAACCTCTTTAAATGTCCTTGTATGAGAAAGAAAAACAGGAATAGCCTTATTTTTGCGAGTTAAGGCCAAATTGGTATTTTTGCTATAAAATGAATTCCTTCAGTCAAAACAAGTTCAAACTCCTTTGTCCTTCATATATATCCATTCTACGCAGGTTCCATGCATAAAGCTCTTAAATGACCTTGTTTGAGAAAGAAAAACAGGAATAGCCTTACTTTCGCGAGTTAAGGCCAAATTGGTATTTTTGCTATAAAATGAATTCCTTCAGTCAAAACAAGTTCAAATTCCTTTGTCCTTCATATATATCCATTCTAAGTAGGTTCCATGCATAAACCTCTTTAAATGTCCTTGTATGAGAAAGAAAAACAGGAACGGCCTTACTTTTGCGGGTTAAGGCCAAATTGGTATTTTTGCTATACAATGAATTCCTTCAGTCAAAACAAGTTCAAATTCCTTTGTCCTTCATATATATCCATTCTAAGTAGGTTCCATGCATAAACCTCTTTAAATGTCCTTGTATGAGAAAGAAAAACAGGAATAACCTTACTTTTGCGAGTTAAGAAGAAATTCGGATTTTTGCTTAAAAACAACAATTCCTTCAGTCAAAACATGTTCAAACTCCTTTGTCCTTCATATGAATCAATTCTAAGTAGGTTCCATGCATAAACCTCTTTAAATGTCCTTGTTTGAGAAAGAAAAACAGGAATAACCTTACTTTTGCGAGTTAAGAAGAAATTCGGATTTTTGCTTAAAAACACCAATTCCTTCAGTCGAAACAAGTTGAAACTCATTTGTCCTTCATATATTTCCCTTCTAAGTAGATTCCATGCATAAACCTCTTTAAATGACCTTGTATGAGAAAGAAAAACAGGAATAGCCTTACTTTTGCGAGTTAAGACGAAATTCGGATTTTTGCTTAAAAACAACAATTCCTTCAGTCAAAACATGTTCAAACTCATTTGTGCTTCATATATATCTTTTCTAAGTAGATTCCATGCATAAACCTATTTAAATGTCCTTGTATGAGAAATAAAAACAGGAATAGCCTTACTTTTGCGAGTTAAGACGAAATTCAGATTTTTGCTTAAAAACAACAATTCCTTCAGTCAAAATATGTTCAAACTCCTTTGTCCTTCATATGAATCAATTCTAAGTAGGTTCCATGCATAAACCTCTTTAAATGACCTTGTTTGAGAAAGAAAAACAGGAATAGCCTTACTTTTGCGAGTTAAGACGAAATTCGGATTTTTGCTTAAAAACACCAATTCCTTCAGTCGAAACAAGTTGAAACTCATTTGTCCTTCATATATTTCCCTTCTAAGTAGATTCCATGCATAAACCTCTTTAAATGACCTTGTATGAGAAAGAAAAACAGGAATAGCCTTACTTTTGCGAGTTAAGACGAAATTCGGATTTTTGCTTAAAAACAACAATTCCTTCAGTCAAAACATGTTCAAACTCATTTGTGCTTCATATATATCTTTTCTAAGTAGATTCCATGCATAAACCTATTTAAATGTCCTTGTATGAGAAATAAAAACAGGAATAGCCTTACTTTTGCGAGTTAAGACGAAATTCAGATTTTTGCTTAAAAACAACAATTCCTTCAGTCAAAATATGTTCAAACTCCTTTGTCCTTCATATGAATCAATTCTAAGTAGGTTCCATGCATAAACCTCTTTAAATGACCTTGTTTGAGAAAGAAAAACAGGAATAGCCTTACTTTTGCGAGTTAAGACGAAATTCGGATTTTTGCTTAAAAACACCAATTCCTTCAGTCGAAACAAGTTGAAACTCATTTGTCCTTCATATATTTCCCTTCTAAGTAGATTCCATGCATAAACCTCTTTAAATGACCTTGTATGAGAAAGAAAAACAGGAATAGCCTTACTTTTGCGAGTTAAGACGAAATTCGGATTTTTGCTTAAAAACAACAATTCCTTCAGTCAAAACATGTTCAAACTCATTTGTCCTTCATATATATCATTTCTACGCAGGTTCCATGCATAAAGCTCTTTAAATGACCTTGTTTGAGAAAGAAAAACAGGAATAGCCTTATTTTTGCGAGTTAAGGCCAAATTGGTATTTTTGCTATAAAATGAATTCCTTCAGTCAAAACAAGTTCAAATTCCTTTGTCCTTCATATATATCCATTCTAAGTAGGTTCCATGCATAAACCTCTTTAAATGTCCTTGTATGAGAAAGAAAAACAGGAATAGCCTTATTTTTGCGAGTTAAGGCCAAATTGGTATTTTTGCTATAAAATGAATTCCTTCAGTCAAAACATGTTCAAACTCCTTTGTCCTTCATATATATCCATTCTAAGCAGGTTCCATGCATAAAGCTCTTTAAACGACCTTGTTTGAGAAAGAAAAACAGGAATAGCCTTACTTTTGCGAGTTAAGTCGAAATTCGGATTTTTGCTTAAAAACACCAATTCCTTCAGTCAAAACAAGTTCAAACATCTTTGTCCTTCATATATAGCCATTCTAAGTAGGTTACATGCATAAACCTCTTTAAATGACCTTGTTTGAGAAAGAAACACAAGAATAATCTTATTTTTGCGAGTTAAGGCGAAATTCGGATTTTTGCTATAAAATGAATTCCTTCAGTCAAAACAAGTTCAAACTCCTTTCTCCTTCATATATATCCATTCTAAGAAGGTTCCATGAAAAACCTCTTTAAATGACCTTGTTTGAGAAAGAAAAACAGGAATAGCCTTACTTTTGCGAGTTAAGACGAAATTCGGATTTTTGCTTAAAAACACCAATTCCTTCAGTCGAAACAAGTTGAAACTCATTTGTCCTTCATATATTTCCCTTCTAAGTAGATTCCATGCATAAACCTCTTTAAATGACCTTGTATGAGAAAGAAAAACAGGAATAGCCTTACTTTTGCGAGTTAAGACGAAATTCGGATTTTTGCTTAAAAACAACAATTCCTTCAGTCAAAACATGTTCAAACTCATTTGTCCTTCATATATATCATTTCTAAGTAGATTCCATGCATAAACCTCTTTAAATGTCCTTGTATGAGAAAGAAAAACAGGAATAGCCTTACTTTTGCGAGTTAAGACGAAATTCGGATTTTTGCTTAAAAACAACAATTCCTTCAGTCAAAACATGTTCAAACTCCTTTGTCCTTCATATGAATCAATTCTAAGTAGGTTCCATGCATAAACCTCTTTAAATGACCTTGTTTGAGAAAGAAAAACAGGAATAGCCTTACTTTTGCGAGTTAAGGCCAAATTGGTATTTTTGCTATAAAATGAATTCCTTCAGTCAAAACAAGTTCAAATTCCTTTGTCCTTCATATATATCATTTCTAAGTAGATTCCATGCATAAACCTCTTTAAATGTCCTAGTATGAGAAAGAAAAACAGGAATAGCCTTATTTTTGCGAGTTAAGGCCAAATTGGTATTTTTGCTATAAAATGAATTCCTTCAGTCAAAACAAGTTCAAACTCCTTTGTCCTTCATATATATCCATTCTACGCTGGTTCCATGCATAAAGCTCTTTAAATGACCTTGTTTGAGAAAGAAAAACAGGAATAGCCTTACTTTTGCGAGTTAAGGCCAAATTGGTATTTTTGCTATAAAATGAATTCCTTCAGTCAAAACAAGTTCAAATTCCTTTGTCCTTCATATATATCCATTCTAAGTAGGTTCCATGCATAAACCTCTTTAAATGTCCTTGTATGAGAAAGAAAAACAGGAATAGCCTTATTTTTGCGAGTTAAGGCCAAATTGGTATTTTTGCTATAAAATGAATTCCTTCAGTCAAAACAAGTTCAAACTCCTTTGTCCTTCAGAAATATCCATTCTAAGAAGGTTCCATGAAAAAACCTCTTTAAATGACCTTGTTTGAGAAAGAAAAACAGGAATAACCTTACTTTTGCGAGTTAAGAAGAAATTCGGATTTTTGCTTAAAAACACCAATTCCTTCAGTCGAAACAAGTTGAAACTCATTTGTCCTTCATATATTTCCCTTCTAAGTAGATTCCATGCATAAACCTCTTTAAATGACCTTGTATGAGAAAGAAAAACAGGAATAGCCTTACTTTTGCGAGTTAAGACGAAATTCGGATTTTTGCTTAAAAACAACAATTCCTTCAGTCAAAACATGTTCAAACTCATTTGTGCTTCATATATATCATTTCTAAGTAGATTCCATGCATAAACCTCTTTAAATGTCCTTGTATGAGAAAGAAAAACAGGAATAGCCTTACTTTTGCGAGTTAAGACGAAATTCGGATTTTTGCTTAAAAACAACAATTCCTTCAGTCAAAACATGTTCAAACTCCTTTGTCCTTCATGTGAATCAATTCTAAGTAGGTTCCATGCATAAACCTCTTTAAATGACCTTGTTTGAGAAAGAAAAACAGGAATAGCCTTACTTTTGCGAGTTAAGGCCAAATTGGTATTTTTGCTATAAAATGAATTCCTTCAGTCAAAACAAGTTCAAATTCCTTTGTCCTTCATATATATCCATTCTAAGTAGGTTCCATGCATAAACCTCTTTAAATGTCTTTGTATGAGAAAGAAAAACAGGAATAGCCTTACTTTTGAGAGTTAAGACGAAATTCGGATTTTTGCTTAAAAACAACAATTCCTTCAGTCAAAACATGTTCAAACTCCTTTGTCCTTCATATGAATCAATTCTAAGTAGGTTCCATGCATATACCTCTTTAAATGTCCTTGTATGAGAAAGAAAAACAGGAATAGCCTTATTTTTGCGAGTTAAGGCCAAATTGGTATTTTTGCTATAAAATGAATTCCTTCAGTCAAAACAAGTTCAAATTCCTTTGTCCTTCATATATATCCATTCTAAGTAGGTTCCATGCATAAACCTCTTTAAATGTCCTTGTATGAGAAAGAAAAACAGGAATAGCCTTATTTTTGCGAGTTAAGGCCAAATTGGTATTTTTGCTATAAAATGAATTCCTTCAGTCAAAACAAGTTCAAATTCCTTTGTCCTTCATATATATCCATTCTAAGCAGGTTCCATGCATAAAGCTCTTTAAACGACCTTGTTTGAGAAAGAAAAACAGGAATAGCCTTATTTTTGCGAGTTAAGTCGAAATTCGGATTTTTGCTTAAAAACACCAATTCCTTCAGTCAAAACAAGTTCAAACATCTTTGTCCTTCATATATAGCCATTCTAAGTAGGTTACATGCATAAACCTCTTTAAATGACCTTGTTTGAGAAAGAAACACAAGAATAATCTTATTTTTGCGAGTTAAGGCCAAATTGGTATTTTTGCTATAAAATGAATTCCTTCAGTCAAAACAAGTTCAAACTCCTTTGTCCTTCATATATATCCATTCTAAGAAGGTTCCATGAAAAACCTCTTTAAATGACCTTGTTTGAGAAAGAAAAAGAGGAATAACCTTACTTTTGCGAGTTAAGACGAAATTCGGATTTTTGCTTAAAAACAACAATTCCTTCAGTCAAAACATGTTCAAACTCCTTTGTCCTTCATATGAATCAATTCTAAGTAGGTTCCATGCATAAACCTCTTTAAATGTCCTTGTATGAGAAAGAAAAACAGGAATAGCCTTACTTTTGCGAGTTAAGACGAAATTCGGATTTTTGCTTAAAAACACCAATTCCTTCAGTCGAAACAAGTTGAAACTCATTTGTCCTTCATATATTTCCCTTCTAAGTAGATTCCATGAATAAACCTCTTTAAATGTCTTTGTATGAGAAAGAAAAACAGGAATAGCCTTACTTTTGCGAGTTAAGACGAAATTCGGATTTTTGCTTAAAAACAACAATTCCTTCAGTCAAAACATGTTCAAACTCCTTTGTCCTTCATATGAATCAATTCTAAGTAGGTTCCATGCATATACCTCTTTAAATGTCCTTGTATGAGAAAGAAAAACAGGAATAGCCTTATTTTTGCGAGTTAAGGCCAAATTGGTATTTTTGCTATAAAATGAATTCCTTCAGTCAAAACAAGTTCAAACTCCTTTGTCCTTCATATATATCCATTCTAAGAAGGTTCCATGAAAAACCTCTTTAAATGACCTTGTTTGAGAAAGAAAAAGAGGAATAACCTTACTTTTGCGAGTTAAGACGAAATTCGGATTTTTGCTTAAAAACAACAATTCCTTCAGTCAAAACATGTTCAAACTCCTTTGTCCTTCATATGAATCAATTCTAAGTAGGTTCCATGCATAAACCTCTTTAAATGTCCTTGTATGAGAAAGAAAAACAGGAATAGCCTTACTTTTGCGAGTTAAGACGAAATTCGGATTTTTGCTTAAAAACACCAATTCCTTCAGTCGAAACAAGTTGAAACTCATTTGTCCTTCATATATTTCCCTTCTAAGTAGATTCCATGAATAAACCTCTTTAAATGTCTTTGTATGAGAAAGAAAAACAGGAATAGCCTTACTTTTGCGAGTTAAGACGAAATTCGGATTTTTGCTTAAAAACAACAATTCCTTCAGTCAAAACATGTTCAAACTCCTTTGTCCTTCATATGAATCAATTCTAAGTAGGTTCCATGCATATACCTCTTTAAATGTCCTTGTATGAGAAAGAAAAACAGGAATAGCCTTATTTTTGCGAGTTAAGGCCAAATTGGTATTTTTGCTATAAAATGAATTCCTTCAGTCAAAACAAGTTCAAACTCCTTTGTCCTTCATATATATCCATTCTACGCAGGTTCCATGCATAAAACTCTTTAAATGACCTTGTTTGAGAAAGAAAAACAGGAATAGCCTTACTTTTGCGAGTTAAGGCCAAATTGGTATTTTTGCTATAAAATGAATTCCTTCAGTCAAAACAAGTTCAAATTCCTTTGTCCTTCATATATATCCATTCTAAGTAGGTTCCATGCATAAACCTCTTTAAATGTCCTTGTATGAGAAAGAAAAACAGGAATAGCCTTATTTTTGCGAGTTAAGGCCAAATTGGTATTTTTGCTATAAAATGAATTCCTTCAGTCAAAACAAGTTCAAACTCCTTTGTCCTTCATATATATCCATTCTAAGAAGGTTCCATGAAAAACCTCTTTAAATGACCTTGTTTGAGAAAGAAAAACAGGAATAGCCTTATTTTTGCGAGTTAAGGCCAAATTGGTATTTTTGCTATAAAATGAATTCCTTCAGTCAAAACAAGTTCAAATTCCTTTGTCCTTCATATATATCCATTCTAAGAAGGTTCCATGAAAAAACCTCTTTAAATGACCTTGTTTGAGAAAGAAAAACAGGAATAACCTTACTTTTGCGAGTTAAGAAGAAATTCGGATTTTTGCTTGAAAACACCAATTCCTTCAGTCGAAACAAGTTGAAACTCATTTGTCCTTCATATATTTCCCTTCTAAGTAGATTCCATGCATAAACCTCTTTAAATGACCTTGTATGAGAAAGAAAAACAGGAATAGCCTTACTTTTGCGAGTTAAGACGAAATTCGGATTTTTGCTTAAAAACAACAATTCCTTCAGTCAAAACATGTTCAAACTCATTTGTGCTTCATATATATCATTTCTAAGTAGATTCCATGCATAAACCTCTTTAAATGTCCTTGTATGAGAAAGAAAAACAGGAATAGCCTTACTTTTGCGAGTTAAGACGAAATTCGGATTTTTGCTTAAAAACAACAATTCCTTCAGTCAAAACATGTTCAAACTCATTTGTCCTTCATATGAATCAATTCTAAGTAGGTTCCATGCATATACCTCTTTAAATGTCCTTGTATGAGAAAGAAAAACAGGAATAGCCTTATTTTTGCGAGTTAAGGCCAAATTGGTATTTTTGCTATAAAATGAATTCCTTCAGTCAAAACAAGTTCAAACTCCTTTGTCCTTCATATATATCCATTCTAAGAAGGTTCCATGAAAAAACCTCTTTAAATTACCTTGTTTGAGAAAGAAAAACAGGAATAACCTTACTTTTGCGAGTTAAGAAGAAATTCGGATTTTTGCTTAAAAACACCAATTCCTTCAGTCGAAACAAGTTGAAACTCATTTGTCCTTCATATATTTCCCTTCTAAGTAGATTCCATGCATAAACCTCTTTAAATGACCTTGTATGAGAAAGAAAAACAGGAATAGCCTTACTTTTGCGAGTTAAGACGAAATTCGGATTTTTGCTTAAAAACAACAATTCCTTCAGTCAAAACATGTTCAAACTCATTTGTCCTTCATATATATCATTTCTAAGTAGATTCCATGCATAAACCTCTTTAAATGTCCTTGTATGAGAAAGAAAAACAGGAATAGCCTTACTTTTGCGAGTTAAGACGAAATTCGGATTTTTGCTTAAAAACAACAATTCCTTCAGTCAAAACATGTTCAAACTCCTTTGTCCTTCATATGAATCAATTCTAAGTAGGTTCCATGCATAAACCTCTTTAAATGTCCTTGTATGAGAAAGAAAAACAGGAATAGCCTTATTTTTGCGAGTTAAGGCCAAATTGGTATTTTTGCTATAAAATGAATTCCTTCAGTCAAAACAAGTTCAAACTCCTTTGTCCTTCATATATATCCATTCTACGCAGGTTCCATGCATAAAGCTCTTAAATGACCTTGTTTGAGAAAGAAAAACAGGAATAGCCTTACTTTCGCGAGTTAAGGCCAAATTGGTATTTTTGCTATAAAATGAATTCCTTCAGTCAAAACAAGTTCAAATTCCTTTGTCCTTCATATATATCCATTCTAAGTAGGTTCCATGCATAAACCTCTTTAAATGTCCTTGTATGAGAAAGAAAAACAGGAATAGCCTTATTTTTAAGAGTTAAGGCCAAATTGGTATTTTTGCTATAAAATGAATTCCTTCAGTCAAAACAAGTTCAAACTCCTTTGTCCTTCATATATATCCATTCTAAGAAGGTTCCATGAAAAAACCTCTTTAAATGACCTTGTTTGAGAAAGAAAAACAGGAATAACCTTACTTTTGCGAGTTAAGAAGAAATTCGGATTTTTGCTTAAAAACACCAATTCCTTCAGTCGAAACAAGTTGAAACTCATTTGTCCTTCATATATTTCCCTTCTAAGTAGATTCCATGCATAAACCTCTTTAAATGACCTTGTATGAGAAAGAAAAACAGGAATAGCCTTACTTTTGCGAGTTAAGACGAAATTCGGATTTTTGCTTAAAAACAACAATTCCTTCAGTCAAAACATGTTCAAACTCATTTGTCCTTCATATATATCATTTCTAAGTAGATTCCATGCATAAACCTCTTTAAATGTCCTTGTATGAGAAAGAAAAACAGGAATAGCCTTACTTTTGCGAGTTAAGACGAAATTCGGATTTTTGCTTAAAAACAACAATTCCATCAGTCAAAACATGTTCAAACTCCTTTGTCCTTCATATGAATCAATTCTAAGTAGGTTCCATGCATAAACCTCTTTAAATGACCTTGTTTGAGAAAGAAAAACAGGAACGGCCTTACTTTTGCGAGTTAAGGCCAAATTGGTATTTTTGCTATACAATGAATTCCTTCAGTCAAAACAAGTTCAAATTCCTTTGTCCTTCATATATATCCATTCTAAGTAGGTTCCATGCATAAACCTCTTTAAATGTCCTTGTATGAGAAAGAAAAACAGGAATAACCTTACTTTTGCGAGTTAAGAAGAAATTCGGATTTTTGCTTAAAAACAACAATTCCTTCAGTCAAAACATGTTCAAACTCCTTTGTCCTTCATATGAATCAATTCTAAGTAGGTTCCATGCATAAACCTCTTTAAATGTCCTTGTTTGAGAAAGAAAAACAGGAATAACCTTACTTTTGCGAGTTAAGAAGAAATTCGGATTTTTGCTTAAAAACACCAATTCCTTCAGTCGAAACAAGTTGAAACTCATTTGTCCTTCATATATTTCCCTTCTAAGTAGATTCCATGCATAAACCTCTTTAAATGACCTTGTATGAGAAAGAAAAACAGGAATAGCCTTACTTTTGCGAGTTAAGACGAAATTCGGATTTTTGCTTAAAAACAACAATTCCTTCAGTCAAAACATGTTCAAACTCATTTGTCCTTCATATATATCATTTCTAAGTAGATTCCATGCATAAACCTCTTTAAATGTCCTTGTATGAGAAAGAAAAACAGGAATAGCCTTACTTTTGCGAGTTAAGACGAAATTCGGATTTTTGCTTAAAAACAACAATTCCTTCAGTCAAAACATGTTCAAACTCCTTTGTCCTTCATATGAATCAATTCTAAGTAGGTTCCATGCATAAACCTCTTTAAATGTCCTTGTATGAGAAAGAAAAACAGGAATAGCCTTACTTTTGCGAGTTAAGACGAAATTCGGATTTTTGCTTAAAAACACCAATTCCTTCAGTCAAAACAAGTTCAAACATCTTTGTCCTTCATATATAGCCATTCTAAGTAGGTTACATGCATAAACTTCTTTAAATGACCTTGTTTGAGAAAGAAACACAAGAATAATCTTATTTTTGCGAGTTAAGGCCAAATTGTTATTTTTGCTATAAAATGAATTCATTCAGTCAAAACAAGTTCAAACTCCTTTGTCCTTCATATATATCCATTCTACGCAGGTTCCATGCATAAAGCTCTTTAAATGTCCTTGTATGAGAAAGAAAAACAGGAATAGCCTTATTTTTGCGAGTTAAGGCCAAATTGGTATTTTTGCTATAAAATGAATTCCTTCAGTCAAAACAAGTTCAAACTCCTTTGTCCTTCATATATATCCATTCTACGCTGGTTCCATGCATAAAGCTCTTTAAATGACCTTGTTTGAGAAAGAAAAACAGGAATAGCCTTACTTTTGCGAGTTAAGGCCAAATTGGTATTTTTGCTATAAAATGAATTCCTTCAGTCAAAACAAGTTCAAATTCCTTTGTCCTTCATATATATCCATTCTAAGTAGGTTCCATGCATAAACCTCTTTAAATGTCCTTGTATGAGAAAGAAAAACAGGAATAGCCTTATTTTTGCGAGTTAAGGCCAAATTGGTATTTTTGCTATAAAATGAATTCCTTCAGTCAAAACAAGTTCAAATTCCTTTGTCCTTCATATATATCCATTCTAAGTAGGTTCCATGCATAAACCTCTTTAAATGTCCTTGTATGAGAAAGAAAAACAGGAATAGCCTTACTTTTGCGAGTTAAGAAGAAATTCGGATTTTTGCTTAAAAACACCAATTCCTTCAGTCGAAACAAGTTGAAACTCATTTGTCCTTCATATATTTCCCTTCTAAGTAGATTCCATGCATAAACCTCTTTAAATGACCTTGTATGAGAAAGAAAAACAGGAATAGCCTTACTTTTGCGAGTTAAGACGAAATTCGGATTTTTGCTTAAAAACAACAATTCCATCAGTCAAAACATGTTCAAACTCCTTTGTCCTTCATATGAATCAATTCTAAGTAGGTTCCATGCATAAACCTCTTTAAATGACCTTGTTTGAGAAAGAAAAACAGGAACGGCCTTACTTTTGCGAGTTAAGGCCAAATTGGTATTTTTGCTATACAATGAATTCCTTCAGTCAAAACAAGTTCAAATTCCTTTGTCCTTCATATATATCCATTCTAAGTAGGTTCCATGCATAAACCTCTTTAAATGTCCTTGTATGAGAAAGAAAAACAGGAATAACCTTACTTTTGCGAGTTAAGAAGAAATTCGGATTTTTGCTTAAAAACAACAATTCCTTCAGTCAAAACATGTTCAAACTCCTTTTTCCTTCATATGAATCAATTCTAAGTAGGTTCCATGCATAAACCTCTTTAAATGTCCTTGTATGAGAAAGAAAAACAGGAATAGCCTTATTTTTGCGAGTTAAGGCCAAATTGGTATTTTTGCTATAAAATGAATTCCTTCAGTCAAAACAAGTTCAAACTCCTTTGTCCTTCATATATATCCATTCTAAGAAGGTTCCATGAAAAAACCTCTTTAAATTACCTTGTTTGAGAAAGAAAAACAGGAATAACCTTACTTTTGCGAGTTAAGAAGAAATTCGGATTTTTGCTTAAAAACACCAATTCCTTCAGTCGAAACAAGTTGAAACTCATTTGTCCTTCATATATTTCCCTTCTAAGTAGATTCCATGCATAAACCTCTTTAAATGACCTTGTATGAGAAAGAAAAACAGGAATAGCCTTATTTTTGCGAGTTAAGGCCAAATTGGTATTTTTGCTATAAAATGAATTCCTTCAGTCAAAACAAGTTCAAACTCCTTTGTCCTTCATATATATCAATTCTAAGCAGGTTCCATGCATAAATCTCTTTAAACGACCTTGTTTGAGAAAGAAAAACAGGAATAGCCTTACTTTTGCGAGTTAAGTCGAAATTCGGATTTTTGCTTAAAAACACCAATTCCTTCAGTCAAAACAAGTTCAAACATCTTTGTCCTTCATATATAGCCATTCGAAGTAGGTTACATGCATAAACCTCTTTAAATGACCTTGTTTGAGAAAGAAAAACAGGAATAGCCTTATTTTTGCGAGTTAAGGCCAAATTGGTATTTTTGCTATAAAATGAATTCCTTCAGTCAAAACAAGTTCAAACTCCTTTGTCCTTCATATATATCCATTCTAAGCAGGTTCCATGCATAAAGCTCTTTAAACGACCTTGTTTGAGAAAGAAACACAAGAATAATCTTATTTTTGCGAGTTAAGGCCAAATTGTTATTTTTGCTATAAAATGAATTCATTCAGTCAAAACAAGTTCAAACTCCTTTGTCCTTCATATATATCCATTCTAAGTAGGTTCCATGAAAAAACCTTTTTAAATGACCTTGTTTGAGAAAGAAAAACAGGAATAGCCTTACTTTTGCGAGTTAAGACGAAATTCGGATTTTTGCTTAAAAACAACAATTCCTTCAGTCAAAACATGTTCAAACTCATTTGTGCTTCATATATATCATTTCTAAGTAGATTCCATGCATAAACCTCTTTAAATGTCCTTGTATGAGAAAGAAAAACAGGAATAGCCTTACTTTTGCGAGTTAAGACGAAATTCGGATTTTTGCTTAAAAACACCAATTCCTTCAGTCAAAACAAGTTCAAACATCTTTGTCCTTCATATATAGCCATTCTAAGTAGGTTATATGCATAAACCTCTTTAAATGACCTTGTTTGAGAAAGAAACACAAGAATAACCTTACTTTTGCGAGTTAAGAAGAAATTCGGATTTTTGCTTAAAAACACCAATTCCTTCAGTCGAAACAAGTTGAAACTCATTTGTCCTTCATATATTTCCCTTCTAAGTAGATTCCATGCATAAACCTCTTTAAATGACCTTGTATGAGAAAGAAAAACAGGAATAGCCTTACTTTTGCGAGTTAAGACGAAATTCGGATTTTTGCTTAAAAACAACAATTCCTTCAGTCAAAACATGTTCAAACTCATTTGTCCTTCATATATATCATTTCTAAGTAGATTCCATGCATAAACCTCTTTAAATGTCCTTGTATGAGAAAGAAAAACAGGAATAGCCTTACTTTTGCGAGTTAAGACGAAATTCGGATTTTTGCTTAAAAACACCAATTCCTTCAGTCGAAACAAGTTGGAACTCATTTGTCCTTCATATAATTCCCTTCTAAGTAGATTCCATGCATAAACCTCTTTAAATGACCTTGTATGAGAAAGAAAAACAGGAATAGCCTTACTTTTGCGAGTTAAGACGAAATTCGGATTTTTGCTTAAAAACAACAATTCCTTCAGTCAAAACATGTTCAAACTCATTTGTCCTTCATAAGAATCAATTCTAAGTAGGTTCCATGCATATACCTCTTTAAATGTCCTTGTATGAGAAAGAAAAACAGGAATAGCCTTATTTTTGCGAGTTAAGGCCAAATTGGTATTTTTGCTATAAAATGAATTCCTTCAGTCAAAACAAGTTCAAATTCCTTTGTCCTTCATATATATCCATTCTAAGAAGGTTCCATGAAAAAACCTCTTTAAATTACCTTGTTTGAGAAAGAAAAACAGGAATAACCTTACTTTTGCGAGTTAAGAAGAAATTCGGATTTTTGCTTAAAAACACCAATTCCTTCAGTCGAAACAAGTTGAAACTCATTTGTCCTTCATATATTTCCCTTCTAAGTAGATTCCATGCATAAACCTCTTTAAATGACCTTGTATGAGAAAGAAAAACAGGAATAGCCTTACTTTTGCGAGTTAAGACGAAATTCGGATTTTTGCTTAAAAACAACAATTCCTTCAGTCAAAACATGTTCAAACTCAGTTGTCCTTCATATATATCATTTCTAAGTAGATTCCATGCATAAACCTCTTTAAATGTCCTTGTATGAGAAAGAAAAACAGGAATAGCCTTACTTTTGCGAATGAAGACGAAATTCGGATTTTTGATTAAAAACAACAATTCCTTCAGTCAAAACATGTTCAAACTCCTTTGTCCTTCATATGAATAAATTCTAAGTAGGTTCCATGCATAAACCTCTTTAAATGTCCTTGTATGAGAAAGAAAAACAGGAATAGCCTTATTTTTGCGAGTTACGGCCAAATTGGTATTTTTGCTATAAAATGAATTCCTTCAGTCAAAACAAGTTCAAACTCCTTTGTCCTTCATATATATCCATTCTACGCAGGTTCCATGCATAAAGCTCTTTAAATGACCTTGTTTGAGAAAGAAAAACAGGAATAGCCTTACTTTTGCGAGTTAAGGCCAAATTGGTATTTTTGCTATAAAATGAATTCCTTCAGTCAAAACAAGTTCAAATTCCTTTGTCCTTCATATATATCCATTCTAAGTAGGTTCCATGCATAAACCTCTTTAAATGTCCTTGTATGAGAAAGAAAAACAGGAATAGCCTTACTTTTGCGAGTTAAGACGAAATTCGGATTTTTGCTTAAAAACAACAATTCCTTCAGTCAAAACATGTTCAAACTCCTTTGTCCTTCATATGAATCAATTCTAAGTAGGTTCCATGCATAAACCTCTTTAAATGACCTTGTTTGAGAAAGAAAAACAGGAATAGCCTTACTTTTGCGAGTTAAGGCCAAATTGGTATTTTTGCTATAAAATGAATTCCTTCAGTCAAAACAAGTTCAAATTCCTTTGTCCTTCATATATATCCATTCTAAGTAGGTTCCATGCATAAACCTCTTTAAATGTCTTTGTATGAGAAAGAAAAACAGGAATAGCCTTACTTTTGCGAGTTAAGACGAAATTCGGATTTTTGCTTAAAAACAACAATTCCTTCAGTCAAAACATGTTCAAACTCCTTTGTCCTTCATATGAATCAATTCTAAGTAGGTTCCATGCATATACCTCTTTAAATGTCCTTGTATGAGAAAGAAAAACAGGAATAGCCTTATTTTTGCGAGTTAAGGCCAAATTGGTATTTTTGCTATAAAATGAATTCCTTCAGTCAAAACAAGTTCAAATTCCTTTGTCCTTCATATATATCCATTCTAAGTAGGTTCCATGCATAAACCTCTTTAAATGTCCTTGTATGAGAAAGAAAAACAGGAATAGCCTTATTTTTGCGAGTTAAGGCCAAATTGGTATTTTTGCTATAAAATGAATTCCTTCAGTAAAAACAAGTTCAAACTCCTTTGTCCTTCATATATATCAATTCTAAGCAGGTTCCATGCATAAAGCTCTTTAAACGACCTTGTTTGAGAAAGAAAAACAGGAATAGCCTTACTTTTGCGAGTTAAGTCGAATTTCGGATTTTTGCTTAAAAACACCAATTCCTTCAGTCAAAACAAGTTCAAACATCTTTGTCCTTCATATATAGCCATTCTAAGTAGGTTACATGCATAAACCTCTTTAAATGACCTTGTTTGAGAAAGAAACACAAGAATAATCTTATTTTTGCGAGTTAAGGCCAAATTGGTATTTTTGCTATAAAATGAATTCCTTCAGTCAAAACAAGTTCAAACTCCTTTGTCCTTCATATATATCCATTCTAAGAAGGTTCCATGAAAAACCTCTTTAAATGACCTTGTTTGAGAAAGAAAAACAGGAATAACCTTACTTTTGCGAGTTAAGACGAAATTCGGATTTTTGCTTAAAAACAACAATTCCTTCAGTCAAAACATGTTCAAACTCCTTTGTCCTTCATATGAATCAATTCTAAGTAGGTTCCATGCATAAACCTCTTTAAATGTCCTTGTATGAGAAAGAAAAACAGGAATAGCCTTACTTTTGCGAGTTAAGACGAAATTCGGATTTTTGCTTAAAAACACCAATTCCTTCAGTCGAAACAAGTTGAAACTCATTTGTCCTTCATATATTCCCCTTCTAAGTAGATTCCATGCATAAACCTCTTTAAATGACCTTGTATGAGAAAGAAAAACAGGAATAGCCTTACTTTTGCGAGTTAAGACGAAATTCGGATTTTTGCTTAAAAACAACAATTCCTTCAGTCAAAACATGTTCAAACTCATTTGTCCTTCATATGAATCAATTCTAAGTAGGTTCCATGCATATACCTCTTTAAATGTCCTTGTATGAGAAAGAAAAACAGGAATAGCCTTACTTTTGCGAGTTAAGACGAAATTCGGATTTTTGCTTAAAAACAACAATTCCTTCAGTCAAAACATGTTCAAACTCCTTTGTCCTTCATATGAATCAATTCTAAGTAGGTTCCATGCATAAACCTCTTTAAATGTCCTTGTATGAGAAAGAAAAACAGGAATAGCCTTATTTTTGCGAGTTAAGGCCAAATTGGTATTTTTGCTATAAAATGAATTCCTTCAGTCAAAACAAGTTCAAACTCCTTTGTCCTTCATATATATCCATTCTACGCAGGTTCCATGCATAAAGCTCTTAAATGACCTTGTTTGAGAAAGAAAAACAGGAATAGCCTTACTTTCGCGAGTTAAGGCCAAATTGGTATTTTTGCTATAAAATGAATTCCTTCAGTCAAAACAAGTTCAAACTCCTTTGTCCTTCATATATATCCATTCTAAGAAGGTTCCATGAAAAAACCTCTTTAAATGACCTTGTTTGAGAAAGAAAAACAGGAATAACCTTACTTTTGCGAGTTAAGAAGAAATTCGGATTTTTGCTTAAAAACACCAATTCCTTCAGTCGAAACAAGTTGAAACTCATTTGTCCTTCATATATTTCCCTTCTAAGTAGATTCCATGCATAAACCTCTTTAAATGACCTTGTATGAGAAAGAAAAACAGGAATAGCCTTACTTTTGCGAGTTAAGACGAAATTCGGATTTTTGCTTAAAAACAACAATTCCTTCAGTCAAAACATGTTCAAACTCATTTGTCCTTCATATATATCATTTCTAAGTAGATTCCATGCATAAACCTCTTTAAATGTCCTTGTATGAGAAAGAAAAACAGGAATAGCCTTACTTTTGCGAGTTAAAACGAAATTCGGATTTTTGCTTAAAAACACCAATTCCTTCAGTCAAAACAAGTTCACACATCTTTGTCCTTCATATATAGCCATTCTAAGTAGGTTACATGCATAAACTTCTTTAAATGACCTTGTTTGAGAAAGAAACACAAGAATAATCTTATTTTTGCGAGTTAAGGCCAAATTGTTATTTTTGCTATAAAATGAATTCCTTCAGTCAAACAAGTTCAAATTCCTTTGTCCTTCATATATATCCATTCTAAGTAGGTTCCATGCATAAACCTCTTTAAATGTCCTTGTATGAGAAAAAAAACAGGAATAGCCTTACTTTTGCAAGTTAAGACGAAATTCGGATTTTTGCTTAAAAACAACAATTCCTTCAGTCAAAACATGTTCAAACTCCTTTGTCCTTCATATGAATCAATTCTAAGTAGGTTCCATGCATAAACCTCTTTAAATGTCCTTGTATGAGAAAGAAAAACAGGAATAGCCTTATTTTTGCGAGTTAAGGCCAAATTGGTATTTTTGCTATAAAATGAATTCCTTCAGTCAAAACAAGTTCAAACTCCTTTGTCCTTCATATATATCCATTCTAAGCAGGTTCCATGCATAAAGCTCTTTAAACGACCTTGTTTGAGAAAGAAAAACAGGAATAGCCTTACTTTTGCGAGTTAAAACGAAATTCGGATTTTTGCTTAAAAACACCAATTCCTTCAGTCAAAACAAGTTCAAACATCTTTGTCCTTCATATATAGCCATTCTAAGTAGGTTACATGCATAAACTTCTTTAAATGACCTTGTTTGAGTAAGAAACACAAGAATAATCTTATTTTTGCGAGTTAAGGCCAAATTGTTATTTTTGCTATAAAATGAATTCATTCAGTCAAAACAAGTTCAAACTCCTTTGTCCTTCATATATATCCATTCTACGCAGGTTCCATGCATAAAGCTCTTTAAATGTCCTTGTATGAGAAAGAAAAACAGGAATAGCCTTATTTTTGCGAGTTAAGGCCAAATTGGTATTTTTGCTATAAAATGAATTCCTTCAGTCAAAACAAGTTCAAACTCCTTTGTCCTTCATATATATCCATTCTACGCTGGTTCCATGCATAAAGCTCTTTAAATGACCTTGTTTGAGAAAGAAAAACAGGAATAGCCTTACTTTTGCGAGTTAAGGCCAAATTGGTATTTTTGCTATAAAATGAATTCCTTCAGTCAAAACAAGTTCAAATTCCTTTGTCCTTCATATATATCCATTCTAAGTAGGTTCCATGCATAAACCTCTTTAAATGTCCTTGTATGAGAAAGAAAAACAGGAATAGCCTTATTTTTGCGAGTTAAGGCCAAATTGGTATTTTTGCTATAAAATGAATTCCTTCAGTCAAAACAAGTTCAAATTCCTTTGTCCTTAATATATATCCATTCTAAGTAGGTTCCATGCATAAACCTCTTTAAATGTCCTTGTATGAGAAAGAAAAACAGGAATAGCCTTATTTTTGCGAGTTAAGGCCAAATTGGTATTTTTGCTATAAAATGAATTCCTTCAGTCAAAACAAGTTCAAACTCCTTTGTCCTTCATATATATCCATTCTAAGAAGGTTCCATGAAAAAACCTCTTTAAATGACCTTGTTTGAGAAAGAAAAACAGGAATAACCTTACTTTTGCGAGTTAAGAAGAAATTCGGATTTTTGCTTAAAAACACCAATTCCTTCAGTCGAAACAAGTTGAAACTCATTTGTCCTTCATATATATCATTTCTAAGTAGATTCCATGCATAAACCTCTTTAAATGACCTTGTATGAGAAAGAAAAACAGGAATAGCCTTACTTTTGCGAGTTAAGACGAAATTCGGATTTTTGCTTAAAAACACCAATTCCTTCAGTCGAAACAAGTTGAAACTCATTTGTCCTTCATATATTCCCCTTCTAAGTAGATTCCATGCATAAACCTCTTTAAATGACCTTGTATGAGAAAGAAAAACAGGAATAGCCTTACTTTTGCGAGTTAAGACGAAATTCGGATTTTTGCTTAAAAACAACAATTCCTTCAGTCAAAACATGTTCAAACTCATTTGTCCTTCATATGAATCAATTCTAAGTAGGTTCCATGCATATACCTCTTTAAATGTCCTTGTATGAGAAAGAAAAACAGGAATAGCCTTACTTTTGCGAGTTAAGACGAAATTCGGATTTTTGCTTAAAAACAACAATTCCTTCAGTCAAAACATGTTCAAACTCCTTTGTCCTTCATATGAATCAATTCTAAGTAGGTTCCATGCATAAACCTCTTTAAATGTCCTTGTATGAGAAAGAAAAACAGGAATAGCCTTATTTTTGCGAGTTAAGGCCAAATTGGTATTTTTGCTATAAAATGAATTCCTTCAGTCAAAACAAGTTCAAACTCCTTTGTCCTTCATATATATCCATTCTACGCAGGTTCCATGCATAAAGCTCTTAAATGACCTTGTTTGAGAAAGAAAAACAGGAATAGCCTTACTTTCGCGAGTTAAGGCCAAATTGGTATTTTTGCTATAAAATGAATTCCTTCAGTCAAAACAAGTTCAAACTCCTTTGTCCTTCATATATATCCATTCTAAGAAGGTTCCATGAAAAAACCTCTTTAAATGACCTTGTTTGAGAAAGAAAAACAGGAATAACCTTACTTTTGCGAGTTAAGAAGAAATTCGGATTTTTGCTTAAAAACACCAATTCCTTCAGTCGAAACAAGTTGAAACTCATTTGTCCTTCATATATTTCCCTTCTAAGTAGATTCCATGCATAAACCTCTTTAAATGACCTTGTATGAGAAAGAAAAACAGGAATAGCCTTACTTTTGCGAGTTAAGACGAAATTCGGATTTTTGCTTAAAAACAACAATTCCTTCAGTCAAAACATGTTCAAACTCATTTGTCCTTCATATATATCATTTCTAAGTAGATTCCATGCATAAACCTCTTTAAATGTCCTTGTATGAGAAAGAAAAACAGGAATAGCCTTACTTTTGCGAGTTAAAACGAAATTCGGATTTTTGCTTAAAAACACCAATTCCTTCAGTCAAAACAAGTTCACACATCTTTGTCCTTCATATATAGCCATTCTAAGTAGGTTACATGCATAAACTTCTTTAAATGACCTTGTTTGAGAAAGAAACACAAGAATAATCTTATTTTTGCGAGTTAAGGCCAAATTGTTATTTTTGCTATAAAATGAATTCCTTCAGTCAAACAAGTTCAAATTCCTTTGTCCTTCATATATATCCATTCTAAGTAGGTTCCATGCATAAACCTCTTTAAATGTCCTTGTATGAGAAAAAAAACAGGAATAGCCTTACTTTTGCAAGTTAAGACGAAATTCGGATTTTTGCTTAAAAACAACAATTCCTTCAGTCAAAACATGTTCAAACTCCTTTGTCCTTCATATGAATCAATTCTAAGTAGGTTCCATGCATAAACCTCTTTAAATGTCCTTGTATGAGAAAGAAAAACAGGAATAGCCTTATTTTTGCGAGTTAAGGCCAAATTGGTATTTTTGCTATAAAATGAATTCCTTCAGTCAAAACAAGTTCAAACTCCTTTGTCCTTCATATATATCCATTCTAAGCAGGTTCCATGCATAAAGCTCTTTAAACGACCTTGTTTGAGAAAGAAAAACAGGAATAGCCTTACTTTTGCGAGTTAAAACGAAATTCGGATTTTTGCTTAAAAACACCAATTCCTTCAGTCAAAACAAGTTCAAACATCTTTGTCCTTCATATATAGCCATTCTAAGTAGGTTACATGCATAAACTTCTTTAAATGACCTTGTTTGAGTAAGAAACACAAGAATAATCTTATTTTTGCGAGTTAAGGCCAAATTGTTATTTTTGCTATAAAATGAATTCATTCAGTCAAAACAAGTTCAAACTCCTTTGTCCTTCATATATATCCATTCTACGCAGGTTCCATGCATAAAGCTCTTTAAATGTCCTTGTATGAGAAAGAAAAACAGGAATAGCCTTATTTTTGCGAGTTAAGGCCAAATTGGTATTTTTGCTATAAAATGAATTCCTTCAGTCAAAACAAGTTCAAACTCCTTTGTCCTTCATATATATCCATTCTACGCTGGTTCCATGCATAAAGCTCTTTAAATGACCTTGTTTGAGAAAGAAAAACAGGAATAGCCTTACTTTTGCGAGTTAAGGCCAAATTGGTATTTTTGCTATAAAATGAATTCCTTCAGTCAAAACAAGTTCAAATTCCTTTGTCCTTCATATATATCCATTCTAAGTAGGTTCCATGCATAAACCTCTTTAAATGTCCTTGTATGAGAAAGAAAAACAGGAATAGCCTTATTTTTGCGAGTTAAGGCCAAATTGGTATTTTTGCTATAAAATGAATTCCTTCAGTCAAAACAAGTTCAAATTCCTTTGTCCTTAATATATATCCATTCTAAGTAGGTTCCATGCATAAACCTCTTTAAATGTCCTTGTATGAGAAAGAAAAACAGGAATAGCCTTATTTTTGCGAGTTAAGGCCAAATTGGTATTTTTGCTATAAAATGAATTCCTTCAGTCAAAACAAGTTCAAACTCCTTTGTCCTTCATATATATCCATTCTAAGAAGGTTCCATGAAAAAACCTCTTTAAATGACCTTGTTTGAGAAAGAAAAACAGGAATAACCTTACTTTTGCGAGTTAAGAAGAAATTCGGATTTTTGCTTAAAAACACCAATTCCTTCAGTCGAAACAAGTTGAAACTCATTTGTCCTTCATATATATCATTTCTAAGTAGATTCCATGCATAAACCTCTTTAAATGTCCTTGTATGAGAAAGAAAAACAGGAATAGCCTTACTTTTGCGAGTTAAAACGAAATTCGGATTTTTGCTTAAAAACACCAATTCCTTCAGTCAAAACAAGTTCAAACATCTTTGTCCTTCATACATAGCCATTCTAAGTAGGTTACATGCATAAACTTCTTTAAATGACCTTGTTTGAGTAAGAAACACAAGAATAATCTTATTTTTGCGAGTTAAGGCCAAATTGTTATTTTTGCTATAAAATGAATTCATTCAGTCAAAACAAGTTCAAACTCCTTTGTCCTTCATATATATCCATTCTACGCAGGTTCCATGCATAAAGCTCTTTAAATGTCCTTGTATGAGAAAGAAAAACAGGAATAGCCTTATTTTTGCGAGTTAAGGCCAAATTGGTATTTTTGCTATAAAATGAATTCCTTCAGTCAAAACAAGTTCAAACTCCTTTGTCCCTCATATATATCCATTCTACGCTGGTTCCATGCATAAAGCTCTTTAAATGACCTTGTTTGAGAAAGAAAAACAGGAATAGCCTTACTTTTGCGAGTTAAGGCCAAATTGGTATTTTTGCTATAAAATGAATTCCTTCAGTCAAAACAAGTTCAAATTCCTTTGTCCTTCATATATATCCATTCTAAGTAGGTTCCATGCATAAACCTCTTTAAATGTCCTTGTATGAGAAAGAAAAACAGGAATAGCCTTATTTTTGCGAGTTAAGGCCAAATTGGTATTTTTGCTATAAAATGAATTCCTTCAGTCAAAACAAGTTCAAACTCCTTTGTCCTTCATATATATCCATTCTAAGAAGGTTCCATGAAAAAACCTCTTTAAATGACCTTGTTTGAGAAAGAAAAACAGGAATAACCTTACTTTTGCGAGTTAAGAAGAAATTCGGATTTTTGCTTAAAAACACCAATTCCTTCAGTCGAAACAAGTTGAAACTCATTTGTCCTTCATATATTTCCCTTCTAAGTAGATTCCATGCATAAACCTCTTTAAATGACCTTGTATGAGAAAGAAAAACAGGAATAGCCTTACTTTTGCGAGTTAAGACGAAATTCGGATTTTTGCTTAAAAACAACAATTCCTTCAGTCAAAACATGTTCAAACTCATTTGTGCTTCATATATATCATTTCTAAGTAGATTCCATGCATAAACCTCTTTAAATGTCCTTGTATGAGAAAGAAAAACAGGAATAGCCTTACTTTTGCGAGTTAAGACGAAATTCGGATTTTTGCTTAAAAACACCAATTCCTTCAGTCAAAACAAGTTCAAACATCTTTGTCCTTCATATATAGCCATTCTAAGTAGGTTATATGCATAAACCTCTTTAAATGACCTTGTTTGAGAAAGAAACACAAGAATAATCTTATTTTTGCGAGTTAAGGCCAAATTGGTATTTTTGCTATAAAATGAATTCCTTCAGTCAAAACAAGTTCAAACTCCTTTGTCCTTCATATATATCCATTCTAAGAAGGTTCCATGAAAAACCTCTTTAAATGACCTTGTTTGAGAAAGAAAAACAGGAATAACCTTACTTTTGCGAGTTAAGACGAAATTCGGATTTTTGCTTAAAAACAACAATTCCTTCAGTCAAAACATGTTCAAACTCCTTTGTCCTTCATATGAATCAATTCTAAGTAGGTTCCATGCATAAACCTCTTTAAATGTCCTTGTATGAGAAAGAAAAACAGGAATAGCCTTACTTTTGCGAGTTAAGACGAAATTCGGATTTTTGCTTAAAAACACCAATTCCTTCAGTCGAAACAAGTTGGAACTCATTTGTCCCTCATATAATTCCCTTCTAAGTAGATTCCATGCATAAACCTCTTTAAATGACCTTGTATGAGAAAGAAAAACAGGAATAGCCTTATTTTTGCGAGTTAAGGCCAAATTGGTATTTTTGCTATAAAATGAATTCCTTCAGTCAAAACAAGTTCAAACTCCTTTGTCCTTCATATGAATCAATTCTAAGTAGGTTCCATGCATATACCTCTTTAAATGTCCTTGTATGAGAAAGAAAAACAGGAATAGCCTTACTTTTGCGAGTTAAGACGAAATTCGGATTTTTGCTTAAAAACAACAATTCCTTCAGTCAAAACATGTTCAAACTCCTTTGTCCTTCATATGAATCAATTCTAAGTAGGTTCCATGCATATACCTCTTTAAATGTCCTTGTATGAGAAAGAAAAACAGGAATAGCCTTATTTTTGCGAGTTAAGGCCAAATATGTATTTTTGCTATAAAATGAATTCCTTTAGTCAAAACAAGTTCAAACTCCTTTGTCCTTCATATATATCCATTCTACGCAGGTTCCATGCATAAAGCTCTTTAAATGACCTTGTTTGAGAAAGAAAAACAGGAATAGCCTTACTTTCGCGAGTTAAGGCCAAATTGGTATTTTTGCTATAAAATGAATTCCTTCAGTCAAAACAAGTTCAAATTCCTTTGTCCTTCATATATATCCATTCTAAGTAGGTTCCATGCATAAACCTCTTTAAATGTCCTTGTATGAGAAAGAAAAACAGGAATAGCCTTATTTTTGCGAGTTAAGGCCAAATTGGTATTTTTGCTATAAAATGAATTCCTTCAGTCAAAACAAGTTCAAACTCCTTTGTCCTTCATATATATCCATTCTAAGAAGGTTCCATGAAAAAACCTCTTTAAATGACCTTGTTTGAGAAAGAAAAACAGGAATAACCTTACTTTTGCGAGTTAAGAAGAAATTCGGATTTTTGCTTAAAAACACCAATTCCTTCAGTCGAAACAAGTTGAAACTCATTTGTCCTTCATATATTTCCCTTCTAAGTAGATTCCATGCATAAACCTCTTTAAATGACCTTGTATGAGAAAGAAAAACAGGAATAGCCTTACTTTTGCGAGTTAAGACGAAATTCGGATTTTTGCTTAAAAACAACAATTCCTTCAGTCAAAACATGTTCAAACTCCTTTGTCCTTCATATGAATCAATTCTAAGTAGGTTCCATGCATAAACCTCTTTAAATGACCTTGTTTGAGAAAGAAGAACAGGAATAAACTTATTTTTGCGAGTTAAGGCCAAATTGGTATTTTTGCTATAAAATGAATTCCTTCAGTCAAAACAAGTTCAAATTCCTTTGTCCTTAATATATATCCATTCTAAGAAGGTTCCATGTAAAAACCTCTTTAAATTACCTTGTTTGAGAAAGAAAAACAGGAATAACCTTACTTTTGCGAGTTAAGAAGAAATTCGGATTTTTGCTTAAAAACACCAATTCCTTCAGTCGAAACAAGTTGAAACTCATTTGTCCTTCATATATTTCCCTTCTAAGTAGATTCCATGCATAAACCTCTTTAAATGACCTTGTATGAGAAAGAAAAACAGGAATAGCCTTACTTTTGCGAGTTAAGACGAAATTCGGATTTTTGCTTAAAAACAACAATTCCTTCAGTCAAAACATGTTCAAACTCAGTTGTCCTTCATATATATCATTTCTAAGTAGATTCCATGCATAAACCTCTTTAAATGTCCTTGTATGAGAAAGAAAAACAGGAATAGCCTTACTTTTGCGAATTAAGACGAAATTCGGATTTTTGATTAAAAACAACAATTCCTTCAGTCAAAACATGTTCAAACTCCTTTGTCCTTCATATGAATAAATTCTAAGTAGGTTCCATGCATAAACCTCTTTAAATGTCCTTGTATGAGAAAGAAAAACAGGAATAGCCTTATTTTTGCGATTTAAGGCCAAATTGGTATTTTTGCTATAAAATGAATTCCTTCAGTCAAAACAAGTTCAAACTCCTTTGTCCTTCATATATATCCATTCTACGCAGGTTCCATGCATAAAGCTCTTTAAATGACCTTGTTTGAGAAAGAAAAACAGGAATAGCCTTACTTTTGCGAGTTAAGGCCAAATTGGTATTTTTGCTATAAAATGAATTCCTTCAGTCAAAACAAGTTCAAATTCCTTTGTCCTTCATATATATCCATTCTAAGTAGGTTCCATGCATAAACCTCTTTAAATGTCCTTGTATGAGAAAGAAAAACAGGAATAGCCTTACTTTTGCGAGTTAAGACGAAATTCGGATTTTTGCTTAAAAACAACAATTCCTTCAGTCAAAACATGTTCAAACTCCTTTGTCCTTCATATGAATCAATTCTAAGTAGGTTCCATGCATAAACCTCTTTAAATGACCTTGTTTGAGAAAGAAAAACAGGAATAGCCTTACTTTTGCGAGTTAAGGCCAAATTGGTATTTTTGCTATAAAATGAATTCCTTCAGTCAAAACAAGTTCAAATTCCTTTGTCCTTCATATATATCCATTCTAAGTAGGTTCCATGCATAAACCTCTTTAAATGTCCTTGTATGAGAAAGAAAAACAGGAATAGCCTTATTTTTGCGAGTTAAGGCCAAATTGGTATTTTTGCTATAAAATGAATTCCTTCAGTCAAAACAAGTTCAAACTCCTTTGTCCTTCATATATATCATTTCTAAGTAGATTCCATGCATAAACCTCTTTAAATGTCCTTGTATGAGAAAGAAAAACAGGAATAGCCTTACTTTTGCGAGTTAAGACGAAATTCGGATTTTTGCTTAAAAACAACAATTCCTTCAGTCAAAACATGTTCAAACTCCTTTGTCCTTCATATGAATCAATTCTAAGTAGGTTCCATGCATAAACCTCTTTAAATGTCCTTGTATGAGAAAGAAAAACAGGAATAGCCTTATTTTTGCGAGTTAAGGCCAAATTGGTATTTTTGCTATAAAATGAATTCCTTCAGTCAAAACAAGTTCAAACTCCTTTGTCCTTCATATATATCCATTCTAAGAAGGTTCCATGAAAAAACCTCTTTAAATGACCTTGTTTGAGAAAGAAAAACAGGAATAACCTTACTTTTGCGAGTTAAGAAGAAATTCGGATTTTTGCTTAAAAACACCAATTCCTTCAGTCGAAACAAGTTGAAACTCATTTGTCCTTCATATATTTCCCTTCTAAGTAGATTCCATGCATAAACCTCTTTAAATGACCTTGTATGAGAAAGAAAAACAGGAATAGCCTTACTTTTGCGAGTTAAGACGAAATTCGGATTTTTGCTTAAAAACAACAATTCCTTCAGTCAAAACATGTTCAAACTCATTTGTCCTTCATATATATCATTTCTAAGTAGATTCCATGCATAAACCTCTTTAAATGTCCTTGTATGAGAAAGAAAAACAGGAATAGCCTTACTTTTGCGAGTTAAGACGAAATTCGGATTTTTGCTTAAAAACAACAATTCATTCAGTCAAAACATGTTCAAACTCCTTTGTCCTTCATATGAATCAATTCTAAGTAGGTTCCATGCATAAACCTCTTTAAATGTCCTTGTATGAGAAAGAAAAACAGGAATAGCCTTATTTTTGCGAGTGAAGGCCAAATTGGTATTTTTGCTATAAAATGAATTCCTTCAGTCAAAACAAGTTCAAACTCCTTTGTCCTTCATATATATCCATTCTACGCAGGTTCCATGCATAAAGCTCTTTAAATGACCTTGTTTGAGCAAGAAAAACAGGAATAGCCTTATTTTTGCGAGTTAAGGCCAAATTGGTATTTTTGCTATAAAATGAATTTCTTCAGTCAAAACAAGTTCAAACTCCTGTGTCCTTCATATATATCCATTCTAAGCAGGTTCCATGCATAAAGCTCTTTAAACGACCTTGTTTGAGAAAGAAAAACAGGAATAGCCTTACTTTTGCGAGTTAAAACGAAATTCGGATTTTTGCTTAAAAACACCAATTCCTTCAGTCAAAACAAGTTCACACATCTTTGTCCTTCATATATAGCCATTCTAAGTAGGTTACATGCATAAACTTCTTTAAATGACCTTGTTTGAGAAAGAAACACAAGAATAATCTTATTTTTGCGAGTTAAGGCCAAATTGTTATTTTTGCTATAAAATGAATTCCTTCAGTCAAACAAGTTCAAATTCCTTTGTCCTTCATATATATCCATTCTAAGTAGGTTCCATGCATAAACCTCTTTAAATGTCCTTGTATGAGAAAGAAAAACAGGAATAGCCTTATTTTTGCGAGTTAAGGCCAAATTGGTATTTTTGCTATAAAATGAATTCCTTCAGTCAAAACAAGTTCAAATTCCTTTGTCCTTCATATATATCCATTCTAAGTAGGTTCCATGCATAAACCTCGGTAACGCTTTCTTTTACAGTCCCCTAATTACCTAGTATTTACCCAGTAAATACATGGTAACACAAAAGTGTTACTAGGTAATTACCTATAGTAATAAGAAGGTAAGTACAATGAAACTATGGTATATTTACCTGGTAAGTATATGATAAATTATAGTGTATTATTGGGTTATAAGATGGTAATAAGCAGGTAGCTATGGTCCCCTAATTACTAGCTATTTACCCAGTAAATATATGGCACCAAAAATGTGTTACTAGGTATTGACCACTTTAATAAGAAGGTAAGTGCAATGAAACCATGGCCAAAATACTGGGAATTTACCCAGTAAATTATAAAGCGTTATTGGTAATAACTACTGGTAAATACAGTGAATCTATGGCTGAAATACTAGGTATTTATCTGTAAATTATATTGTATTATTGGGAAATTACCACTGTAATGAGAAGGTAAGTACAGAGAAAGCATGGCTGAAATGCCAGGTATTTATTAAGTAAATATATAGTTAATTGTATTGTGTTATTGTGTAATTACCACTGAAATTGTAAGGTAAATAAAAATAAATTATGGATGTATTTCCCTGTTATATGTATGGTAAATTAAAATCCTTCCCTTTGCCAATGAATAAACACAAACTTGTACCATGTAGGTTCAGATATATTACTCTGTAATACATGATCATTTACTCGGTAAGTAAACTAAAACTGTACTGTAAAAGAAAGCCGTGTTTGTTTCCATGTAATAACCATGTTCTTACATGTATAATTTGTAATAGATAACTCACCTCACTGGCAAATAAACACAAACTTGTACCATGTAGGTTCAGTTATATTACTCTGTAATACATGATAATTTACTCAGTAAGTAAACTAAAACTGTACTGTAAAAGAAAGCCGTGTTTGTTTCCATGTAATAACCATGTTCTTACATATATAATTTGTAATAGATAACTCACCTCACTGGCAAATAAACACAAACTTGTACCATGTAGGTTCAGATATATTACTCTGTAATACATGATAATTTACTCAGTAAGTAAACTAAAACTGTACTGTAAAAGAAAGCTGTGTTTGTTTCCATGTAATAACCATGTTCTTACATGTATAATTTGTAATAGATAATAGATAACTGACTAGTCAATAAACAGAAACTTGTACCAAGTAGGCTCTGATACATTACTATGTCAATTATAATTTAGGTTAGTAAACTGAAACTGGATGCAAAGGTAAGGAAAGTTTAATTGTAGGATAGAACCAGAATAAGAAAACTCCCACCATATTTCAAACAACAGAGCTACTCAACAAACGTTTGGCACAGAACAACTGTATAATTGCAGTGGTGCGGCTGCTCGCTCACTTCTAAAATCCATATTTAACAGGAAAAGAAAAAAAACGTTGAAATATTATGTACATTTGATAAAGCGTTGTTACACTTTGTAACATGCTCTGATGTCTTTAAATAAGCGTCCAAGAATGCCCTCCTTGTGCTCTTTTCCAAGCCAGTGATTCCACTCGATGAACCTTAAATTCATCTTTAGGCCTGCCTCTGACAAGTTGCCCCGGTATCGGTAGATGTCCTCTTTGCAACTCCGCCATGCCCGTTCAATGTGCTGTGTATGAGCACCTGTCCCAGGGTGGACAAAATATCTTCTGTGATTCACCTGATAGTGAACGTAACCTTGATTTGACAATCTATTGTAGGCCGACCAACAATCATTTATCACTTCACTACCCGGTCTAATATATCTTTGTATTATTGGCAGTAATCGCCTCCTTGACCGATTTTTGACCAATTTCAGGATGGGACGTCGGCCGGACCCCTTCACCTCCAGCATGCCAAAGACCCATGAGCGTCTTTGCCAGGTGTGTCCACGTCGTCCACGTCCGTACTGAAAAATAAGCATGTCATATGTAAAGTTAGTGACTTAACTCTAGATATGCACTATAACTTTTTTTAAACCGGTACCCAATAACTTCCTGCTTCCAAAGGTAGATACCAGTGACTGATAATATATATTTATTATACCATGGTAATTCAGGTGTAATCTGCTATTCAAAGCATAAATTACAATTTTGTTAAAATGATCAGTGCCTTTCTTTTGTGTCTGAATTTGCTCTCATCAATTGCAACAAAAGCTCTCCTTCCTCCAATGCGCATTCCCCGTCTTCTCTCCTGTCGCCTGACATCTTTAGTGCAGATTTCTCGTAAGAGTGTTGTCACACCGGTCAGTGACTTGCTGCTCCCACATACTCCATCCTCTATCATATCAATTTGTCTCTTCCGCAAACCCTGTGAAAAACTAAGACAAAAACTCTAAGTGTATTAGCAACTGATCAGCCTGATTGTGATCACAAAACAATAATGAAGACTCTAATTACATGCTACAAGCTAATCTGGTTTTAATAAGTCAGCAATAATAGGCAGCATTTGTGTAAAGTGTAACCAAAACACACTGAGAGACAGATATAGGTGAAGGACCCCAACCTGTGCATGATTGTCATCCAACTTGGTAATGGAATGTGTGACCGAGAGAATATGGAGC